>NC_141833.1:9207500-9514208 GCF_982586985.1 Callionymus lyra
TGTTATAAAAGAACCTGCTGAGGATTCTAAACTAGACTAAAACTGCCTGTAAAATCAATTGTAAAACAAGTGCATGAAGGACTTAATGACTTGTAAGTGTTATCAATTGCTGGAAGCATGAATTTACTGGGAAACCTCGATCAACACGCTAGGAATGTACACTATGACTAAACATCCCTGGTTCGAACCCCGCGCCCAGAAGCCGCGCAGCAAGACCAATCCAACATTTGCTTCACCGGGAGAATGTGGTTGTTTGAAAACAGCATTCCTCTGCCAGGACTTTTATGGGAGTTCCTCACACGCATACCGCCCGGAACGCTGCTTCCTCCATAACTACTTGTCTTGATGTTATAAGAGCAGCTTTTTTTACTCCCCAACTTTCATCACTTTCTATTTCTGAAAGTAGATGTGTCACGCCTTATCTATTCCAGAAATAAACATTGTCTTCTTCTACCTCTGCTGAAGACCACCTAAGTTCTGGATGTCCGTGGTGGGATGTGATTCTTTTGACAGGCTGTTGATTCTTTTTGAAGCTCAAATCACCGGATTATTTACTTCTTACAACTGAAATTGTCATTATTTCATTAATTTCAATTCCAATGCTTGGATTATTTTACACTTTACTATCAGGACTTGCGTCAGAAGTCCATCTGGAATTGGTTATCTGAATTCTGGGAACTTTTTTTTTTGCCAAGAACGCGATACACCCTTTTTAACCCCACACAAAATTATTTTAACTATATGTTCTCTCTATCATATTGGGACTAAATCTGCCTAAATAATTGTCTTTCTTAATTACTTTTCTACTGTGAGTCTTGGTCTTTAAAAATATGACTATTATTTACATACCAGGTGATTTACACTTTATTGACGACATTGGAATTGCAGATTTCTGTAACCCATCTAGAGATCTCAAACATAACCTGAAAACAAAGAACTGGATTTTTGATTTTTGATTATTGTCATTACAGTAGCTCCAGAGTCAGAGCAGCAAATTGGTTCAGAGTTAAAAGGGTTTCCAGGACAATTACTTTTTATCGAATGGTGATGGTAAGAGGACCACACCAGCTAGAAAATATCTGAAATATTCTACACATTAACCAATGATGGTGTCTGTTATATAAAGTTATTTTTCCAGGAGTTACCATGTAATATGGTTTTTTATTTTTATTTAAGCTGTCATTGCGTCTTGATGCAATCCAGTGTGCATGTTTTGCAGTTGCCAAGGAAACTTTTGAACATATGTGTCTCAAAATGATCAGGATAACCTGGAAACCCAGTCAATGTCATTAATGACTTAAACATCAACTTTTCCTGTGTCCAATTGAAAAATTAGTTTCTCAAGTTCTAAATAAAACCCTCATGTCATCATCTCATCTCCTTCGCAGAAAGAGTCGTAGACGCAATTTTGGCGACCACGAAGACCTTTGGCCTCGGAGAAGAACTGGAAAGGTGACATTTAATGACGAGCAGTTAATAAATCAATTGTCATCTCGATGGAGTTAACGGCGAATAAAACTACGTTTCAGTCTCGGCTGTCGAAGATGCATCATCGTAGGAAACGGCGGGATCCTCTTCAACAAGTCTTTGGGACCTCGTATCGACGAGTACGACATCGTAGTGAGGTCAGTTGATTCTATATTAAAATTTCCTTTTATTAGTCCCACAGGGGCCTGATTTTTCTTAAGCTAAAACAAAGTCTTTTCATTCTGAACCTCTTTAGAAAATGTTTCTCCTTCACTTGGAATAACATCAGTGTCCACATGCTACTATCATTACCAACTCATTGATGATCGTCATGCTTTTAAAACATGTAGTGCTGAACCTCTTCTTCTCCCGCAGGTTGAACGAAGCTCCGGTCACGGGGTACAGCAGGGACGTGGGGACCAAAACGACCTTGAGGATTACATATCCAGAGGGAGCGATACAGAAGCCCGATAAATATGAAAAAGACTCGCTATTTGTTTTCTCAGCCTTCAAACCTCTGGACTTCAAGTGGCTCAGACAGATAGTCATGAAGGAGAAACCGGTAAGTCGATATATTTTTTGGTCTGTTTTCTAAGTATTTTGAAGTTTCAAGGCCCCGCTGTCTTTAAACATGAAATCATTTTTGTATTTGGCAAATAACTTTTTGTTCTGGGAGTCTATGACTTTTTTATTATCAATGTCACAAATCACCGTTCTGTTACTATACCAGGTTTTAAAAGCCGATCATAGTCACAGCTTTCTTGTCTTTCGGTTGATCAAGAGGCAGTTTTCATGATCGAGAGATGAAACCACACATATGTAGTTCAGGGTACAGGGTGTAGTATGGAACTGTCTTATCAGTCAGGTCAACCATTATGACCACAGTGAAATGTGTTTAAGATCCAAGCTGTTTTTCAACAAGAATGGACCTAGCATGTTGCTATCGCTAAAAATGTATCTAAATGTTGCTTGTATTACACAACTACTTTTATGATGCTTTGAAACATTGACTGTTTTGTTTGTGATTTTTATTTTATTTTATCTAATGCCCTAAAAAGAAATTGTATTAATAGGAAACGACCATTCACACCTTTTAAAGCTACAATCCGAGCTCCTAGTTCATTTGTCGGCAAGTCGTTAACGTTTACATTTTGAGGGTTTATTAATACACCAAAGTTTATAACACCTGCACTTGTACAACAGCCTGGTCAGTCTTAAGCTTTTTTTTAAACATTCTACTTATGTGTTCTTTATTTAGAAATAGCATACCTATTCCCTAATGGCATTCTGCACATTCTTTCCTTTGGAATCGAAAGCTGTTGTAGGACAGGTTAAGAGGACAACAAGTACCTTCAGTGCGTGTTTTAGATGTTTTCGACGCCTGGATTTGGAAAGTACAGTTGAGTTAGAAAAGACCCTCTGGAGTTGTGGAGGATTGTTCTTAATCTCTGGCTGTGAGGCAATTTTCCCTGCATGTCTCTACCTTTTCTTCTGACTCCAACGATCAGCAAATTGCCTTCTTAACCTGCATTGTTCTGGATAGGAAGCTCCTGATGGTTTCCCAATTGGTTTTCTTTCATATTGTCGGAACTCAATTACGTTTGCCGCACTGTTATTTTGACATTTCTCCATCAGCGGGATCTGACGTTCACCTCGGTCCGACAGAAAGAAGTGTTTTTTTTTTTTTAAAGTCCTTCATTGTAGTGAAAAGCTACCATAAGCACTTTCATTCTCTCCTTGTTAAACAGTCTCCAGTATCTCTTGGACAGGGATTACTGTGAGCCCATTCAACACTGGGACAAAAGGCTACTTATGAAAAGCTCTTGGAAGAGACGCACACAAAAGATATCAAAAGAGCAGTGTGTTTTCTTGAAATGTCAGTGCCCAGACATTTCTCTTTTTTTAATTTTTTTATGGCGGTTGAGGCCAAATTGCACTTAGTACTGAGTATTTTTAGCACAGACCATCATCACTGCCTTGCTCATCTGTGCTGCGGTTCTACGCCTCCGGCAGTTTTAGGAGAAAATTTTAACTGGCACTGGAGTTATTCATCTGAAAAAAAGGATCGTATAAAGACAATGTTAGAGTAAAGTTTAACTTAAAGCAGCAGAGGTAACATTTAGAGATTAGACACATGTTTGATACTGTAGTTCTGTAATGATTGGTTACATTTAGTAGTCATTACTCACAGAAACGCTGTACAGTACTTTAATCATAATCTTCATCACACAACTTTTCAGTGTCAAATAACCTTTACAGCAGTGTTTTCATATGCAAGTTCTCATGAGTACCGAAATACTTTTAACAGAAGAGAATAAACTTAAAAAAAAAAGAAGTACATGTAGTACGTGGCAACGGAGGAACCACCACGTAGCAGTTTTCCAACACTGGGGGGAGCCGGAAACGATTGGTTCAATTGCTGCTTTAGATATAGTAATATTCAGTGATGTCACTGCTTCTGCGCAAGAAGTATTACAGGCTTACAGCAAGCAAAAGGACATGAAAACTTTTGGAAAAAAACAAAAAGCCATTCACTCTCAAAACCTAAAAATATTTGTAAAGCAGTTTCACGTGAAAGAATGTCACCAATGGGTTAACTTTTAAATAGAGATTCCTTTTTTTTTTTAAAGGTGATTTGATATTAAGTTCAGTCAAATCTTTCCAGGTAACTGTTCATATACCTGTGTGCAAGTAGCAAATCATTTGACTGATAGTTATTCTACAAGCACATTTTTGACTGATCAATGAAAAAATAAGACAAGATTAACTTAGAAGGTAGTTTTGAAATCTGATTATTTTACTTATAAGGAAGGTAATAAAAAAGATTAGTCGACTATTGAGTGCAGTTCTGAGGAGCCAAATGGATCAACCAGAGCTAGCAAAGTAAAATAATACTCGGGTGTAATTATCTATACTTGAGTCAGCCTGGTTCTCTCACCCTACAAAGCTTTTCTTGGTCTTGGAATGACTGTCACAAACTGCTTTTCTGGAATAACCCAGATTTTTTTGTCATAAAAGGCCAAAAAGGCCGAAAACGGTTGTGCGCAAAAAACTCTTATTATTATTGATCAGTGCTCATTTTCTTTGTCCTATTCCAAGTAAGGTCTAAACAGAATTAGAGCTTTGTAGTTCAAATCTAAAGCAAGTACAGCCTTTTAGAAGTCCCAAGCCCTCCAGTTATAATTGGCCGAAAAATGAATCTAGCACCCTTTTACGTCCATGCAAGCATAAAGCGATAATAAAATATTTAAAAACTAAATAACATAGCTTTTGCATAGTCACTGAAAATATCTTCACAGTATCGTTAGCTAGTTGTTATATAAACGTTCTCACCTCCAGCGTCTTGTATCTGACCTATATATGGAGGAGACGCATACATCAGGAAACATAAACAGTGGGAGGTGTTTACGAGATCATTTGAGTTTCATCAGAACATCCGTGACTCGAAGGTTTTTCCACTCAAATGTGGAAAAAATCTTAAAATACCCTCATATATCATAGTGCTAAGCATCTCTCCCTCAGTTATTTGTCTGGGATGAAGTGGATGCATCAGCTTTCACGGTCGCTCACATGCACATTTAGCGCCGGAGGCGGTTCAAGTCCTTTTTAACTGGCTATGAAAGAAAGTGTATTTTTCCTCATTCATACACACACCATGGGCCGGACTCTGCCCCGGGCCTTTAGATGTGTAAAAACATGGTCCAACTGGAGTCAAATGGAGTCAGGACTTGTTTACTATCCTTTATTTAAAGCCTCAGACAGACGCCCACGTTGCATAAACTCTCAAATTCAACTGAAGATTTTGGCAGCTGAGCTCCGGAAACTCAAATCTTCGTTAACAACCAGATTGACTCTCCATCTTTTAGTTTGACCTAATCCTGGAGGTTTACAAGATTCCGTTTCATCCCTGTCGCCGAGCGAGTGACCTCACGTGCGCAGGCCGCCTGGTTGATTGCCCACTTTTAACATGCTGTTTACAAATGTCTTCAAACATAATTTCGAGGATTGTTGTCTTTCTCCTATGTGTCTAATTGTTGCACTTAGCTTTATGTGTGCGCGCGGTGGACGGCCTCAGTTGTTTGTATATGGAGGGGTATTTTCAAACAGAGTCGGCAGAGGATATACAGGCGGTGGTAAACACTGGATTTCGGAGGTGGACTGTCGGTGTCTCATCTCCGTGTTTGTTTACGGGATCAGTGAACTCTCTCTGCAGGCCACCGCGATAGGTGATGGATGGAGACGTTTGAGATGCGTCTCCTTTCGTTAACGTTTTCTATCGGTGTTGGAAGTAAGCCAGTTGTGAAAAAACATTTGCGAAATAACTTTCAGAAGCTCCATGAGGACGACAGATACCTTTAGATGTTACGGTAATTTCCTGGGTTATTTCAATCACCTGTGCATGTCGATTTAAAGAGCAGACATCTGCAGAAGCCCAAAAGTAGCAAGAATACATGTCTTCGTAAACATTTACATGCTTGTAAACATGGATTTTGAACATGAAGAAAGTGACTCACTTGCGTCCGGATGTCACTGATTACCTCGAGTGTTGCGTTACACAAGTGAGTCACGTCTGTCGCGAGCGATCTGGACGCCGATGTTTTGATCTTAAATGTAACTTGTTTTTTAACTTGTTTTAACTTTAAATTTGGCTTGACTCCCCTTTTCATTAGTGGTTTATAAGCTCAAGACGATATCACTGCATCTGAATTTAGAAAACAATGGTTAGTTTCCACTTTTTCTTTTTAAATAATATGACACGTATGACCTAATAATATACCACCTTATTCATTAGTCTTTATTATTTTTAATTATAACTCTGGTATTATTTTCAATTGGGCACCGATTGCATATGAAGCCCTTCATTCTAAACATACTTATTATGAAATCATTTTTTCAAATATTCAATGTTTTTCGGTCATAAAAATCTTCTCAAATGTTTAGACGCTAGACTTTAGAATATACCAAGATGCAAAGCGTTATGGGGTGGTCACTAGCTTTGACCATTTTTATCAACTAGCTTAGCAAGCAAATGTTGCATTCAGTTTATGAAAGAAATACATTTCTCTAGCGATCTTAATTGTGTTTGGACTTTCCATGATATTTTACATCTGCTGTAAGTGCCACATAAAGACACAGTGTCTTTGCAAAAGCCAGAGCATATAAGTGTTATGTGATTGTAAGTAGAACTGTGAGAAATATAAGAAATAATGCTTGTTTTTTGAAAGCATTTAGAATGTTATCCAGGGCATGATGTTAGCAAATAAATTTGTAATTTGGTTTAAAAAAAAAAAAAAAAAGATTTTTATCATTTCCATACTGTCTGGACTTCATAATAATGAATAAATTGATCAAAAACTCCCCAAAATTATGTAATATTTAACTCCTAACTCTTCGCTTATCAGTTTTGATCCTTTTAAATTGATTCTTGAGGGCTCAGGTTATCAAATAACCCTCAAAACACGCAGAGGTGGATTTTAATGTGTTGTGCAATGATAAAGGTTGATAGCTTAGTGTTGTACACATTGAGCCCCAGTAATACTTCATACCTGTGGTGCTTAAGAGCTTAACCTGTTGCAGTGTATTATGGTAACAGCACTTTAATAACGGCAGGTCATGTGGGATGTACATGAACGAGTACAGGGATTTATTTAGAAGATTCTCAATCATTTTTCTTAAGATTTAAAATGATGACAATGCAGTCGTTTTGATACACCGGGAGACATCCAACTTTCCTTTTAAAAACCTGCCCTCAACTCCCCTCATCCTCCTCAAAGTGGAACACTTGTGTGGTGAGACAAACTCATAGGTACGACTTCCACACGAGCTAATAACCTCCAGACAACTTTAATTGTGATTGTTAGCAGTTTGGGGTTACCATTCTCGTGTCCAAATTGCTTTAAGTCCACCTTCCGGGAGCGAGTCCTCCTCCTCGAGCTGTCGTTTACAAACAACTTTGCATCAAACCACATCCTCCTAAAGATGACGGTGGTTTTACACGACCCTCGTGGTAGATTCCAAGAGAGAAAACGACACATTTTATGCAACAAACTCATGCAACCCAAGTCCATAAATAACTATTTCATTTTTTTTATTTGAAACAAAATCGCTTCTTTCTTGTATAGTTAATAAGAATGACCATAAATTGATATTTAACATCAATTTTAGGACGATTAACTGAAAGTTTAAACCTCCATCGTGGAGGACAACGTCTCACTTCATACCTTCACCTTTGACTTGGTTCCCTGTCGGATTTGAATTAGTGACATTTCTTGGACTTGTAAAACGGCCGCACATGTGAAACATCATGTTGTTCCTCACGTTAGTATCCTGCAGCTGAGTTTACAGCCCCGCAGGGATTCTTTATTCCGCGCAGGGAAACGGTCGGGGTTTAAAGGGGAGCAGGGAGTCGCAGGTTTATGCCAGATTGGAACTAAACTACATCAGACTTCTTCTTCTTTAGGTGTGACGAGGACAGGAAAAGCGAGTCTGTGATAAATGCCTGCTTCTTTCTGTAATCCACATATTAACCACAAACTTGTATTTACTCGTATTTATCCTCCATTTGTTTGATCCCTCGCTCGTAGCGGCCCACATGTCTCCTCTTTAGCCTGTAACATAATCTGCCTGTAATCCCGGGTATTAAGATTCTTTGATAGTTTCAATGCTCGTGATTTTCGTCCAGCTGTGAAATTACACGTCAAATAGACTTAACATCTGTTCGCCGCCTATTCTGCTTGACAACGCAGAATTGAATTAAAAGGGGATTAAATCAATTTAGTTTTCCACTTCCAAAGACATTTGTGAGCTTTAAGGAAGCAAAAGAGCTGTTTTGAATTACACTTGACTTAAAGTCTCAACATAAACGGAGCCCTGGAAAACATTTGGATCGCCCTCGTAAATATTTAGCCCGTGGAAGTCTAGGGCTGCAGATGATATACATTTGATCTGTGGCCCATTATATGGGTTATTTGTTCCCACTTTGCTGCACCTCTGAGGTCAAACATGATATAAAGCCCAGCATGAACTCAATCGACACGATGATTCAACGTATTTTTGTCCATGTTGAGCTTCTGTAGCACCAGGGACCACGAGAATGGCTGCATTCCATTTGTTCTAGAAGTGGATACTAGGAGCTTGAGATGATGTCATAGATGACAAAATGATTTGAAGCTGAATTGATGTTCTATTAAACTAAGTGCAGCCTCACAACTCTTGTTTATATTCTTACAAATGAACAGCACCAGTGTTCGAAATACCCGTCTGCAATTTGCAGGTTGATTTTCAAGATTGCAGAAGAAATTATAAACAACCTGCAATTTTGCAGAATGAAAAATCTGTACAACAGTGAAATTAAAAGTAGAGTGAGAGAATAAAAAGTTACAGTAATGTTATGGGTTACAAAGCTATATATAATGTAAATTAAGGGCATCATTAGGTTAAAAAAGGTTTTAGTGTGGAGGTTTGTGTATTTGCAGAATACATTTTAAACTAATTTAAAAATTCTGACAAACAAATTTCTACCACTGAGCACAACATTTTATCTCATTAGTTTTTCTTGTTGGCCTGGTGCAAAAAAAGAGTTTTTTTTTTATTGCACTCCTTAACCCTTTTGTTATGTCAGGGTTAAGGTGACTTGAATTCCCGAAATAAAAGAAAAGGTAGTATCCCGCGTGTTGCCTCTGGGTTAAAGTCAAATTGTTTTCTGGCATTCGGGTCACCTTGACCCAGAGATGACACATAGGTAAAGGAGATTATAACTTACAACACAACTATTTGAAAGCTACTTTAAGAGTCATTAAAATCCAATTGAATTGCATTATAATAAAATGGTTCAGTGGAACAATATTTGCAGGGAGGGAACTAGAGCTTTTTTTTCCCTTGAGAACATTTGTCTTGTATCTGTTTATTTATTTATTTAGCCAAAAAAGAACTTGACTGCAGCGATAAACGTGAGAAAAAGAAGAGATGGGAAATTTAACTAATGTGTTTAACATGAAGAGAATTCTTCAGGAAATTAAAAACCGCCGCGGTGTCTCATTTGTTGACTCATGCATCTGTTGGGATGTTAGATTTATCAGTGCTGGTCACACTTTGACAACCTCCCATATTGAATGATGCCATAAAATCACGTATTCTAGATGAGAATCCAAAGATCTAGATTTTCCTCCTGGAGGAGCGATGAAGATTTCTCCTCGTTTCTTCACTGCAGCTTGTTTTAACAGGTGCTTTATTGGAGCGCGCAGCCGTGCGCTCGCACTTAAATCTAATAATCCTCGCCAATTTAACCATAAAGCTGTCACAGGAGAAGGGAAACAGCCATTTCCTCCCTGACCACAGCCCGGCGACAGCCCAAACACCAAAGCCGCACACTTTTGTTCACCTTTGCACGTGTGTCTGAGCCCGGTGTGTGCGCGACCCTGTTCTGTCGGCCTCAACATCACTCTCGTTCACACACACACACACACACACACACTTCTGTAGCAGCCAACACACACTCGCGAGGGGGTTAGCGGTCAGTAGAAGCCACATCCTGTTCCCTCGAGGCTGATTCCAGATCTTATTAACAGCCACCATGCCAAGGTTCTGGTACGATCAAGTTCAATATCTTAACATTTCCATTACGTCGTGGATCAATTATCGTTAATATCTTCCCCACATTTGTGTTGGATTCCGAACTGAAACCACAGTTTTGACTTTTCTGCTCATTTGTGTCGCCTCATATTGATGCATGTGCGTTAATCGTCTGTATTTTCTGATCATTATACAATCTCGGTTATTTCTCCCTGAACACAGTTGTCTTTGGAGATATTTAAAAATAGTAGAAATATCAGCATATGATGTATAGGTTTGTGTTTTGGCAGGAAAATGGCGATTAAAAAAAAAAAAAAAGTATTGTAGGAAAACTATCATAGCATAATAAACACACAATGTTGTTACATCAGATTATTGATTTAAAATGGAGGGATCTACATTTCTTTTTCACAACAAAGCAAATGCAGTTTTTTGGGTTAAACGCATAAAGTTTTCTTGATGTTAAAAGGTGAACCCGTACTTGTAGTATACTAAATAAGCAGGTTTAAAATTTTGAAAAAAGAAAAGAAAATGCCAAGTTCGATGCAACCTCCGCTTTTTATACGCAGGCTGAACAAAATAATATCTGCCTTTTAGTTGACTTGCAACACAATGAACACACGGTTAGAATCTTTGCATATTTAGTGAAGAAAATTGATACGTTGCTGTTAAACCACAATATGATATCAGGATATTTAGGTGTATCAATATAATTTTACACCCCCAATGATACATCATTTAACTTTAACATATTAACATTTTATTACATTTAAAGATTAGAAATGCACCGGTTCAACTTGCCATACCTGGGCTTTGAATATTGATGGTTGCCATTGTTTACATACAGTATTAACTTTGTTGCACTACTTTTGAATTAAATCAAAAATGACTATATATAACTTTCGAATAAGAAGAAAGAAATGACTATATTAAATGGAACTGCAAAGCTGGTATTTATTTAAATAAATAAACCACATTTTTAGAAAAAAAGATTCACCTTTATTTATTAATATTATTAGTTTTTAATATATATAAATATATAACAGATCAGCTCAGCAGATGGAACCGTTTCATTGATCCACCTTTGAGAGGAACGATGCCTTAAACAGATCGGTGCATCCATAACATAGAATATAAAAGATAAAATGTAAAGAAAATTAAAATTTACCTAAATATATAAACATTGAAAAGAAATGAGAAGGTTCAAATGTTGATAAATATTAAATTCTATTCCTAATAAAGACAAGGTTTTATTTGAAAGAAATACCTATTTCAAGACCCTTATTATTAAGCAGATATTGCATAACATAAATATACAATTATATCTTCAACCAAACTCTGAATATATATGTTTCAAAGAGATGTTGTCGCTCAAGATACTCAGTGGTCATAAAAGGTCGTTCACTTGGCTTCCTAAAAACTTAGTAGAAGCACTAAGTGTTGCTCTTCAAGAAGCCCGGCGGTGGCTGTGTAAGGAACATGGAGTGCTATCATAAACTTTTACTGGCTCCTCCACCCGGTGTGCAAGTGCTCCGGCGACATGTACTGTAAACAGCTGCTCGCATCCACCGCACGACTTTCCCCCGACGGGTCCTGAACGACCGGCTGATTGCCGCTCCTGCCGACCTGTACTTCTTCCCCCGCCTGTCTCGCTGCCATCAAAGAGATCCCCGCCCCGGCCACATTCATGCGGCGATGTGTACACCGTCACCATCTTCATTCAGACACGCAACGCAGCGCTAAATGGATTCCTGGCAAACACAAGCTGTGTTGACAGGAGCGATGAGCCGCCGCTCTTGTCGCAGCTTGCTGCCGCCCCAGAAGTGGACCGGGGTTGAAAAAAAAAAAGAGCCGCCGCCGTGGAAAGCCACAAAGCCGGCAGACTTGTTGCTACTGCCTCTGCCAACACACACAAACACACACGCTCATGCATAGCTTGAATCAAAGGCGGCAGCATGAGTGTGCACTATTTGAACAGGTGATTGCCATTTACATTTTAGATCCTTTTGCTTTCACAGCCTTTTTTTTTCTTGAGAAATCGCTCAGTTGTGCTCCGACAGTTTGTTGCAGGTGAATTTTTCCGTTTGTTACAAGGAAGATTGATTGTCGGGCGTACGCCTGTTTACTGCAATGTTCAAGTGTATAGACGACATTCTTCAGGTGAGCACTTCTTGACATGGTTTCTCACTTAAGTTGCCAACATGTCAGCTGTCCTTTTTTTTCCATATACATTCCACTAAAATGTATCCTTTCATGACCCATCCAGGTCAACTTTCAATTGAGTTCTTTGAACCATTTTGTTCATTCATTTATTTTTTAACATCTGATTTCCTTAACAGACCAAAAAACACAGTATTGTTTTGGTCTAAGGGAGGAAACCAAAGTACCCGGAGTAAATTCCACGCAAGCACAGAGAGATTTGTTTGATTTTTTATTTAGTCAAATCTGGTCCTTTATGTTGGTTTATAGTATATATAAGTTTTATACAATCAACACCTGGAATCATACAAACGTTTTGTTTTGTATATAAACAAATTTTCAATTGTAATCAAACAATTTTTTAACTTTAATGAAACAATAATTATTTTTCTTTATACAAACTCGACACATAAAGTTGACAGGTTACCTCGAGCACAACAACACTGTTTGCACTGAAAATTCTCGTTGTGCAACAAAAAAAAATGTTTTGATTTAACCTTGAAAATTGGGTCTTTGGGTACTATTCAACTTTTTTTAAGTGCCACTCCGTGACACACACAACTTATTTATTTGTACTAAAAGTGAGACTGATATACCTGCTGCTATAGCTAACAGTGCTAGCCATAGTCATTCTCAGGTGAGGTATTGAATCGTTGTATACAAGTAAAGATTAGAAATCGCATTCTGGAAAAATAACTACTTGTTACTGACTCTTACTTTAGCGAAATGTCTCCCTAACCAGCTATCATTGAATAATAAAAACATTGTCAACTTTTTTTCTGTAAAACTCTTGAGTTGAGTCAAATGTGTAGACGTGACTCACATTCTGAGGAATTGGTTTGAGACAATCATTTCTTTACCATGCCAAGTGGTCAACAATGGACCAAGCATTGACCCCTGTGGGACCCCGTTTTTGATGGTCAGATTACACGACTGGTTTTTCCCAGCAGTGAAACTCTGTTCTGTACAGCAGAACACTGTCAGCACTCATAGGCGATCTGTCCCCCCCCCCCACGGCTCTGCTCCTGCTGACGTCCTAATTACTGATGTCCAGGGAGCCCCTCGCCCTGACTTCATCCATTAAAGGGTCCAAAAACTATTTCCCTAATCAGCGCTGGACGGGGTCTGGCTCCTGGTTTTGCTTCTGTGTTTAATGTCAACGCTGCATAAGATATTCCGGCTTTGATGTTCTGGGTCCGGAGACGTCTTCAGATGACTAACTTTTTTTTTTTTTCTTTTTCTTTCTGTCTCCATCAGAGGGGGACGGAGGGTTTCTGGAAGTCGGTGGCCCAGTTTGTGCCTCGGGAGCCGTCCGAGATCCGAATACTCAACCCCTACTTCATCCAGGAGGCCGCCTTCCAGTTCATAGGCCTGCCCTTCAACAACGGCCTCATGGGGAGAGGGGTAAGTGCTCGCCCCGATGATTAGACCCGACATTTCTGTATATCTTTAGTCAGATTTACTCTCCGGTCCACTTGTGTGTGTGAAACGCTGATTACTTGAGCCGCGACTAATGACTGACACGACTCTCCGAGATGTTTGCTCGAACCCATCAGAGTTTTCGTTGAAAAGCGGAGCCGGGTGTAATATTCTAGGGGGACATGTGCGAGGGGGTATCACTGTAACTGCCCTCTGGGGCCACCACAACACCCCCCCCCCCCGCCCCCCTTGATGAACCGGGCATGTGTTCCACATGTGGTCACTGGAGAGTTTTTTATGATTTGATAATTCCTCCCAGAGTGCTTTGCTGTCTGGCCTCTGACCATCATGGTTTACAAATGTGAAGAATTAATGAAGAGTTGTGTTTGTAACCGGAGTGTTTATGTTGCATGTGTGGAAATGTACCGGTCGTACTGGGGTGGGGGGTGTCCAGCTGCTGCTGCCGCTGCAGCTCCCACCTTCCCTGGGGGCCACAAATCAGCGTAATGATTTAAACGGGGGCCTCCCTCCACTCTTCCTCCTCCACCCGCTCAAAGTGTGTACCCCTCAGATCTCTTTGTGGCCCCTAGACGAGGGCGCCTCAGCAGGGGTCGCGTTTTCGAGGTAATGGTTCGTCACCAAGTGTTCGCCGTCGGTTAGTCCAACAGACCGAAGACGGAAGGAGCGAGTAGTTGCCGCAACAACTTTTATAAGTGTAATGCTCTTCCCTACCCAAAACCGCTTTACGGCAGTGGGGACGGTGGTTTAAATTATTTCCGTAATGGCCGTGGTCTTGGGTGTAATTTTTAAGCTACCATGAAGAAAAGTCCTTTCTTTCTTATTGTAAACCAGCAGGGCTGGAGACACTTATCTTTCGACATTTCACAATGTCGCGATTACACTGTTATAACAGTAGGGGGAGCCAGAAACAAAATCGCTCAATCTTCTGTAGTGCAGCTATAAGGCTTGAGAGTAGTAGTTGCCATCAAATATTCATGTTAGTACACACCATCTGACGGGAATGCAAACCTTGGTTAGAGCAGCAAGTCGATGGCCCAACTTCCAAGACAGTGTAAAAAATAAAATTGTTCACTTCTCCAAGCGTATTGCATTACAGTACACTGTAAGACAGTGCACTTGATTGTGCAGTCCGCAAATTTCAGCAAGGTAGTACTGTCTTAAATCAAACACTGCCGCTACACACTTATCGGAAATGACTCGACAGCTTCTTCTTCTACTACTTTTAACTTTTACTACTATTTTCAACAATCGTCACAAGTTATAAAGTTGTGTTTCATTGTGTTATTATTGTTGTTGTGTTGTTTTGTGGTAAAATGTGTGTTTTCTCTGGACATTTACACCGTTATCTGCTGGACCCGTTGTCAGTGAAGTAGCTTCAGTTTAGCCTAATTTACGTCACTAGGATGGCGGCCGGTAAGGGTGGAAAGTGTCCATCGGTCCACACTCAATTTTAAGGCTGTTTGAGTGCACCAATTAAGTGCTCAATGCGCACTACATTTTCGCACACTGCTCATTTGGACGCACTTGTGTACTCAAAATATTAAGTGTAAGATTAGGGACACAGCCCTGCAGTTTACAGATGAGATTTTCTTTTAAATATCACAGATTTTTCGCTATATTATGGGATTAAAGGAAGCACCATGTATATATAACACAGCATGCTATTGGCTTACATAAAAGCACTGACCAATCAGAGCATGAGTTCTGTGTTCTGGTTGCTGATTGGCTCATGGAGCGCCAAATACTGTCGTGCCAGACTCTTCACTCTTACTTTGTTTGTGCGGTTTGTGTAATACGGAAGATTCACCCCCTCACACAGAAAGACTAATCCAAAAATAAATATAGTAAAGACTCTTTAAATAAATGTATGTTTTTATGCGAGACCATATTTGCTACTTTAAACATGATTCATATACATAAAGTATCGCCACATTCTTTTGTAGCAAAACACAGTTGCTGACATTTAGTCGAACCATTTTTTTCCCTAACTCTCCTCATCGTCTTCGCCACAGAACATTCCAACGTTGGGAACAGTTGCAATCACCATGGCGCTGCACAACTGTGACGAGGTAGCAGTGGCAGGCTTCGGCTACGACATGAGCAAGCCGTACGCACCGCTGCACTATTACGAGACCGTCAAGATGTCTGCAATCAAAGAGGTGAGCCACTGTTGCTGAGGGTCGGTCCATGAGTAAGAACCTGTTGCGTCAGGACACCTGGTCACCCTTCTTCTCTTTTTATTGTTCGCCGCAGTGAATAGAAATAAGAAAGAAAGGATGAGTTTTATCAGAGGAAAAAATAAAAAAAAGTCTTAATTGTGGAGACTCTTGAACTTGAAACACAACCCTGCACAGAATATGATGAGTCAGCAGCAAATGAAACGAGTTTACGCTGAGTCATCGGTTATGTTTTGATGATGTCATCCACTTGATCTTTCACCTTTAAGATGCCGGCTATGCTTCTTATATTTAGTCATCACTTCATTTAATCCCTCTTTTGGATGGCTAAAGGTCAAGTCTGCGTTTGAAAAGTGGGAGGATTTGTTTACCTTGGTGTTCGTGATACAAATACAAATGACTTTCTGTTTGCTTTTTATTATCAAATGAACTAAAGTAGAGAGTCCAGTGTTGAAATATGTATTTTAAACTTTAACATGCAGGTTTAAATAACCGTAACTAATGGAATATGAAAGTATAAAACTGTGGCCTTGTTCTTGTGTATGGTTTTGCCTAAACATAGACCAGATTCACATTCGTCAAGGGTCAGGCAGGATTCTCGGTACATTGGATTATTTATTTGTTTATCTGACCTTCAGGAGTCAAACATTTTCTTTAAGCAGGAAACGAGATCTTTATAATGCTCATGCAAAAGCAGCAGGCATGAGTTCACTGAGAGGGAGTGAGAAAAGCATTATCACTTTTCAAAAACCTTCAGTGAGGTTGAATAATTGGCGGAAATTCAACATTTAATCTCAAAAAAACCATATTCACTCAGAGCATATTATTAACAGTTTTACAGTCATTAAATACATATACAGCTTGAATTTAACTGTAACTTGATTTGAGCAACTAAACGACGGCATTTAGTTTCTCTAGACGATGTTAAACATCTTCACACCTGCGTCCCGAACCAACTTCCTGTGTTTGTCCTACAACAGCGCATTGTTTCCCGTCACACACGTGGTTCTACTCACATCACAGGGTTGTGGGACTCCATCAGGGACGCCGGCCTTTCTCCTCCTCTGTTATCCTCCCATCCCCACTCGTCTGCCTCATCCTCCACTCCCGTGTCTCCGTCCTTTGTTGTGTCTGGTCTCTGCGGGGCCCGGACCGGCTCACAGGAACCTCCAACCCTGATTTCTGTCCAGAAGTGTCCGGGGTCTAAGAGGCCGACACAACGTGGTTCTACTTATACATGCACGCCCACGCCGGTCCTGCGGGTCCCTGTGTGGACTCGGCGTTAGCTGGAGAGTCTAAAGACTGGATCCACGATTCAATCTTTCACCTGAGTCGCAGGATTTATCTCAAGTTAAACACAACCAGTCGGAATTGTTTAATATCGGGATGACTTTCTTTTTTTAGCCTCATTAGATTCTCCCGTTCTCACACAGAGTCCGAATATTCAGGTTTAGGCAATTGAATTGTTTCAGGGGCCACATTTTATCCAGTGTCTGAAGTGAGGGGCCTTTGACCAAAAAAAAAATAAAGGAGCGGAAAAGTTAAAATGAAGTTATAAAATCAAGTAAAATATGATGAAATTATCATTATATTGTATTTTATATAACATTTTTATTAATCTGATATAAATGCACTTTTCTTAAAAAATATTTTAATGTTCATTTAAATCTTAAAAATAGTCAATAAATACCCCCAAAAAATATTGGAGGCAAAAATCCTAAAACAAAAACCCTAGAGTCATATTAATAATAATAATAATAATAATCTCTATTTATATAGTGCCTTTCTAGACCAGACTTAAATAAATAAATCCAAATTTAAAGTGTTAGTTTCTACATCACCTTTCACTTGAGGGCCACATAAATACAGTTAAAGGGCCGCACTAAAAAATGAATCTCTTGTCGCGTCAAACTCAGGGGCCTGGGGGCCAAAATTAGTCCGTCAACTAATGTGATGTGGCCCATAAGAGCGTGGTGCAACGTCAAACTCAATTTTTGTATACTATTAATTAACAAAAAAATGTCTCACCTGCTTTGCAAAAATAATAATTAATTAATAATGATCCAGAAAAACTCAAAAAGTTTAACACAGAATAGAATAACATTATTACACGACATAACTTAATAAAGTTATAATTGAAGCTTTTCCTACTTACACAGGGTTGGAGTTTGATTTAAACTCAGTGTATGAACCTTAACTGATGTAATTGTGATTCTTTTTCACTCAGTTCTGAAATGTAAAACTATCCATATACATATTTTAACCTTTTGACAGTAATATATGACTTTATTTTTCATATTTTTTACGTTTATGATTCAAATATTATCGTTAATAACATTCTGTTTTGTGTTAATTGAGAAAAAAAAGTGTTGTTAAAACAGAATGTCTTCCTCCAGTTAAGTGTTTTCTCTGCTCGGTTCACAGTCGTGGACTCACAACATATCCAAGGAGAAGGAGTTCCTCCGGAAGCTGGTGAAGGCCAACGTCATCACAGACCTGACCAAAGGTATCTGAGTTTACACCCTCGTCCTCCGCCTTCCTGCCCCCCCTAACGGACCACGGGACCAGGAGAAACACGGGAGGAAAATGGAACCTTTTAGCGTCCGCCTGGTCGTGAACACTGCCGGGTTTTTATATCCAACGGAGATTATTTTTGGAGACCCCCACAGGACGGTCGCACTCACTCGTGCCTTCGGAACCAAAGACTCCTGCTGACGGAAGCAGCGAGCGGATCGTCCCGGTTCCTGTCTCCACGCGGTCAGCGATCCTGAATCTATTCCGCCACTTCAAACTGCTGTGTCTTTGGAAGAAGTGGAGAAGCAGCGCCGGCGGCGAAGTGGTAGTGCCAAACGTACCTCGAACTCGGGGAGAGAGGTGCCGGTCCTCTCCTCCTGCTGCCTGAATGTATTTGTTCAGTGTAAATATCAAAGATTTTTACTGTGCTTTTTCTTTTTCTTTTCTAAAAAGAATCTGCAGCAGCCCCGCCCTCCCCCGCCCTCCCCCGTCCAGGGTCCAAAACCGCTCATGTTCACAAATTAAAAAAGAGTTTTATTAAAGTTAATTATGCAGATAAATAGCAAAATTTATATATTTTCTATCTTTCCATCTCATCCCTCCTTGTGTCCAAAACTGACCCTTCGTCCTGCTGCAGGTTTTCTTCAATGACTGGTGACTCTTGGATTGTTGATTCTATATCAATATATATATATATTTGTTTTTAATTATTTATTTTGCTACAGACCCTCCTCTCGATCACAGGCAGGCCTGCTTCTCTAGCATCACTCGGGCTTCCTCAGAGACCACGAGAGGTTTCCCTTCCTTTCGCTACAAATGTTAGTCGTGTGCTCTTACGTGACAGATGGAATCATGGGGGGAAACTTTGCTGGATAGCGATTGTGATTGGTTGATTTTTGACAGCGTCTTGTTTGTCGACTTGATCAGCTTTATTTTTATTCCTTTTTAAAAAACAAAAACATTCCACCAAAGCAAGAGCGACTTGCTTTAACGACTTGATTTTTACGTTTTCTTTCTCAGGTGCATTTCTGCCTTTTGTTTCTCTCTTTCGTTGTCTTCTTCTTCTTCACGTGTATCTTCACTGTAACTGCACGCGACGCCATTTTTTTTTAATCCACATGCTGCTGTCGGCTCCGTTTTTCTCTCGGTGTTCAACTGAGGAACAAAAAACAAATAATCTGATGCTCGGAACTGAGACTTTTAGGTTGATTTCAGTTATTTTTTACACTTTTCTTGTTTAGTTTAGCAAGAAAATAACATCGAATATTCATATTTTCTATCGTTGTTTTATCTCTCAATCTAAATTATTTCCTCATCTTTACCGTAATGTGTTGTACAGATGAGCAACAAGATTTGACTCCTCAATATCAATTTGCGAAAAACTTTCAGGCCTTTTTTTATACTAGTTTCAACCTTTTATCCATCTTCAGTTGCCTTGTGTATCATAGGGATGTTCAGGGATGTGGTTGTTGATAAATTAAGTTGTTGGCTTTGATTACATTCTGAAAGGTGAAAGGAAAAAAAGTCACATTTAGATGAGAAAAATGCACTTTTTAATGCATTTGTTGGGTGTCTATACTGTAATAGAGGGTAGAAAATACTCCTCTCGTAATAAGAAGTAGAAACTGAAAATAAGTCGTTATATTAAGTTTTAATTTCTCAGTTCTGGACTCTTAAAGATGAGTAAAAAAAATAATTTTGTCCCTCAGATGAATGTTGAATGTGAGACACGAGCCTAGTCTGTCCCTTTTTTTTTTTCAAGAAGGTGCAGCTGATTGTATATGTTCATGGATGTTTTCGAGGAGAGGGATTTTTAATGTATGGGGTTCTATCTTAGAAGAGGTCGCAGCTGAAGGCGCTCGATGCCTTACACCTCATCACCTTCACTGTGTAGCGCGGAGGTGGAGGAACCAGAAACAGCTGATCCGGTCCCAAGCTGCGGGTCAGCGAAGTCTCAGCTCTTCAGAGAGAAGATTCACCTGCCGGCGCTTGAGGCCTTCCTTCAGCTGGAAAATATCACCCGAGGGTACGAACAGGAAGTAGTGTCGACCCACATCCACGGTAGCATTTAACTTTAAAAAAAGAAAAGAAATCCAAAATGACATATCGTGTCCCAACTGGAAGGAAATCAATCCCTGCTAGTGAATGAAAAGTTGCTGCTTTCTTTTACGTTTAAAAAAAACTCACAGTCTGGTCATGGAAGATTCGGGAACGCTGGATGGTTCTGATTCGTTGGACCCAATCCCCTCCTCCAGTGATCAGGTGTTTTTCGCGCGGAATGTGTCCGTCATCATGTTTGTACACTTAAATTTTTGTTAATCACCATCAGAGGGAACTTAAGTGATCAAACTGTATTTTTCTATACAGTCAAACGGCTTTGTGCTTCTACAATAAACACGTTTGTAATGGAAAGTTGTTGCTCTGTGACGTTTTTAATGTTGTATTAACTCTTAATAATACTTTTGTTGTCGTGTTTTGTATTTATTCACCTTTTTTATTCATATATTATTGGAAATCAGTTTTTAAATGTTTGTTTATACATATTTATCGGTAATATTTTCAATGTATTTTATTAAGTTTTTATTTTTGGCCCTTTGCTCCTCCCTTAGTAAAGACCAGTTATAACTTTTTTAAAAGGCACGTCCATCTCTCATCCCTCAAAAAACATCTTTATGGGTTTACGCTTGAATTGTTAGTCTGTACACAGCACTTGCTACCCCATCCTACTCGTGACACCATTTGTCACAGACCAGTTTTCTTAGGCCCCTCAACCTGAACTCTCAAGCCGAGAGCTAGCCCCTCTACCTGCAGACCCCCCTTCCCCTCAGGCCCCTACACACACACACACACACACACAAGCACACACGTTTGTAGTCAAAACAACACAACTACTAGGCTAGCGTTAGCAGCTGCTAATAGCATTGTCCGCTGCACAAGTCGTGCAAAAGTCGTATTTGGTCGTTTTGACCAAGGTCTGTTGCGAAAAGACGTCTTTATTTTTGGTGAATATCTTTGAAAATGTATTTTTCGAAGTGTCAGGACGCTTGAGGGGCTTGAGGGTCTTGACAAGTAAAAGGATTTGAGAGAGTAGGTGGGAGGGTCTGGGAAGACGGGTCTGCAGCTGAAGATAATGTTACCTGTGCAACTGTCTTTTTACTTTGAGTCTCATATTAGCGTCTTCTCACCTGCACAACACAGCGGCTGATCTGGTTACAGTTGCGAGGTCATGAGGGACTCCTTTGTAGCTGCTACACACACACACACACACACACATACACACACATGCACGGTGTCATGAAGCAGCCAAGCAGCTGTTGGAGCTGGACGCTGAGGGCCTTTAAAGCTCTGCTGGACTGTCCCGTCCTTCTGCTAATGGGGTGCCAGAATCCCCAAATTCTCACCTCGAGCTCCCATGAACACCACCGTCCCTGACCCGCCTGACCCCCCCTGTTTGGCGGAGTTCGCTCGGCTCCCCCCCCGACGCATGGGGACGGTATTTGCGGCGTGGGACCTCCGTGAAGCAGCTGGCCCGAGCGACTGGACAGTCCCGGTCCGGCACGTCTGCACCGCCTCAGTCCTCGAGCCTTTTTATTCCGAGCGACAGTTCCGCGGCCCCACCTCCTCTCAGACCGAGGGGCCGAGACCTCCGGGCCTGAAACTGAAACTCCTCGTAAAGAACTCCCTCGGACCGGTCTCTGTTTACAGAACCTCCTTTCTGCTCTCGCTGGCCCAAATTCTCTACACCTTTTTGTGTGTGTGTGTGTGTGTGTGTGAGCGGACCCGCCTCTGGACCCGCTCTGACCCGGGCTCGCCAGCGTGAGCCACGACCACGAGGAACTATGAAGCTTTAATATAAGAAAAATCATGATTGACGGTTTTAAACTTCTAGATCGAATCTGAAGATAAGTAATTTAACCTCCAGTCAAGAGAAAGTTCAGCCTTTTTTCACTTGAATGTATTTATTTTTTCAATGTTTAGTAAAACAAATTCTTAAAATATTTTTTAATGAAGTAGAAACCTTTGATTTAAGAAATGTAGATAATTTAACAATATTAGGAATGAATCGACAACAACATTAAAGGATATTGCAGCATTTTAAATGAGGGTATATTGTTAACTTGAGAGATTAGGGCAAAGAAATATATTTATAAAAAAATAGGCCGATTATCATCTAAGTATATTGTTTTAATTGTATTTTTTGATTATGTTTTTATGTAGTTTTCTTTTAAGAAAACACACGGAAGATGTCAGAAAATGCAATTATAACTAAAGAAAAATACAAAGATATACTGTATATAAAAAAAGTATATTTACTATAAATACTTCCTTTTCATATAAAAACATAAATCTAACCAGTAAAATTAATGTTGAGAATAAACTTCTGAATAATTGTAGATGGTTTCTATTCATAACTAATTCCATGTTAATAATTTATTCTGGTGTAAAAACATAATCTTTAAGTTCATTCCGGTTCCTTAATTTTCTTATATATAACTACAATTTTTTTTTTCAATTAAATTTACACCTACAAATAATTCATTCATTCTCTCTCCAGAAAGTAAAATATAACATTGTTTTTTTTAAGAAACTTGGAAAAATAACCAAAAAGGATCATGGCTACTATTTCTGTATAGTGGGGTTCCACAAGGATCATGGTTTGGACCTCTGTTGTTTTGTTCTGCTTCGTGTCGGTTCATCCAGATCCGTCTGGAGCTACGTTGAGATGTACAAAAGTATTTTTGGACAAAAGGCTCATGTACTCTCCCCTCCTCCTGAACCCGAACCGAGGCGACCGTCCGGCGTTTTTTAAGGACTCAACCTCCCGTTAATAATCACGCCGAGCAGCCCAGACTCTCGCCCTGAAGTGCTTCTTCTGAGAGGGGTTTCAGAAAGAAGCAGCAGTGATTTGCTGCCAGGGAGGAGGAGGAGGAAGAGGAGGAGGAGGAGGAGGAGGAGGAGGTCTGTCTTCTGTGTGTGTGTTGTTCTTCAACGGCGGCTTGTACAAACACAGAGCTGCTGTAAAGACTCACCATGACAAACAAGTTCATCGCCGTCGCTCACACTGATGGATGTTGTAGACAAACTTGCTAAACCTCCGCCGCCGCTCGGCCACGGCCGAGTCTCCGCACCTATGGACGGACTTGCATAGGAACGACTCGTGAGTTATGAATAGTAACCCGGGACTCAGATTCAAGTCGAAGAGCTCGGTCATTCCATAGGTATTTGGAGCAGAGCCAGGGCTGTTTCACCTTCACTCTGGATAAAGAACGTCTGGAATCCTTCAATGGGGTCCCTAAGGACACACATTTTAGATGTTTGTAATAAATCGACATTTATCAGCCAATACAGACCTTGGAAAAGTATGGCTCGGGGGCCGTAGGTGGCCTTTTAACCGTTTTTTTTGGGGCCCTGATGGATAAATCTATTAAACTGACGTCGATATTTTGTGTGGTTGTTGTTGTTCTTTACAACTTCAACCTTTATCTTATCTGACGACAAGTTTTGTCCCCCGAAATATTATACAGAGGGCCACACACCCTATTTTTTTTACATTATGACATGACCAAAAAAAACTGAATAAGACTTTTGAAGGCATAATGTTGAGATAATTTTTTTCTTTTTTTTATATTACGGCTTTTATTCTCATATGTGTGTTCAGTAAGGACAGGGGTCACACCAGTTGTAGCATTTAGCAACCCTGCTAGTCGCATGAACATCAACGATTTTTAATTATATAATATTACGAAAAGACATTTTATACGTTTCATTTTGCATTTATATAAAATAATAACTCCTAATAGCACTTTTTAATGACATAATGTCGAAGAAAATTCAGTGTGTGGCCCCAATGTTTCAACTGGATGAGGAATGTCTGGAACTACTTTGATGGGGCGGCTTGGAACACAGTAATATATATTTAAAATAAAATGAGCATTAACAACTAATCCAGATTTGGTGGGGCTTGTGGCCCTTTGACTGTATTTATGTGGCCCTCATAGATAATTCTTTTTTTTTTACAACTTCAACTCTTGTTTAATTTCCAAAATTTTATACTAAGAATTATGGAGTCATAATTTTACAATATTAAAGTTGTTATATTACGACTTTTAATCTCATAACACGTGTATCCATTAAATACATGGGACACACTAGTTGTGGGCGTTTATCTACTCATTAAATTCTCTAGTCAGAAAAAAACACTGGGATACTTTCTATTCTTTAAAACTCGGAATTTTACAACTTTAAATTTTGTAATAAAACAAATTTCAAGTTCATATTATTTTTATATTAGAATATTATGACTTTCAAAGTCTTAATAAAACTACTTCTAAGCTTAATATCACAACTTTTAATGACCTAATCTCAAAGAAATAAAATCAGTGTGGGGCCCAAATATAACCCCATGGAAAATTCAATTTCTCCTGAACTCCTGAGGTCAGTTTGGACATGAAGACTTTCATATCTTCGTCAACTCACCTTCACTCTTAGCTCCTCCCAACAGTTATTCTGTTTACCCAGCTTTTGTTTGGCCCCGGGCCTCAGTGTTTGCCCTGCAGGGAGTGTCCCAGCTGGCAAGGGGAGGAGGAACTCCTTCATAGAAGAAGACCTCGAGAGAGCAGGTGTGTGACAAAGAGAAAAAAAAATTCCACGTCCACGAGCACAGATGCCACTGAAATTCCTCCTCCCTCCTGGAACTCAAATATCTATCCATCCCATATGACAATCCCCCCTCCTCCTCCTTTGCTCTCCTCCCTCCTTCAAGGGAAGAACACAAAAAGACACATGATCTCGCGGACGAGGAAGAAAAAGTCGCAGGTTTGAGGCGCTCCGGTTTCACTGACGGGCGGAGAAGGTGCGCAACTTTTTACGCATCGCTTCCAGCCCCGCGGGGCGTTCAAGACGGATCCGCTGGGAAACTCTCTCGTGACTGGATACCTGCACTTCCAGAAGGATTTCCCAACTCAATTTGAAGCCGTAGGAGAGGATGCGTCAAGACTTTACGCGCGCACGTTTCATCTTCTGAGCGCAACATAAACCAAAACACGGACAAACGAAATCTTCTCGAGCTCTTGTTTACGCATCGAGATCTTCTGTTTGGAGACAAGACCCAACAGGTTGCTGGAGGTACGAAGGAGAGTCTTGAAAAACTGGCTTTAAATTTCATCATATGTGATCCAACGATTAAAAAAAAAACAAAAAAAACGAGGACATATTTTCTGATGCCATTTTTTTTTTTTTTACACTCTTTAAAGTTTATTTCAAAAGTCTTTTGAGAGTTTGGAAATGATCATCTAATGGTTCCCATCTCTTCCACAGCAGCACCGCGTAAAAGTTGAGAGAGAGAAGGAGGAGGAGAAGGAGGAGAAGGAGGTGTCCTTCTGTCCCTGAAGCAGCACCGCTTCACATGTATCCTTCATGTTGTCTCCAGCCGCCGAGGGGACAGGCTGCCGTGGACTGTTACGCGCCGTGACGAGCACCAGAGAGACATGACACGCCGCGGTGGATGGATCCGAACCCGGGGCTGCTGCTCCTCCTCCGGGCTGGACCCGCGGACGCACGGTGAGATGTTTGCTGGTGGAGATGATTTAAGGATGGGAGGGGAGGAGAAGTGAGGTTGAGGTTGTCCACCTGCTGCGAGTCACTGCGACCCTGACAGGATCATCTTCTGTCACTGGAGGAGTGTAGGAGGTGTGGTGAGAGGGGGATGAGGAGGTGAGAGATTAGAGGAGATGATGATGATGATGATGATGATGATGATGATGGGTGTCGGATCAGAGTTTTTGTTTGTGAGTCTCTGAAGTGTCTTTAAAGTCTGAAGAGATCAAGATGTTCTCAGTATGAGACATAATGTGTGTCCTCAGAAGATAACGTTTTTTGAACGTCATCAAATACTTTACATTTTGGTTTTAAATGGTTAATAGTGGGCACTGGTGTTTGTGACCCTGGCTCCTGCAATGGTTTGATGAATCTGCTTTCTGTGATGAAGAAACAGTGTCTTTGTAAAAGCCAGAACATGTCAATGTTGGATGACATAAATCATTATTTTGATTAAAATTATTATTTGTATATATTATTTTACATAATTGTTTTTATATAATTTATTTTGATATTAAAAAAAAAGGATTATAGCATCAATTCAATCATTTTGGGAATAAAATGAAGGACATTTGTGTAACAAACTACAGTACATTTTGTGTAGTTGAGTTGGCAAAAGTGTGTACAATCTGTTATTAAATTTGAAACACAAACATGTTAAAAACATCACTTACAACCTAAATGGTCGATGTGAATGTATTCTATATGTGGAATGTACACACGACTCAGAAAGGAATGAATCTATAAAATACACAATCCTATTTAAGTACATACCAACAATTCAGTCTATAGTAAGTATTATTGCCTTTTATCTGACACACACACACACAACACATGAGCATAAAACTACACACAAGTTTGTTCACACAAACATACATATAAAGATGCCACCGGTGTTGTACAGTTTTATCGTCCCTTTCTACATGCTCTTATTTACACACCTTTACAATAAACACACAAACTTACACATCCACAAACACAACAAATCTTTAGCCCATATGAAAAGGATGTACACACATTTTTAGAGACTCACAACTAGAAAAAACATTAACACAGACACACACACCATCAGTACAAGAAGTGGATCAAAGACGTGAGGTTTGTTGTGCGAGTGTGTTCTGGTGACGCCGAAGTGTTTTGGTCATGTGTCGGCTCAGAAAGAAAGAAAGAAGTCAGCGCCTCACTGACTCACACATCAGAGCATGAACTCCCCGGCTGACTCAGTGACCCACTGACTCACACAGTCATGCCTGCAGAACATAGACCCGGTTGTGGACTCTTGTGTCGTCGTCTCCCTCGTGTGGGAAAAGTGTCGCTCGCTGTGTAAAAAAAATGTCCGAACACGTCCTGTTTTCTCTTCGCTGGTGTCCGTTAAAATATCGGGTTTGTTCTCAGGCGGAACTCGAGAGCCTCAGACATCTCACACTCCCCCGTCACGCCGCCGCGGCTTTCACTTCCCCGCGGTCAAAGGTCGCGGGGGTGAGCGGCCCCGCCGAGGGTCAGGTACGGCGGCGCGGCACGGCCTCCCGATGTGTGGTCTGTTTTGTTTAACCTGGCATGTGGTTTTACGAGAGCTAGCCGAGCGTTTGTTGCTGTTCCGAGGGCGAACTCTTTGTGCGGCTCCGTTTGGCCCCGCTGAGGGCCGGATAAACACTCGTAATTAAACCGACACAATAAGTCAACGCTAATGGAGCCGAGGCTGCTCGTGAATGAGTCAAATGTTTTTCTTTCCTGCGAGAACAGTCGCAGCGTTTCTTTGATATTGTTCTTAATCGTAGCGTTAACTGTTTAGGTCGCCATTAGCATATGCTACTGTAGAAACAATTGCTTTAATGAACATATTGCTTACATTCACATATAAGAAGTTCTAACCATTAGCATCACATCCGTTAAATGTTGGTAGCTAGTAGCTAGCTAAAATTTAGCGTACCTAAATAAGCATGTTTATATCTCTCAAACATTTATTTAATTAAATCTTTAAATTGACAGATGACAACTAAAAACATTGCTAACGTAATGTTAGCACATATGGCTTTAATCAGAATAAGAAGATGTAAATTTATTTATTTTCAACATTATTTCACACATAAATGCTAGCTAGTGCTAGCTTGGTGCGATACAACCGGTGGGGGGAAAAGTCGACTTTACAAACTAATAAAAACAAATACTAACCAAATTCCTTTTAAAATACTGAGTGCACCTTTGATTGTAGATTTTATTTATGTCGTAAAAGATTCCCTCGTGAAAGTTTCAAAGGAAATGAGGTGATCGTAAATGCTTGAAAAAAAGTCTTCCCTGGAATCTTCCAGGTTATGTCATGTTGCCCTTGAGCACGACTTGATCGCTGTCAGCGCCGAAGGAAAAACGTTCTCAAAGACGGAGCAAAGAAATGTACCTTGAGTCGCTGCCTCCAGTGGCGGAATTGGGTAGTTCATCAATAGCGAAACGTAAAATAAGACTTTAATTAATCCGGTGTTTAACGGTGTTTGTAGAAATTACTCAATGACGTTGATGATTTTGAGCCAATATTCTGCTTATTTTCTTGAAGGAATCGTCCCTATTCATATTTTTTTAACAACTGTATGACTTTAAAAACAATTAAAATTCCCCATGGATTTGAGATGAGACGCTTACACACGGTATGACACTCAATGACACACTTTTAATTGCATTTTAGATTTAGATTTAGTTTATTTTCGTCTCACATGTTTCTGTGGAAATTATCTGATTGTTAAAAGACACCAATTCAAACAACTTTTCATCCCTAAACATATTTGTGTTTAGCATTAGAGGATTTTGGCCAAATGAAGAACTGAATAATTAGCCTTGCTTTGTTAGCTTGCTAGCATCAGCTGAGATTCATTATAAATTATTTTCATTTAAAGCTTCACAAACGGCGGGATTGAATACGTATTTATAGACGCTATCACAAACACGTTTTAGTAGTTGTAAATTCTTTAATATTGAAGTTTAGCTTTGGACATCACTTTACTAAGATAGCTAGCCGGCCGCTGCACTAGCTGCTATGCTAGCAGTTAACAACCAACATGTATGGAGATAAAAAAACTTCTGAATGCAAATATTTTGTCTGAAAATGAACAGCAGCCTTAGACAATTGTCACGTATCGCAATATATTTATTAATATTTTAACTTAATTACTTTCAATCTTTTGTTTTGCTAATAGCATAGTTAGCAATGTTGGGGAAGTTGGTAAAACACAAATAAAAACAATTTCTTTTGGAAAGTGTTTTAAGATTCTTGACCAGAGGGTTGGTTTAGTCATAATGTTTTTATTAATATGAACAAATAAGATCATAATTAGATCAAAGGCAGGATTTAAAGGCGTGACCTGAACTGACACCAAGATGAATTGACTATAATTGATCACTAGCTTCCCAGATTAGCGGCGTATCGGAAAAAGATGAATGTGCGGCGGGCGCCGCGGCGTGTAGCGTTACTCAGTGTCTTGTGTCGCGACACTAATGGAGTTGGCCGGTGAGAGAGATTGATCATGCAACCTGGAGCGCCACAGGGCGACTCCAATCTGGAAGCGCTTAGAGCCCTCCGCGACCCCCGTGATTCCTCGCTGCCAAATCGAAGGAGGCACGATCTGACAAAAAGGAATTTCAATTTGTACGACGTATTTCTGCTTCCCAAGCTACTTGTTTGCTTTTAAGGGACAATCTGCGGGGGAATTATTCCTCTGTGATCTCGACCTCAGTTGTTCAAACACGGTTATTTTAGAACAAAGCCGCCGTTAATACCGACGGAAAAATAAAGCTAACATCTTTATCGGGAAATCTTCCGCCCTTTAAAGCAACTTTTTTTTCTTCTCCCCAAAAAAAAACAGAAGAATGTTAACTAGCTTGATACAATACGGCGTATTCTTGTGAAATTAGCGGGTCACGTTCATTAATCATGGAGTCTGAGCGCCGCTTTGAACCATCAGGCCGGGTCATTAGAGCCGGGGCCGTCTGGGGCGCGAGCCGGGCGACACGGAAACACTTTGGACCAGACACAGGACTCGCTAATAACCAGGTTCGAGTCACAGATAGACACGTTTTCCTGCGCTTTAATCCGTAGAAAATGTCAGCGCTTGACCGGGCGAAAGGTCAAACGTGTGCGGTGGACGTCGTCAGGTAGACGATCATCTCTTCCAAGCACTTTTTTCTTCCTCCTCACAAACACCGGAAAGTGAAATCGTACCCTCCGTCCGTCGCTCCCACGCCGCAACAATGTGTTCCCATTTAAGGTGAGGCTCTCTGTGTGGCTTCCTTTTAAAAAAAACCAACTCAATCAGGCAGGAATTTGGGTTATTAGGGGTCAAGGACACCAGGGGGGGGGCGGGGGGGACGGTTTGGACGAGGAAGACACAGATGTGTCGCTCCTTCCTGTTGATGCTTCCCGGATTTACCTGACGGGGTCACATGACCTGTTACATCGTGGGCCCCTCTTTGTTGATAATAACTGACGCGCCGACATTAATCCCAAACCTTATACACCAGCAGCTGCACGTCCCTCCAGTGCTCCAGTTACACACATGAGTCAGCAAAAACCTTGTTGACAACGTTTCTTTATTGATTATATTTTGCAAGAAAAAGCTTTTGTACCATGTGTGCTAACTATTGCTAGCAAGTAGCTTCTTGTCTCTGTCGTTTATTTGTAAACACAGTTTAAGTCTAAATAAATAAAACATCATTAAAACTAAATAAAAAGTAACAGAAAACAACAAAACCCTTTTCCTTCTATACAAGCTAACAGCTTAGCGTTATTCATCATTCAGACGTTGATTGGGAACTTGTTGAAATTGTCCGTAGATATGAGTGTGTGTGAATGGTTGTGTGTCTTTGTGCGACAGACTGGCATCCTGTCCAGGGTGTCCCCCCACTTCACGCCTGAAGATACTGTGATAGACTGTGTGACCCCATAATGGAATAAGTGGCTTAGAAAACGAATGAATGAAATAGAAAGAAACCTATTGAATTTTTTAATGACTTGAACTTAAACATTCTTATAATTTACTGATGGTCACCAAAGTACGCTGCTAAACACCAATAGTGCATCAACTGGTGCTCTTAGTTTGAAAAACATGTGGGTCAGCAATTGTAAGAACTTTTTTTTTAAGATGTTTTTTTATGCCTTTCCTCAAATATTAAGCAAAAAACACAAGTTTGGCAGCAGTGAGGCTTCATTTGCTTTTCTTCAGGTGTTGGATTTATTAGAATCTTCTACCATCTACCACTTACTTTCACTTATGATGCTTAAATACTTGCCAAAAACAAGTGATTTGTTTAGTAATAGTTGTTATAATCTTTAATGAAATAGTGTTTAGCTTCATTAATTGATCTTTTGGAAGGAAAAATAGAAATTATTTAGTAGAATTTCTGTCGTTGTCAAATCTTGATTCTAAGGGAAGCATTAATGCTAAAATAAAGCTAGCATTTTAAAGCTAAGCTATTAGCTTTTACTCTGGAAACTTTCTATTATTCTTTTTTGTCAATGTCCAAGTTTGTTTGTTTGCCGTAAGAATAACTTAAAACAACAAGAAAGCAAATGAAAAGATAATAAATTTCAATAGTTTGCATTCTTAAAATGATTATGGTGTTTTTAACACCGCTGTTGCAGCAAATATAAACTCTTCTGCCCTTTTTTTTCCAATTTATTTGTGTATATTCTAGCAAAAAACTGTTGAAAATCCAATGCTCTCCAACCTATCACGGTGTGTTCTCAGTACAGTATCTCCAGCATACATCTTCGGTGCCACTTCAACAGGTGCTGCCCTGGACCAGCATCAGGCTTCTATTAAAGTCAATAACGGCACAATTGCGTCGGTTAAAATTAGACGGTTACATGTGTTTCCTGGAAGAACCGTGGCGGCGCGCCAGATCCTGCAACTAAATGCTGCAGGAACGACTCTTCAGTTTGTTGGGTTTTGGGTCAGCATGACTCAGCGGCGCTGGCTCAGACAGAAAAACACTGGGAGAAAATCCTAGTTTTGACAACACGCTGGAGCAAGAGAAGCTTTTAAGTTTGGAGAGAGTCTCGGCGCTTCTTCACTTTTCTTCTTGGCAAATATTTCTCTTTGCATGTTTTCAGTTGAAGTTGCAGTCTTTTATCAATGTAGCCATTAGCGCGATTATGCGAAATCTATGATTATGTCGTCAGAATCAAACACTTTTTAAGATGTAGCCGCGGCTCCTTCAGCCTCGATAGTGTTACGGGGTCGTGGGTCAGGGTCGACACAGAGGTCGCGGAGCCACGTTTATTCACCCCGGACACTTTTTATTGGGCCCTCGGTGACCCAACCGTCTCCTCTTCCCCTCTTTGATGACCCACCGTAACTCTCCGCCGGGCTGCTGGCAGCTCCACCCGGCATGTGCGAAGGCTCGGCTCCAGAAAACCGTTGAACTTCAAACACAGTTTGTTCTCCGGGCAAAGTGCTTCGTTTATCCCTCGGAAAGAACCATTAGACACGTTTGCGAGGAGGAAGCTGCAGGGTCAGTGAAGTAAACCACTAATCACTTTTCTTTTATTTGCAGGTTCACTTCTAAAAGCCGCTAATAATGAGCTCCAGGTTTTTGAGCGTCTCGCTCACCGGCAGCGTTTAGAAAAACCTGCTGTGTTGCCAATGATCCGGCTGTTGAACCAGCAACCGTTGAGCAATCGCCACGATGTGTTAGACGTTTACACAGCGGCAGGTGCTGCGTGATAATGTGGATCATAAAATTGAAAAGTTCAACGTTTGAGGGTTTAGAAATGTTCCTGGTTTCACTAGAGGACACCCTGAACATTATTCATGGTCTTTGTCCAAATGTACTAAAATGAGAAAAATGTACAAAAAGGTTTTGCTATTTTTTATGTGTTTTTTCATGTGGTTAGTTTCTCTTCAATGCTTGAGGTATTTTTACGCTGAAATGTCATTTATTTTTGTTTAAAGCTAAATTATTTTTTAGCTTAAATATATTTTTAATCAGGGGTCCCCAAACTTTTTCTAGTGAGTGACAAATTTTCAATAATTATTTCAAAAGTCAAAATGTAAAATTGTTTTAAGCCTCTCTGTATTATTCACAGAAAAAAGTCAAGAAATATAATTTGAGGCCCAAAAATGTTGATATCTTTCAAACCAGACCTTCTTAGACAGCAACAAATTGTAAGTAGTATAAAATATAAGAACAAAAAACAGACTTTTATTAATATACTCCACTTTCAACATTAAGATTTAATAAATTGCAATAATATATTTATGGAAGCCAGGGAGGTCGTTCACCTTGACCTTGAGATAAAGGGTTAAACATATCCATGAAACTACATGATGATTACTTTATGTTTGTATGTAACTTTTTGTTACATTAAGATTAATCTTAATTGTCTATTTAAAAATGTAAGTTTATATAATTCCTACAAAAACAAAAGGAAAAAGAAAATTAATTATTACTATTATTTTCATTCATAAGTATAAGATAATAAAGTAAATTTCCATTAAAGCGACTATGTGTGAGTTCTCAAATATTGTTTCTGGCTCCCCTGCAGTCTGAACAGTGTAACTGCAATGTCATAAATTGAACTTTATAATGAATACTATTACTGCGCAAGTTGTTACTGTTAGAAATTAAATAATAATTGGGTCTCAAATGTGAAAAGAAAGTGTTGCTTTTACCTTCCAAGATGTCGAGTGTATGTTTTTCGTAAAAAAAAAAAAAAAATCTCTGTGAATGACAAGAATCTAAAGACCAACATGTCAAATAATTGCGTCTTCAGATGAAAATCCAACGTGTATCTGAAAACTAAACCTTAAAAAATAACCTCAAGTTATCTTAAAAACTGTATTCATAGAAATATCTCTCAACCTCTACATATAAAACCCAGTGTTTTCTTCAAGTGCCGTCCACATGCTGCTGATCATCCTCTGGCTCGGCAAGAACGCCTCACACCTCGGGGGCTCAGATGTTGTCGGAGAGTTAATCCAACCTCCCGGTGGAGGTGATGTGAGGGGTGAGCTCACTGCAGATCCTCACCCTCCTGCTCCGGGCTCATCAGTGTCCACACCTCCCAGTGTGTGTGTGTGTGTGTGTGTGTGTGTGTGTGTGTGTTTGGCACGCTGACAAGTGCATATCTTTGCGCGTCTTTATCATGCTCAAGTGCATAGTTACACAGAGTGTGTGTGTGTGTCGGAGCCAAGAGTGTGTGTTCAGTGGTCCGTGGGGGGGGTGGTTAGCTACTTATCTGAGCCCATGCATGGGACCTGCTATCTGTTTCTCATTTGGGCAGCACTGGCTCTCCAGCAGTGACAGGCCTCCGAGTGGAAACTGGCACTAACGAGCAATTACATCCTGCCGGCCTGCATGGGATTATGGGATTACTGGCTGACGGGGCCTCCGTCTCTCCTGCTGACATTCCCTCACTTCCCCTCACCTTTCTCTGCGTTCCCTCGCTTCTCTGGTTTGACGACTTCCTAGATCTCTGACAAAATTTCAGACTAATCAAAGTTGGTTTCAAAGTGTTTAAATTCAACTGTTTTTTATCAGTATTTTCAGATACTTTATCACCCTTGTGCTATCTCCGGGGTCAAGGTGACCCAAAGGCCCGAAAACGAATGTCATTGTTTTATCCCTTGTGTTGTCTCCGGGTCAAGTTGAACGACCTCCACCAGTGCATATGTATTTATGGAAGCCAGGGAGGTCGTTCACCTTGACCTGTAGACAACACAAGGGGTAAAACAATTAGATTTGTTTTCGGCCTTCGGGTCACCTTGACCCTCAGATAACACAAAGTTAATCTCACACAGGGAAATAAATGGAGGCATACATTGTAAAGAGACATAGCCAAGAAAATAAAAATAAAAAATGCAATATTTTGCAATATTTTGAACCACTTTCTGATTGCACAGTGATAACTGGAAGCTGAATTTTCAGCAAAACAAACGCTTTTTGGAGGCATTCCTGTATTGATATTTAACGACATTGTGTCGTTATTTTTCGAATAACATGCAAAGTATTCACGTTGCAATCAAACGGTAGCAGTCATAACCTTATCCGCCGCTAAAGAAACAATAAGATGACGATAAAATTACTGAGGACGAGAGGATACAGTTGAGTTTGGTTTGGAAACAAATGAAAGCAGTTACGACTTCCTCAAGAGCCATGTTGTCTGTAAATTCTGCAACACCAGAGGCAAGTACTCGAGCAATAATTCAAATATATACTTGTTCGTGCAGTATCGAATATATCGTATCGCTGCCCGTGTATCGTGATGTGTATCGTATCGCCAGATTCTTGCCAATACACAACCTTAGCATCAGATATCGTCTTCTTTTGCTTAATATAGATCAGGTAGATAGGATAGATGGGTCATTTTTTTCATAAAACTATCTTTTCTTCTCTGACACTGAAGCGAAACAAACGTGTCCCGGTGAAGAACATAGACCCTCCTCAGCCCCCGTCCAGAGTGATGACAAGAACGCACAAACAAGTTGTCACGCCGCAGTTGAGTCGAGCTGGCGGAGCTGCGTGTTATTACCCAGTTGGACCTCCGCCGATCTTGTTCCGAGTCTGGCAGTGATCAGTTCCTGCTCTCCTGGTGTTCTCTCCTCTTACAGCGCAGGTGTCTTTTATTGAGTCGCCGGTGATTTACTGTACTCTTGCTTTTCCCGCCGCAATCACGCGGCGCAGCAGTGACAGGTTGAAGCTGGAGGTCAGAGGGCGAGCGGCAACTCCGTGGGCCTCCGTCTCTCCTGCTGACATTCCCTCACTTCCCCTCACCTTTCTCTGCGTTCCCTCGCTTCTCTGGTTTGACGACTTCCTAGATCTCTGACAAAATTTCAGACTAATCAAAGTTGGTTTCAAAGTGTTTAAATTCAACTGTTTTTTATCAGTATTTTCAGATACTTTATCACCCTTGTGCTATCTCCGGGGTCAAGGTGACCCAAAGGCCCGAAAACGAATGTCATTGTTTTATCCCTTGTGTTGTCTCCGGGTCAAGTTGAACGACCTCCACCAGTGCATATGTATTTATGGAAGCCAGGGAGGTCGTTCACCTTGACCTGTAGACAACACAAGGGGTAAAACAATTAGATTTGTTTTCGGCCTTCGGGTCACCTTGACCCTCAGATAACACAAAGTTAATCTCACACAGGGAAATAAATGGAGGCATACATTGTAAAGAGACATAGCCAAGAAAATAAAAATAAAAAATGCAATATTTTGCAATATTTTGAACCACTTTCTGATTGCACAGTGATAACTGGAAGCTGAATTTTCAGCAAAACAAACGCTTTTTGGAGGCATTCCTGTATTGATATTTAACGACATTGTGTCGTTATTTTTCGAATAACATGCAAAGTATTCACGTTGCAATCAAACGGTAGCAGTCATAACCTTATCCGCCGCTAAAGAAACAATAAGATGACGATAAAATTACTGAGGACGAGAGGATACAGTTGAGTTTGGTTTGGAAACAAATGAAAGCAGTTACGACTTCCTCAAGAGCCATGTTGTCTGTAAATTCTGCAACACCAGAGGCAAGTACTCGAGCAATAATTCAAATATATACTTGTTCGTGCAGTATCGAATATATCGTATCGCTGCCCGTGTATCGTGATGTGTATCGTATCGCCAGATTCTTGCCAATACACAACCTTAGCATCAGATATCGTCTTCTTTTGCTTAATATAGATCAGGTAGATAGGATAGATGGGTCATTTTTTTCATAAAACTATCTTTTCTTCTCTGACACTGAAGCGAAACAAACGTGTCCCGGTGAAGAACATAGACCCTCCTCAGCCCCCGTCCAGAGTGATGACAAGAACGCACAAACAAGTTGTCACGCCGCAGTTGAGTCGAGCTGGCGGAGCTGCGTGTTATTACCCAGTTGGACCTCCGCCGATCTTGTTCCGAGTCTGGCAGTGATCAGTTCCTGCTCTCCTGGTGTTCTCTCCTCTTACAGCGCAGGTGTCTTTTATTGAGTCGCCGGTGATTTACTGTACTCTTGCTTTTCCCGCCGCAATCACGCGGCGCAGCAGTGACAGGTTGAAGCTGGAGGTCAGAGGGCGAGCGGCAACTCTCTAATGGAAGGTCATTATCGGAGGAGTTTGGCTTTCTTTCCTTCTCTTTTGTTCTTCCACCGGAGGAGGAGAAATACCAGCCAAACTACACCGTTTAAACAGCTCATTGTTCCTTCACCTCCACAGTTGTTCAGCAGAACGTTTCTAAGAGATGGATACGGTTAGAGCCGTAACATTATGACCTCTTACACAGAGGGCTTGTAGGGTTCATTTGACAGTGGAATTATTAGATTAGGGAATTTATATTAACTACATATCAGCACAACACAACATTTTTACTTTTCATTATATTGTCTTTATGACTAAGCAGTAGAACTCTTAATATATTTTTTGAATGGTTCTTCATAGAACTGTCTATTGGCGGAAATACTAGAAAAAAGGAAATTCATCTTCTAGGAAGATAACGCCTTGTTTTGTAAACAAATGCACACGACTCCTCTGATTTTCTGGGATTCCTGTGTTGTTCTCCGTGTAATCTTGATCTTTTATGTTTATATTTTTTGATTATTTTTTGGTTTTGTTTCTTGTTTAACTCTTTCTCACTCATATAAATATAAATTACTTATTTATTTACTTACTTACTCTTCGGTTTTCACGAGTTAAAACTTTTAAAACAAATCCCACTGTTCTAACAGTGGGGGGAGCCAGAGACAAATACTTCTGTAATGCTACTTTAAAGATCGTTTTTTTTCTCATTGAATGTAAATAATCAGCAATAAGGGAAACGTTTCAACTATTTATCCGGCTACTGAACTAGCTGCTAATAAATACTTTATGATATTTCCCTTACATGCTGATCATTTGTCTAAATATTGACCGAATGGGTCGTACAACCGAAAACGTCCCTCCCTGTTTTGAGAAACTAAGACACATTTTTTTCTTAAATTATTCATTAAAAAAGCTGATAAAATTATCTGATGCTAATGCTAATATTGCTAAGGAGCTCATTTGCAGCAAAATATTTTTAGACTCTGCTATTGGAAGAATATTTGCAATCTAAAACTATTTAATTGGTTAAATGGACCTCTGTTTTATTGCGATCATTTCAGGGTAAAGTTCACTGCAAGACGCGGTAAACAGTTATTGGCTGGCGATCTCTTGACAGCAGCTGCATGAACTGATGCGGCTGAAGATCAACAACAGTGGCGACTGGCTGGAGGTCTGAAAGACTCACAAACCCACATCACCCATGAGTCTGGAGCTGCTCAGGGTCTGAGCGCTACCTTCTCCAAACCTCCCGCCCTCCTGGACGCTGCAGGCGTCGGCCTGTAAACGGGTCCAGAGAGCGGCGCTGAAATGAACCAGCAGACGGCTCCCTGATCTGAAGGGGGCCTTAAACGCTCCCAGCTGTGACATTAGGGACTCGGGAGGGCACTTGGACCTGTGGAGGGCTCGTTGCTTTTCGCCGTCCCTCCTGCTGTCAGGTCCTAAATCAGCTCGCAGACGGAGGGAGGCGACAGTTTGGTTTTAAGTTTCACCGTCTGTCCGAGCGTTGCCCTCTGCTCCGGTGCATTCTGCGTCGCTCTAGCTGGAAGCATGTTGGCGGCTTTGATGAAGATAAAACCGATACTTTATTCATATAATACCTGCTATAGTTACTCTCGAGCGCCACCTACACTTGTTGCGCTATATTCCAGGGACCTGAAAACTGTGGAACTGGGGTGTTCCAAGCTTATTGAAAATCTATTTTGTGTGATAGTTGGTCTCGTTTACATATGCCGTAATGATCTTAGTTAGAGACGGCTTTTGCATTCATTACTATAATAACTGGAGGGCCCTTTTTGAAGCTGCAAGGATATGAAAACCATTATATTTTAGCATTTTAAACAAGTGCAAAGGCTGATAATAGCAGTGAGGCTAAATGTTTTAGTGGTTTTAACCACCAAGGAGTGCTAGGAGGCCTAATAAAATCGACGGCAAGAATAAAACATCTATTTGCGCTGAACATACGACATGAAAACTGCCTTGATCTTCAGATTCTCAAGTTTCCGAGGGTACCTAAACACACCACCTTTAATAACATTTATTCAGTGTCAACATTCTGTGTCAAACCAGACTCTGCTGTTCGTGATCTAAAATAAAAACAAATAAAAATAATAAATAAACGATACATATTTAAAAGTGAGTACACTTTAAATAATATTATTGATATATTTTCTTAAGTATTTTTTATATCAACGTTGTACCTGCTGCCGTTGTGCCTGTTAAAAATATGTTTTAATACTTTAATACTTTACTACTTAATTTAGTCTTTCCTTTCTTGTTGTATCGTTCGTATTTATTAAAGAATCAAAATATGATTAGAGTATAATGATGATGATAATGATGATGATACTTTATTGATCCACTGAAGAAGAAATTCTGTTTTCCAGCAGCAATAACACATCCATCCATACAAAGAATAAAAAAATAATTGATCACGGGTCATGCAGTTGTTGGTGACCTCTGTCTACACTGTTGTAATTACACTATTCTAACAGTGGGGGAGCCAGAAACAATCTCCTACTTTACATTTACTACTTTACACTCAAAACTCCAATTGATCCAGTATTATTAATTATTTATAAGTCATGAATGTGAGGTGTATTTGTGTGAACATATAGCAGTGGAGTGAGGTTTTATTGTTGATCAACTTCCTAGTTGCTTCCATCTCCTCCGAACTGGTGTCGTTGACTTTAAGTTGGCGAGAACTGGATCTAAACTCAGACCAGGAGAGTGGATCCGCAGTCGTGCGGCGCTGCTTTAGATAAACATGGAGCTCCACTTATCGGTCCCATCTGAGCGCCGCGACAGCAGGCTGCAGTTCACTGCCGAGGTAAACAAAGCATCTCACAGGTGGTGGAACTTCTGAGGTTATCTTGAGATTAAAATCATGTCACGTTCAGAGCTGATGTAATCCTCAACATTATTTAGGTAAGGAGTTCAAGCACAAGCCAAACATGGGTGTGATGTTTGTGTAAATTAACAACAAAGGTTTTGTTTTTTCCTCTTCTCCTTGGACTGTATGAGTTCCTTGAACGTGTCTCCTAGGATGAGGTCATGTGAGTCTCCAACACGGCACGTACTCAATCTAAACATCTGCGTCCGTCACACCTCTTATCACCTGCTCGGCGTGTTTTCACCCCCAGACCTCCGAGTGTGCCGGCTCGCCCCGGCCTACACCTCAGGACTCCCCCCGAAGAATGCCTTCGACAGCTCTGGTGCAGATGTTGCCTTTTGTCGCCGGACTGTTTGCACGCTTGTTGGAAGGAACAAGTCGACCGAAGAGCAACAAACATGGTCGCTGCTCGTACATAACGTGATTCATGTGACGCTCATTCAGGGGCCCGTACTCGCCCCTTTTTTTTTTATCTACAGTATGTGTAAATTGTAGAAATATCGCCCGCATGTCTTTAGTTTATGTTGGTCCGTACAAAGGAAGATGAAGAACCTTGTTCTGGTTCTCACGTTTCCTCTTTTCACTCTGTCCAGGTGGGAGCAGATGCAGGACTCACAGGAAGGGTCGGACGGAGGGGACTTCTGTTATGTCGGCAAAGGTCAAGGTCAGTCACAAACAAGGTCGTCACCCCAAATCTTTGCAATGAAATCAGTTATATATGTGACTTCTTTTAGGGGGGGCGACTAGCCTTAGAGAAGTGAGGAAAGAAAGCAATGTTTTAAGTAAGAATATCACAGTGTGTCATCTGCTAATATCATTATTTAATTGTACTTATTGTACTGTAGATACTGTATGTAAAATATAAATCATGAACGATCTGAGGACAAAACAGTCATATTTAACGGCAATGTGTGGTCTTGGAGACACATTTTTCCAAGGTCTAGGATTTCATCATGATGGAAGTAGGACTTCTTAAGTCATTCAAAACAACTTTACAAAAAGCTTCTCTTTTTGTTTGTTTTTTCGTTCGTTTACAAAAGTTCTCCAACCACCAGTCAATAAGAGAGGGGAGAAAAAAACTTTTAAAAGACGAAAAAAAAAAGAACAAAAACAACAAACAGGTTTCAAAAGTCAATCAGGCATGATGGTCTCTAGTATATCCTTAGGTCTACACATTTCTTTTCCGAGCTCCATTTTTTTTTTTTTGTGTGCCCTGCGGCCTCCTGTCCAGGGTGTCCCCCACCTTTAGCCCTAAGAAAATGGGATAAGCTCCAGCGCCCCCGCAACCCTCATAAAGGATTAAACAGCATAGAAAATGAATTAATGTTCGTCCATTGCTCCAAAGCCAGCTTCTGGTCCGGTTTCTTTCTTTTTTCTTTTTTCTTTTTTTTTTTTTTACAGTAAAACAGTATTTTAGTTAGATATTAATTACATGAATTCACACCATCAATATGTCCCAGCTATATTGTTTCAAATGTTTTGGTACTCAATACCAAAAGAAAGTTCATATTGCTCTTTTTACACTTGGACTTGGAGCATTATTTTTGTATATTGCCAAGAATGTGAACATGATGAGCATTTTTCTCTTCACATATTCTCCCATCAAAACGACTTAATTTCTAGGCAGCTTCATATGCTAGCAAGTTTGCTGGTCTAAACTCAAACACAAGAACTCTTAAGTATTTATAAAAATAACTCAAGATGGTGTTTTACATGATTAAAGATGTGCTGTTAGGATTTCAGCTGTAGTTTGATATAAAAACCTAGAAAACACTAAAAATATTCCAGATATTAGCACCGACACTAGCTTTTCTAGCATTAGCTGCTGATGCTAACCTTTAGTCAAGAATCCACCAAGATTCTACTTATTGTTGTTAAACCTCCAGGTACTTTTTTGTTTTTTTGTAGTAAGTTCTGTTGATGCAAAACTAAAGAATTAAAGATGAGATTATTTTTATAATCGCTTCATCCATAGTCACAAGATGATGATGCTAAGCTAGCAGAGCGTTTGTTAGCTAGCTGACGGTAAGAGAGCAGAAGCCATTTTTCAACCAGATTGAAGGTTTTTTTTTCAAGTGATACATTTTTGTTTTAACATTTATTTGTTTGTATCAAAGAGATCTCTTCTCATTGTGCGCTACTTCGTCCCTCCTCTAGGTGGTGCTGTGGGTGCTCCTGTCGCTGCTACCTGTGATGGAGGGAGCGCACATGAACCCCGGGTTCGGGTCTGAGTCGGGCCGGGTGGTGGACCTGCTGGGTGGTCAGGAGGAACGAGAACTTCCTGTTCGGCTGCCTGAGCTGATGGAGGAAGAGGAGGAAGAGGAGGAGGAGCAGGAGGAAGACAGTGATCCTTATTCTCCCTGGCATGTGTTATACGGTAATACACGGTGTTTCATATTTAGTGTAGAGCAGATGTATTAGATCAAAGTAATACTATGAAACTGATCATTTAGAAATGTTTGCGCTCGCTAGCTAACTATTTTATAACTAGTTCAACTTGTTAAAGATCCCTCGTTTATTTGTCCTTTTATATGGGTATTGTTTTTATTATTTTAGATAATATTTGTAATTAAAATGTATTTTAAATTAAATATTACACAATTTATGAAAAGAAATGTAACGGAACTATAACACTTTTTTCTTTTATGTTCATTTTTTATGTAAATAACAGTTATAATCAAATTAAAACAGACTTAAGTTTATATTATTATTATTATTTGAGAATGTAATTTTTTTTTGTCAAGTTTTTCCATCATATTCAATTCTCTGTTTGTGGCTTCCTGTTTCTTAATTACATATTATTTTTATGTGGCCCCGAGGAAATGTAATTCCAACCCTGGTGTTTAGAACATGGGTGGAGTTCCGTGCTCTCCCACTAGAGGGGGTTATTGGAGTATATAGAATGCCATGGAAGCATCATCAACATCAAAGCTCTTCTGAACAATAATAGCTACAAAGAAAAGAAAAAAAAGAAAATCTGTTTGAAAAAAATTAAATGTATAACTCAACATCAATGATCACTAATCAAATCAAGCAAATTAATTGCAGCTCCAGTTTAATTATATACTTTATTTAGTAAACTTCTTAATGTTTCAGAACCCTTTGTGATGGACGAGGTAGATGATCACCCCAGTAGTCGCTGGGTAGGGCGCTCTCCACGCTCCTCTGACCCGTCAGAACCTCCAACCAAGGGAACCCCGAAGAAAAAGAAGAAGAGGAAGAAGAAAGAGAGGGAAGAAGAGACGAGGAAGAGTGGGAAAAGGGGGCGAGGTAAAGGTCTGAAGCAGAGCAGCCGGGACTGCCGGGTGGAGAAGAAGGAGATGAAGGTCAGAGACTTGGGACTGGGCTACGACTCGGACGAGATCGTCCTCTTCAAGTTCTGCGTGGGCTCCTGCCAGTCCTCCAGAAAGAACTATGACTTGGTCGTGGAGAAACTGTTGGAGAACGGGTCGCTTCCCAGACGCACGGCCCGTCGGGTCCGGACCCACCCGTGCTGCCGGCCCGACAGCTTCGAGCCCGTCACCTTCATGGACGCTCAGACCAAATGGCAGACCATCGAGGAGGTGTCGGCGTCCAGCTGCATGTGCATCGGCTGAAGAGGGTGACCTGCAGGTGATGGACCAGAGGAGTTCTGAAGCTGCTCTGGGTACTGGAGACCACTTTAAGACATTACAACACCAGCCTTCATAGAGATTGGTCGTCATAGTGACAACATCCAGACCTCATTTATAAAAAAACACTTCTAATCCAGGTCCTGTGTCAATGATGGCTGACTATTTATGTGCGAACATCTGCCAAATAGTGAGCCATCATCGACAGCTCCTGTATTAAAGCAGGTCTCATAAATCCAAAATGTGGTCGAAGCATTTGAAACGGTCAGAACGAGCACAATTTTGTGTTTGGTTGAACCAATAATGGAGGTCAAAGGTCTCCTGGTGTGGATTTATCACGTCTTCCTAACAAGGTCAATAGTTTCCAAGTGAGTAACCGAGCCGATGTGAATAAGCAGCGCAGCTTACGGAACTGTGCTTTTATTTTGAAAAGCTGACGACCATCACTCACCTTAAAGCCAAACCATCCCAGAAGTTCAATTTTTGTTTTCACTTAGACTTAAAAAAAAACAGCAAAGAGAAACTCTGGCTGCGTTCACGTGAACATAAACACAGTGTTTTATGAGCTGCTCGTCAAATCCTCCCTTCATTCACTCTCCTGTTTACACTAGAAAATCCAACTTTATTTTCTGTTCCTGTGAACGCAGCCAGGCTCGAATGGATGCCGTGCATCTTCTTGTATTACTTGTGTATGTAAAGTGGAATATATTTATTTCAGATAAATTATTTATTTATTATGGCTCCGTACGAGAGCCGGATTATGAAATCTATATCACAGAAAATCTCTATTTATTACCAAGATCCCGCTTCATGTTACACCTGCTACGTTTGTCGTGTCTCTCAGCTGCCTCAGAACCTGGACTGAACCACTGATGTTTGGTGGATTGACTTTCCCCGTCAGATTTCCATCATTTGATTTATTTAAAATTTGGAGTTCATCTTTCATAAATGTCAAGGTTTTTTTTATATATATATAACGTATGAAGTGCAAACAACATGAACAACAGAACCTCAACATGTTCCATCCTCCCCATCAGTAAGCAACACTACCAGTATGTCTTATTATAAATGTTATCATAAATGTCTTTTATTTTTCTATGGCATTATCCTTGAAGGGAATAAAGTTCTTTTTTAATATAAAAAAACAACATTTCCAGTGTGAATTTCTTCACTCATTTTTATATACTCTACCGCCCTCTGGTGGCTCAAACGACAACTAAAATATGGATCATTTTAGTTTATTTCACTTCCGGGTCACATGACAACGCTGACTAGTTCCATGTGTAAGTAAGTAAGTAATTTATATTTATAGAGCGCTTTTTTAGACGCTTAAACAATCAAAAAAAAAAAATACTCAAAAAAATATATACTAAATGTATCAAATTTTGGCAAATATTGGTGGAGCTCACGTTCGTTGACAAGCATGATATGTTCAAAACAAGACGTGACAAAATGTCTTCAGTGAGTTCTTCTCTACACAACTATAGCAGCTGATCCAACAACAAACAATAACACAAACAGTTATTTGTACCCATGGGGTATAAAGTTATTTCCGTAGTCCGTAATGTTAGCAAAAATATTCTGAGTGGATAAAATAAAACAGACTACATTCATTTTAAAAACAAATCACTGGTGCTGTGTCTCAAATCGCATACTAGCGTACTCAAAGTTAGTATTTTTAGTGCGTAAGTGCGTCTCAATTCTTAGTATGCGAAATTAAGTGCGCCATGCACACTAAATTGGCGTACTAAAATGCCCACAAAACTGAGCATGGTTCGATGGACACTAACCACCCTAAACAGCCGCCATCTTAGTGACGTTGTAAACGGAATTTACGTCATATATAAATGCATATATATGCATATACTTACAGGTGTATTTTCCGCAGATACCAGCTTAAATATCTTTGAATATTTGGATTCACATATTTTTTCTTTATTTCTTCTTCCAAACTTGCGAAACGTGCTGCCAGCAGGTAGCGATAGTGTTCCAACACCTGGTTGCAACCATCGTTAAATAGTAGTAGAAGAAGAAGCTGTCGCGTCATTTCCTGTTAGTGCGTAGCGGCAGTGTTTGATTTGAGACATACTATCTGTGGAGAATTTGCGTACTAGTTAGTACGTACACTATCCCGATGCATACTAACTTCTAGTATACGAAGAGAAGTATGCGATTGGAGACACAGCATGGGTGACATCTGTCCGTCAAAGACACTTGATCGACTGACAGGAAGTGGGCGTGCTGAACGTGCATGTGACCACGTCCCCGCGACCCTTGACCTCGACCAGCTCCTGCTCCGTGGTGGCGTTGGACGACTCCACGCAGAAGGGGTGAAAGTTGACCTGCGCCGTGTCAAAGTCCCACGCCTGCCTCAGGGTGAAGTCCATGAAGGCGTGGTGTCTGATGGACGCCCGGTGGTCGGCGTCGTTCCGGTAGCTCGCCGTGCGCAGCGACGCGTAGCTGGTGTCGTTGCTGTGGAGCGACGGCGGCGAGGGTTGGCTCTCCACGATGGTGGTCTCCTCGCGCCCGGCCTTGAGCGCCGACACCGTCCTCTTCAGCTGCTCGCAGCCCTTGAGCAGCAGGTTCTTGCGGCACAGGATGTAGACCCAGGGGTCCAGGATGGGGTTGAATGAGGCGAAGCGGATCGCCAGCAGGTCGCTGCGGTGGTCCGGGGTCCCGCCGGCGGAGATGTAGGCGGGGTCGTAGAGCTGGTTCACGAAGATGCGCACCTGACGCACAAAACAAACACTTTATTAATATTATTTTAGTTTATCATGAAGATTAGTAAACGTTTATGCGTCTAATACAGATGTGTCAAACTCATCAACGCAAGGGGCCACAAATCTTTTTAGCAGTTTTAGTTTAAGGGCCAAAGAAAAAGAATGATTGATTTTGATATTCATTTCCATTCTTTGAGGTTCAATTTATCTTAATAATCTGTGTATTTGCTCTTATTCATCAAACCTTTTATTCAACATGAATTTTACTATTATTGTTGACATCCATCATCTTCTTACCTTATCTTATCTTAGAGACAGACATCTTTATAGGTCACCAACTTTCACATTCATCGACGTCGATTTTAATAAGTATTTTAATAATCAATAAGCTTTTGATAAGTAGAGAAAACAACATTTATTTTTCTTCAGAATACTCATCCTTCTTATAAAATGGCTCCTGCAAAGGTTTAATTCATTTATTGTCTGTGATTCACTGCGATTAGGTTTCAAGAACTTTGAAAGTTCATAAAATTATAATCAAAAAGACAAATAAATTATATTTTTAAACAAAACATGTAGCGAAGTATCGAGAATATCATATAACAAAATTAATAAATATGTGAAATTGTTAAGAATGATTAAAAATATAGTTGATTTACATTTAAACCGACATAAAAATATATATTTTGGTGATGTTTTTAATACTTTCAAATACATTTTTAACCATTCTTTTTCTTTTTTTTTGTCCATTTCAAGAGAATATCTTTAATTTCGTCTGTGTAACATGGAGTAACATTCTACCTGTTTTGTATCTCTGTGTAAGGATTTCGTTTTTTAAATATAATCATTTAACTTGCTAACTGGTCAACAATATGGTTAAACTTTCTTTACAGTATCTTGCTTTTATGAACTGGTATTTGTGAGTAGAAAGACAGATGTTCTCACCACTAGAGGGATGGAGCAGACCAGGAACACGATGGTCATGAAGATCAGGAGCCAGAACATCTGGATCTCCGCCGCGGACGTGACCGAGGGCAGGCGGGGGAACCTCCGCCGCAACGACCCCCCTTGCTCGCAGACCTCCGCCCGCACGATCCCGGTCCTCTGGTTCATGCCCAGCAGGGACCTGCAGACCGCCAGGTTGCACAGGACCGTCACGGCGATCAGAACCACCATCACCCCGCCGTACAGGAAGGAATAACAGGCGCCCAGCGGGTCCTCCGCCCTCCAGTCCAGGAAGCACCAGGTCCCCGGGTGGTACCGGACGTGACGCCCGAACCCGAAGCTGGGCATGATGCCCAGGACGATGTTGGCCAGGTAGGTGACCAGGAGGGCGAAGCGCGCCATGCTGCGGTCGATGTGCTGCGAGTAGAAGTACGCGCGGTTGATGGCCAGGTACCTCTCCACCGCCATGGCGCACAGGATGGACATCCCAGCCGAGCCGAAGAACAGCATGGAGAAGGAGAAGAAGTGGCACAGGAGGGTCCCTCCGGGCCAGCGTCGGAACACGTAGGTGGCGATGACCACCGGGCTGGTGAAGCAGGTGCCCAGAAGATCCGTGATGGCCATCCCGCACACCAGCGTGTAGAAGGTGGTCTCCTTCTGCTCCTTCTTGGAGATGCACAGGACCACGATGGCGATCAGGTTGCCCAGGACCCCCACGGCGAACATGGTGGCGGAGATGACCAGGGACCTGGACTCCAGGCGCAGAGGGGGGAACCCCCTGAAGCCCAGGGTGACGTTGGCGTCTCCGAACTGGGAGTCGTTGATCATGGTCGGGTGTGGAGGGAGAGAAGAAGTGGACTCATGGTTGAGGAGGACTCAGGTGTGTGTGGTGTCAGCTGGTGTTTACACTGGAGCTGCTGCTGGTATTTAAGCTGTGTGTTGATGTCAGGACGGTGACGTGCGGGCGCGCACTCCTCAGATCGCGTTTCCAACATTTATCTAGTCCGGATTTTTGCACTTATTTTTAGAAAAACAACATCAGAGCACAAACTAGATCGCAAAAATACCACTTTGTCTCGTTACAAAAATAAAAAAATATGATGGAAAACTTGTCTGAAGTGATTTTGTTGGTGTTTGTTTGTTGAACTTCCTCAGATGCATAATGCTTGCAAATAAAAAAGAAAAAAAATATATATTAATACATAAAAATTACATAAAAATAAAATTGTTTTTTAAGGGAAAGCTTTCTGGCACTAGTAGTATATGAGTATACTTAAAAGTAAAATTCTGTCATTAAGTCAGAAGAACTTTCAAATGAGTAAACTTGAAGTTCACTACAAGTACATATATTTTATGCACTTATTTTTAGAAAACAACATCAGAGCACAAACAAGATCGCAAAATACAATTGTCTCATTACAAAAATAAAAAATAATATGATGGAAAACTTGTCTGAAGTGATTTTGTTGGTGTTGGTTTGTTGAACTTCCTCAGATGCATAATGCTTGCAAATAAAAAAGAAGAAAATATATATTAATAAATAAAAATTACATTAAAATAAAATAGTTTTTTAAGGGGAAAGCGTTCTGACAATGATAGTATATGAGTATACTTAAAAGTAAACTTCTGTCATTTAGTCAGACGAACTTTCAAATGAGTATACTTGAAGTTCCCTACGAGTACATATACTATATGTAGACTTAAAGGGCAACTGAAAACACAACTTTCCTGACTCACATGTTTCAAATGTTAAAATCCTCTCAAGGATGCAGTAAGTAAGTAAGTAAATTATTTTTATTTATATAGCGCTTTTCCAGACCAGGGTCACAAAGCGCTTAAACAATCAAAACAATATTCAATAAAGTATATATTTTAAATATCAGGATAAAACTGGTAACACAACAGGAGTTCCAGAATATCAAGGAAAAGCCTGAACAAATAGAAACGTCTTAAGATGTTTTTTGAAATAGTCAGTAGATCCATCAAGCGCAAAGAGAGAGGAAGATTGTTCCAAAGCTTAGGAGCAACAGCCTGAAAAGATTTCTCTCCTCTGGTCCTGAACCGTGTGAGAGCGAGGAACCATCAGTAGATTCTGATCCACAGACCTCAGAGCCCGAGCTGGGGTGTAAGGGAAAGCTTTCTGACACCGGTAGTATATGAGTATACTTAAAAGTAAACTTCTGTCATTAAATCAGACGAACTTTCAAATGATGTATACTTGAAGTTCCCTACAAGTACATATACTATACTATATGTAGACTTAAAGGGCAACTAGAACCCAACTCTCCTGACTCACATGTTTCAAATGTTAAAGTCTTCCTTTCCAAGATGCAGTAAGTCTCACATTATAACCATGTTTTTTTTAAGTTATTACTTTCAAAGTTCTCCACCGACTGAAATCTCGGCGAACGAGAGGTTACGAGAGCAGAGTCCATTACGACGTAATAATGGCTGCACTCCTCCAGCCAGGTGTAATCACGCCCGCTTTGTTTATACAAAGAGTCCCTTGGAGGTGGAGACTTCCGGGATTGATGACTCGCGGTGATGAACATTGATGTTTGACCAATAATAGCAGAGTGGGCGTGGTTATGGTAAACAAGATTTCCTCTCCAGAAAAACAGTGTTTTCTAATGTAAATATTTCAATGAAAAGAGTTTTGTACAATCAGACACATACTGATGATACAATAGAGTCGAACATCTATTTAAGACACACTTAAATCAACACATTTGTTGTGCCCCCCCCCCCTCCCGGCCCCCCCGCTGGTTCCCCCTGAATATTCCAGCACCAAGGTCAGCATCATCAGAAGTACAAAAAGTATTTTCACGTGTGTACAATCAAAGGTTTTCAACAACAAAGTTTTCTCACTGATGACGCATTGAATGGCTGCAGATGTTCAATAAAACTTTATTAATATTTGATTTGTGACAAGCAGTTTAAAATGTGAAGCAGCAGATGTTTCTGTTCAGTGCAACCGTTGCAATCACATAAAATTGATGTACAACACAATTCCTATTTCACAGATATGTGCATCTTTTAATAGCTAAATAACGTTTATGAGCTCAAGTTATGCCAACATCTGCATTCCACCGTCAAAGATCAGTTTCCAAATAAGATGCTACAGATTAAAGACAAGCATTAATGTTTCAGTGAAGATGTCGAAGGACTTTCAGAAAGAGTGAAATCATTGAAGTAAACATCTGAATAAAACATTGTCACGACTGCTCACTTCGATGTTATATTGTGTGTTGTATAAAAGCTCCAACCTCCTTTGAAACCTCCAAACAGTTTTAAGACTAGTTTTAAACTAAGTAAGTAACTAGGTAAACATTATTTGTAAAGCCTCTTTCTAGACCAGGGCACAAAGCGCTTTGACATTCAATACACAGTTCATAGACAGTATACATAGAATTTATCCCAACATTTTTGTTACAATGAAATAAATATAATTAAATGAACAGAAATACATTTAATTAAATGCACGTTTTTTTTATTTTTTAAACTAAATTGCCCCCAAAAAAACAATTTCTAAATATATTCAATAACAATCAAAACTATTAGAAAATGTGTCATTAACTGACAGATTTATATAATATATGTACATCATAATTATAAATGTATTTATTACATTACACAGAATTAAATACATGTGTAAATAATTGAGAAAAAAATTGATCATTGTCAATTTAGTTAAAAAAAAAAATAGTAAATACACTACTTTATATAATAATGAATATTTACGACAAATTTAATAATGAACAGAGCGAGATAGTATAAGAAAATAAAATTAAAATCTAAACAAATTAATTGGCTGTGTATACATAAGATACCAGGTGAATAACAAAATAAAAGAAAGTAGAAAAGTAAGTTAACAATTAAACATGTGAATAGAAATAATTAGAGAAAATGTAAGATATGTATCAATAGCAGTAAAAAGGCAGGAATTTCAGGACTGTTAGATTAAGGAACAATAAAGAGTCATTGAGTTCATTCACTTTCGAATTTAAGAGTAGCTGCAAGAGTGAACGAGAGGACACAGAAAGGGTGGATTATTTAGTGAGTTAATTAAAATATGAAGTTCAATGAGCTGAGAAATGACTGCGAGCCTTATCATCACACCTGAAATTCTGAAGTCACATCTAATATTCATTCCTACCAATCACTGTATTGTCAACGTTTATCTATGTTATTATCAAGACTGACAACTAGCTTAGCATCGACGCTAACTGTCCTGATTGTCAATTTCTGACATAGTTTGAAAAAATGTATTATATATACAGTATAGATCATTTATGTATATATAATATAGGTGTATATAATATATATATAACAATATATTGACAATATATACTCGTTTGAATGAGTCACATATTCATGAATGAGTTTGAATAAAAAACACATATTCGAATAGTTCTCATGAATTAAAGCAAAATGACGCGACAAATAACAGACATAGTCTAATAGTAGAAACTTTGTATTGAGTGATGGATCGAATGCCTCTGAATGATTCTCTGGGCGACGCGAGAGCTGCACCGATCTGTCATGAAGAGGTGAGTCACAGTTTGAAAAAAATACATCGTGAAGCTCTGATTTACAGTTGTGAGTCACATCCTCACACTTTATTTCACACTTGTCGATGGAGAAAACTAACATCCCCCCCAACCTTTGGTTGGTTTATTGTCGTGTCTCTACAGGTGCACAGTCCTTTGAGCAAGACGGTAAACTCGGGTTGAATTCCCACCAATTGTCTAAACTCTTAGTTTGAACAGAAGAAAGCATAGAAACAGTTGTGAAATATTCTTCATCCGTAGATATTCAAGATATAAGCAACAGTGGATGCTTCCGCGACACACACTGCCATTGGTGAGCTCAGCAGCCGGAAAATCTGATCAGTGGAAATGAAAGAATTCATCATAAATAATGGAGGTAAAGGTAAGTTGGCTCTCCGAGTCTCTAAGTGGATTGTGTGGACTCATCTCATGGACTGATGCCTCCTGGGTGACGGTGTTTGTGGGTTCGCTGTCTCCGTGTGTAATACCAGACGTCAGTGGCCGTGATGCCCACACACCAAAACTAATACAAGCCCGAGAGGAGAGACCCGGAGTCCACCAACGCACATGGCTGACAGGTTCTTGACGAGGAGGTCTTTGTGTTCCTGAAGACCAACGTTGTGATTTCGAGAACTGACCCCCACCCCCTCCTGTTTAATAACCTTCCCTGTGGCAATGAAGACTCGGTGAAATCCACTCTAAAGATCTCCATAGAACGAAGGATGTCGACTAAACGTTCCAATTAAACGTGAGTGGGAGGATAAGTCCCTTCTGATTGGTTTGAACTATTTATTAGTGTGAACCAGATATTGATCAGTGTGCTGGCTATAAAAGTGCCACCACCAGGACGACGGCAATTAAGACGAATGGTTTTTAATCAATTTCACATGGTGATTATGACGTTGACCTTTCGGTTTAAAGCAGGGCTTGACCCGGAGGTGGGCGAGCAGATCTGTGTATCGCCCACTCACGCTTCTGCTCTACGGGTCTCATGCACTCTTATAGATCCCGAGGGAAGAAAGTACAAAAAAACTGTTTGAATCTTTTTTACTTGCAAGGAGAGTTTAATACAGAACCTTCTCATCGTATGTCCCATTTTCACTCTGATTTAACAACTTTTTGGTCACAACTCATTATAAGTTACTGATTATACGAGAGGCGAGAACAAAGTTCACAACCAGAAAAACACAGAGTAGAATGTATTAAAGCAGGTTTTTAATGAAGCGTAAAAAAGGTTTTCTTCATGTTTGCTAATCTAAATAAACAAGAGATTGTCACACTTTGTATTTACAACTGAGACCAAGCATGGTTTTAAAACCCAAGTAATGATGTGCATGTGAATACCTGTCGTCGAGAACATTTGATAAACTCTGTATTATTCCATCAAGCTTCAATCCCAACCCAAATAACTCACTCACACATAGTGGAAACATCTTTAAAAACTAAAGATTGCGGGCAGAAGAAAATGTACAGTATATTAACTTAACTGTGTGAAATAGTAAGTATGATGTTATGTCTTGTCATGATTTTATTTTGAAACTACCTTTTTTATGTCTCCTCTGCCTCCTGAGTTCCAGAGCGCCTGTTGCTCTCACAGCAGCTGCAGCTCATCAAACAATCAACACCTCAGCAGCAGAGTTTAAAGCCAACTCTCCTGCAGCAACAGGCGCCAGATTACAGTCGTCACTCTCTGGTATGTACGTTCTCCATTCTCTCTGCAGATTACATTCTTTATTGTTTCTTAGTGCCTTGGTCTCCTTTTGCCTGAGCCTTTTTCGTTTTATCCATTGTGTTTTTTTGTTTTTTTTATCGAACTTGATGGACCGAATCTGGCCCCCGGGCCTTGAGTTTGAGAGATGTTGTAGAGTTTTTATTGTAGAACATGCAGAATCCTCAAAGGAGTAAGTTTGTTATCTTATATATTAGCTGCTATATTGGCTATTAATACAATAAATGTGAGACATAAAATATAATTTAAGTTAATAAACAAGGGAAATACTGAATCAATATCAATTGAACGGAGATCGTTGGCTTCTGTCTGCCGGGGACAGCATTGATGGCTCATTATCTTTCATAAAGCTGCCGAGGTTACGTGGTAAGAACTTCACTGGGCTCCAAACTGTATTGACCCTATTACACACCTTCTCCCATATCGTCACGCACTGGCAGCCATCTGTGAAGAACTGCACCATGGGAAAGTGTCTACCACTAATAAATTCCATCTCACGATATCAAGGATCACTAGCTTTGTGCTTGCAGCAGCAACTTCCTGATTCCTCTCGAATATGTTGCCAGGCAACCAGAGCGATCCGAAGTGTGCGACATTCCTCGTTCTTTTTCTTCTGAGTGTTATGGTTCAGTTGAGTTGAAGAGGAGAAAAGTTGTTGTTTTGTTTAAACGTTTATTGATTTATTTTTGTAATGATTGTATGAAACCCTCGCCAGAACATCTTCTCCCTCTTCACTATGGATACAATTTAAAGTAACACAAACATGTAGGAGCCACACCAAGTTCAAATAATCAAGTGAGTCACACATCAATTTTTTTGTTGCCTGCCTTGCCCGCTCACTCACTCACAACCAAAAAAACATTCAGAGGCTACCTTGTCTAGGACAGTAGCAAACTGTTGTCTTAAAAATGAAGCAAGTCTAACACTGAAACTGTGAAAGACTCTTCTTCAGGTGCTACCTTGATTCGTAACAAATGTGTTTTCAGTGGAGAGACTTAAGTCCCAAAAAGTTAATGATAAAATCACAAATTTCAACTAAATATCCTGCATAATGTAAAGGGGGGAAAAAATCCAAGATATATAAAGAATGCGAAAGAGAAACTGTAATATCCTGTCATTTATGATTCATTTCCTGCTCCGAATCCTGACAGGGACCATGACTGTAATAAAATAAATAAAATGTACTCAACACAAGACAAGTAAAATGTCATCAAATGTGTTAAGATACTTTGTTCACAATTGTTTAATCCTCTCATAATTTATGACACTTCCTGTTTTATTTTGATGGAGGTTCTGTTCCCTGAGCACCATGTTTTCTGCAACAGGCTCTGCCATTTAGTCTTATCTATAGTAGAATTTTATATTAACAAATTGTATATGTTGACAAGGACTGCAAGTGACAAACCTGAACTAGAGGGTATTCATAATACATCTAGTCAATCATTTTGGTTAGAAGATCAATAGTCATGTGTTGCTCAGCACAGGTGGATTATGTTCTAAATGACTCCTCTGATGGGTCGATGACGCTCTGCTATGCTAGTGTCGTCACAGCGCTCGTGTCATTTCATTCACCGGCCAATCCTGCTGCAACATTACGCCGCTGTGCTGCGGCTCATCAACTCCGTACATGTTTTTCCTCCTCTCATGCTGGGTTTGTTTCTCGTTTTACTCGTCTTCGCACAAGAGGATAAAGTGTGTTTTTGACCCCGTGAAAGACTCACGATCAACCTGGAAGCTACAATTTGTTCGCTTGCATTACGGATGTAATAAACTGCACATCCCTCCAGCACACATTCTAACAAGCTCAGTTTCAGAACATGTGTGACTGCGAACATCCCACTCAGATGGATGTTTGTGTCGGTTAACCATCGTCTTAGCAGAAGCCTGGAGGAAACTCTAAAATTCTCTCTAGCATAGTCGGACATAAGATTTATTCTATAGTTAATAGTTTTTTTTCAGCAACTCCTGCCTGTATAATTAGCCTTTTCTCTGTATATTATTGATTTTTCTTACCAGGTTTTGAGTGAATCCTCACAAAGAATGGTCGCCTCTATTGTGCTAACTAGCAATTTTAGTGTCTTGTGGGTGTCATTGATGGCTACGTGTTGGTTAGCGTCGTATAGATGGCCATTGTTGTTCTGTGTGTGTTCTGTGTATGCTAACAACTATTTTTAGAATTGTGTGTCTTTGTTTGTGATCGATTGTCTATTGATTGTCTATCTCAGCTTGTTTTTGTGTTTCTCCCAGTGTCTGTTCATTCTAGTTTACAATGTTTTGCTAACGTTAGATGTATCACTATTAATTATTAATTATTTATTTTAGCCAACTCCTGGCTATGCTAGTTAACCCTATGTTCTTTCTGCTAGTAGTCATTGTTAAGTTTTTGTCGTTGTTGGTTAGCATCTGATTTGTTTCCCTCTAAAATGGCTTTGTTTATTAAAAAATGTAATTCCTGACAGCACAAGTCCCAGGAACATGATCCGGGAAATCTATTTTTATTAAACGATAAAGGTCTATATCAGGTGCCGCAGAATGGCTGCGTTGGTGCTTGGTTGTGGTTTTGTACTGCTTATTTTTTGTGTTATCATATTTAATTATTTTATTCTATACTGATATCACAGAAGAAAAAAACATGTTGTGCTTACAATACTGGCAATAAAAGTTTCTGAATCCCAACACATTCTAGAACTCTTAGAGAAAAGCACATGCTGTTTTCTCACAGGGCCAGTAGGGGTGTGGACCATGACATTTAATCTTTTTTTTTAACCACATAGAGGAGAACAAAACCCATGTGAGATTGTCTATCCAACTTTTAAGCCAAAACTCTTATCCAGCACTTCCTTCTGAGCCATAATCTAGAAGGCTGGATTGTAGTTACTTTACAAATGATAATAATAATAATAAATAGAATTCAAAGAGTCAAGGTAAATGGTATTTTATGGACTGGCTCGCCACAGGGATGTGTTCTCGTCCCTTTGTGTTTTTATCGTATAAAAAGATGTCACATTTTAAAATTTGCTCATGACACTGATGTTATTGTTTTTTGACGAACATTGAGCTCAACTATGACACAGTCTTGCACGACTCTATCAGCTGGTTTGACTCGTGTTATCTAGTGCTCAACACATCCAAAAGACATAATTTATGTCAAGACACAGGTAGACCATGACAGTCGTCAAGGAACTCGGGACTGTTTTTTAACGCCTAGATGACTTTGAGCAAATAGTGCAAAGCAGTGAGTAAATGTTGTAACCAATGATTGTTTTATTTCAGGAAATTTCCCTTTTTAATGTCAACAAAACAATGATGTTATCTTATTGGATCACTTCTGTCTTTGAGGCTAATGTGGACTCAACTACTGTAGCTCTGTTAGCTTTCTACGAGGCACAGGTTCAGTGTAAATCCAGTGCTATTCTCAAGAACCGCTCCTATCAATCAATGTTTAGTTCCTGCTCTTACATTCCGTACCCAAGGGTAGGACGAAACGGTATTGGTACAGTTTCATTCCAGTAGCAATAACAGTGAGCAATAGTGATCTCATACTTTCTATGATTCACTTTTTTCTCCTTTCTTTTTTTTGTTTCGTCTCTTGTGTCCTATGTGAAGTTGTTGTATGCCTGTTATTATACCTTTTGTACTGAGTCAACTTGGTACCTATTTGCACAACAGATGTACCACCTGGTATTGATAAAGTGACCTTGAATAGTGATTAAAATAAAGATACTAATCAAGGTATTCTAGGTTAATATTTTTGTTGGCTAGCATGTCAGTTTAGAGGAAAACATGAAAATAGTTTGTTCTGGAAAACGGTTGTTATTATTTGAAGCTCCCAGGATATCACAAGACAAATAATTGTGTCATTATATTGTGTATATGTTTCAACTTATTATGCAAAGTAAAAGACAACATTCCGGAAGTTTAGAGTAAATGTATACAAAGACTGAATGATATCCAGTTTTTTGTCCCAATCGGTTTCTGCAAGCATTTACATATTGCACAGATTTCGTGGATCTATGAAGAGATTCCCCCAAGCTTTCAAAAGTATTCATTTATCGAGGTCCTCTGAAGTTGGTACATGCTAGATTGAAACAGCTCTGGACACAGAACTGAGTTGCACCATCAAGAAAACCCTGTACAGTTCGGAGAATATATCAGATTCAGTTCTAGCAGATCTTTCTTTGCCTCCACTTACTTCTCTTTTTTTTAATCTCATTTTAATGCCATTTGGGTCAATGTTTATGCATCTTCGTTCCTGGCAGAAAATGTAATCTTTAATCAGTTTAATCAGACGTATGGGTTTTCATTTAATCTTTAACAACACAAAATAAAACTAGCATGAGTTGACATGTCATAATAAAAATATAATGATAAAGTTGACTATGGATCCAAAGATCATGGCTATGCTATAAAACTTTAGCTTGAGTTAGCCATACAGAAAGTTAAGATGAATATTATCTGTATGAAAATATAGTTTTAATAACAAAGTGAGCACAATGTTTTAAAATACATCATGAAATGGGAGCCACAGAGCAGCAACTGTGTGTAAAGCAGCTGAAGAAGTAATGATAGTGATCTAAAAGCGGTCATGATTTTTGACGCGCACAACAGAAAAATAAATCTCTGTTTTGCTGAAAATAAATGTCACTGTTATCCTCCACATTTAGAGATGACTCTCCAGTTCCTCTCGTGTGTGGCGCGACTGTCGACTCTAATTGTCCTACAGAGGTTTCATATCTTGGTGCTGCTGCCAGATATTGAACTTTTTAATCAAGCGAAACAAATGTACCAGGAGCTCTTCACAATGAAACCGCCGAACCAAACACAATTAGTCGTTTGTGATCAAGTAACTATGATACTAAGATGTGATTTGAGATAATTAAACAATTATACAGGGTTGATGTTTGATGCCTGAGAGTTGGACCTTTAGCTCTTTTACCTGTTACGATAAATGAGTTTTCGGTAGATGTGATAATGTTGCTGCAATTTCAAGTTTTGGTAAGAATTTGTCTCATCTATCACGACATTGACTTCCAGGTGTTGAATAAGCAATTTTTTTTAATGGTCCACAGAAGAGAATTTCCCTCCACTGTCTCTGACAGTTAGGAATTTAGTCAAATAGTACAATTTCACATGCAAGTAATGTACCCAATATTCCTTTACTGCTCATGTTATTAACAAAAAGCAACAACATTGTGTTGCATCTTTGGTTTCCCCTAACAGTCATATGAAATAAAAGCTTTAAAAGTTTTTTTTTTTTCACCCCGAGTCTCTTGTCGATGGCTGAGATTCGTACTTAAACAGATATACACCATGAAAATTGACAGGGGCCAAACAAAGATTTTATGACTTTAAAGTCACTAAGCTGTCATTAGGGGGAGCCAGAAAAAACCTATTGCAGATGCAGTAACTCCCTCATCATGACCATGTTTGGAGCTTATTACTTTATAAAGTTCTTCCCTGTCTGAAATCTCAACGAATAAGAGGTTACGAGAGCATATTCTATTATAATATAAAAATGGCTTCACTCCTCCTCCAGCTTTTGTTTATACAATGAGTCCCTTGAAAGTGGAGACGGTTTGACCAATCACAGCAGAGTGGGCGTGGTTATGGTAACAAGATTTAATCTCCAGAAAAGAGTTTTCAGATGGAGGGGCTTAAGATCATTTTCTAATGTAAATATTTAAATGTAAAGAGAGTTTTGTACAAAGAGTCACACACTGATGAAAACAATAGAGGTACAAGATCTATTTAGGAGACACTTAAATCAACACATTAGTTTCCATTTCATCTTACTGGCTGTCTGTGACTGTATAAATGCTTTAAAATATATGTAGACTTCTGGACATTTTACCTCCCACTACAATGTATTTACAACATTTATTTCAAGTAAAATTATCCTTATGTTCCACTGGGTACACACACTTGAATCAATACTGGAGCTACTAATGCTTCATGTGCCGTATTTCTTCACAGCAGCACAATATTGAACTCCATTCAGAGAAAACTGTATTATTTTTCATCGCTCAGGTTCAGCCCATTAGCTGATGTATCCATTACCTACGATCAAAATTTAGATGAATATAAAACCCACGAACAGGAGAAAATGCATGATCTGAAGAATATTTACTGAAAGATGGTAGAGAGAAGGAACCTTTTTAATCAAACAGAAACTTACCTCATGTTTAAAGTGTATTGTATTAGTGGTTATTCAGGTTTATATATATATATGTGAAGGCTTAGAGTTTAATCAATGATGAAGGATGTGAAGATGAACAGGATGTTCAATGGATGGCTTAAGCATAAACATAATAATGGAAATACAATGAGGATGTTTTTAAGGTTTACAAAATAAATAATAAATTCATATAATTTTATCTTCTGTCAAACTTTGGGGTAAAAACAAAAGATGAACTAAATAAGTATATTTTAGCCTGGATGCACTTTCTTCTCAAGCATCCGTCCATTCAATAATAATGGAAGACAATATTTGTTTGTAAGTCTAAATGGAAAAGACAGAACTCTCTGGCGTTTCCATGGCAACATCATGTGTATATATCAATTTGATATAATTGCTTTTGTGATGGGTCTGGTAAAAATATGTTCAGGGTAAACACATTGGACATTACAATTTTTTTAATTTTTTTTATCAAAGCTTTCAAATGTCAAACAAATAGAAAAAAGAAGACGAACCATGTCTTATAATATTATTTTAGATTTCAATCAAGATGAGTCTAGATTTGTGAGCTCACTCGAGTGATTGAATGTTTTCCAACTGACACAAATCAGCGGCTCGTCCCGTGGACATGAAATTCCTCCTTGAATAGGAATACAAAATAATGTTCTTTCTTTTCAGTGGCCTCAAATCATTTTCATGAACATATTTGGTGACCCTGGCAGGTGGCCTAGATGATGATCAGAGACGCAAAGTCTGAAACTATACGTGTAAAGAATATATTATTTGGTTACAGTTCCCTTATGTTTCTATGCATATACTAATACATCTTTCAATTTATTTTTTAAAGTATATTAAGATTAAAAAAAAGGGTCCATGAAAAAAACAGTCCTTAAACTACCTATTATAAACAATAGTTAGGGCCAAATGTGGCCCCAAGCCATGCATTCTGTCGCACTCACAATGCAGCTCCAATCCTTGCATAGTTTTGAAGGTATTTTAACCAACAACCGTCTTGTTTTGAGCCAACAAACAAGATTGCTAACACTTCCACCAATTGTTTTTTCTCCAAAAAAACTCTTCCACAAAACCACACGTATAAATCACAGTGAGAGTTTCTCCACGCTTCAGTGGCAGATGTGGAGGAGATTCATCTTCGCTGCAGGAACACCATTTATTGAGCAGAGGTGACGCTGAATGCCAAATGTGAGTGCAGTGTTTGAATTAACCTTTGCCAGCGAGCAGACAGAACACTGCCGCCTCTCTTCCCTCCGCGACTCGTGTCGATATCATCCGTGGAAGATGAGTATAATTGGAAAAAAGGCTGTTTTTTTTTGCTGTCATTCCTCGTCTCAAACTGTGTCAACACAAAGATAAAAAAAATGAGTATGCAGCTCCACACTTGGTACCATAAATGGATACGATTGTTAGAGACACTCGCAGAAGTTGTTTATCAACGGATTTTAAAGTATTTCAATTGTGGAAAGCTGTGTCTGAGATCATCACATTTGGCTTTTAAAAAGGAGAAAAAAAGAAAGCTAGTTGACACCAGAAGCAAAAGTGTGTGTAGGTTCATTTTTTTTAAACGTAATTAAAATTACTAAAAAAGTAAAAGACATTTTAAGAACTAGATGACACTTTTTGTTTGTGCTGTAAAATCATAATAATTACATTGTTGCTACGGATTATTCATGATTAATTCTCATTTATTTAAAATGAATATAAATCATGCTAAATTTTGGATTAATCAAGAAATAACTGAGCTGTATTTAAACATAACTTGAATAATGTTTTTTACCTGAAAAAACAGTAATAATGAAGAAAAGTTAAATAATAATATGGTTCACCTTTTACACACACTCTAAAGCACGTACAAATATAAGTTAAACAGCTGTTGCCACAATAATGGTAATTCGTATGTGCCAGATTGTTGCTAGGCTACAGAGAATGTTACATTCACTGTCCGTCTTTTTTTGTAAGCAGATTTCTCATTAAAAGCGAGCCAACCTGCTGCTGAACGTCGTCCATGTTGTGTCTGGGGAATGTTCTACGGTAACAAACTCTCCAGGAAATAATCGTTGCAGATTTATTTCCGTTAAGAGTTAATTGCATTTAAAGAAAATGTAATCATGATAATGTGGATCTGCATTGATGCTTTAACTCTACAGGAAATATTGAATAAACTCTATATTCTGATGGTTTCTCCTCCACATTGATGAACACGTATGAACCTGATGATCCAGATGGAAGCATGACTATAGTCTCCTCCTGTGGCTCCCTGCAGAACACAGAGGTTATAGATTTTCAGGTCTGTTGTCTCCTCCTCGTCGCCTCGTCGCCTCGTCTCCTCCCGCGGTGCCCCACGGCAACACAGAGCAATAAGAATCACCCTCAGAGGCGATCTACTGTCTGTGGACACAAGAATGAAATCAGCTTTCGCAGCCTTGACCTCACAAAGCTCCTTAAATATTTTGCTACCGAAATAACTGACTGTTTGTGAGTCGTGACTCATTATTGTTCTTGTTCCTTCCGTTGATCAATGATCTTATTTCAGACCTGAAGTCCGGCTCTTTGACTGGATTTATGCCGTAGTTATGGGTGTGTATTGGTGAATATCTGATGATACGATGCGTATCAAGTTACATGGACAACGATATGATATATTGGGATATTGTAGTAACAAGGTTGTTGTATTGTCGAGTACTTGACTCCGGTGTTGTAGAATTTACAGACCACATGAATCTTGACGAAGTTGTAACTGCTTTTATTTGTTTTGAAGCCAAAATATGTTCAAACATCAGCTTTAAAAGCTGCTGGAGTCAACTGTATCCTCTCGTTCTCAGTCATTACTGGGATCTTGAGGGATTTTAGTCTTCCTTTAGCTGCGCAGGTTGTAATGACCGCTGCCATCTAGTGGCCAGAAGTTTAATTCCAACACAAGAATGAACACGGTGTGAATATGTGCATGTTAATTATTATTTCTAATCAAATTGAATTATTTTATTTTAGAAACACTTTATTGAACTATAAAACATAACAGACTATGGAAACACTTAAAATAGGATTTTCAAGCCAAAAATGAGAAATAAAATAAAATAAACCATACAGTGTTGTTGCATTACAATACAATATCTTGTAAAGGAATATCGTGTATCTATATTTCCTAACAGCCTAACTTGTGAGAGTCCGATTAAAAGAATAAACATTTTCATGGATAACATTTGCTGGAGCCAATTGTGATAAATGTTTATTAGGAGTTAAACTACAAATCCAACTTGTTTTCTTTTAAAGTACCAATATTATAGAGAAGAAAAAAAATCAAACGTGTTTAATCATATTAAACTTATTTATATCTTTACTGGCAACATATAGATTTATTTTTTACCCGATTTGGTCCTTTTTATCTCAACCTTTTTATCATTTACATCCTCGTATTGCTTTGACCGCTACTTGCAAAAGTCACAGCCTGCAGTCTAATGCTGCCCTTTGAGAAATTAAACTGACCAACCACTGATCTCACTTCAAACCGTGCAATAATGTAGAGAAATGTTCAGCCCCACCGAGTCTCCCATGTGCGTGGGAAGATCCTCCCTGACGTCACTGAAGGTTTCCTCGTACTATTGAATCATTCATCACTTCTCCAACGAGGAGCACAAACACTAAGACCTGCAGACCATCGACAAAGTAAACCTTTAATCAATAGAGACCTCAGTGATCAGTTTCTATCTTGTTTTAATACATTTTTAAGGCTTCTTTATGCGTCAAAAAGCTAATGAAATAGACCTGAAAGGCACTGGTTTTGTAGAATAACAAGTCAAAATCTTGGCGACAGATAAAAGTTTAAAGTGCAAGTTAAACTCTCTTAAAACCTTAAGTGTATGTGATGTGTGCTGGGGCTCGTGCATGAAGAGTGTGAGTCATGAGGTGCAGGAAAAAAATAAAAATAATGAGCCACGACCAAGATCCATTAATGTGGAGAGGGAGTTGAACAAAATGGCTGCAGGATTGGTTGAAGATATAAAGTCTGGTTCAGTTAAATGCTTTCTAGAATAATTTATGCTTGTGAGCTTAACCATGTGGAGGGATTTCTCCTGCAGCTTATACATTTGGATGGTCGGGCTTTCAATTTACATAATCATTCTACTTGCAAAAACTGCTCCGGCTGAAATATGATTTGTCTTTCTGATTTATTTCCGCACCATCTGTCTCCTATGAGGACAATTAAATGTAGATTTTACACATTTGCTCAATTAAAAAATGCTACTTATCTCTATTTGCTCTGAAGAAATAATAGTACATTTGTTATAAGAATCTTAGGTCTATTACAACACAATGCGATAAGCTGGTTAAAACTTGTTTTTATTTTATTTTTGCAAATGAATGTCCTTTTTATGTTGACTTTTTCCTTTTCACTTTAGTTTTACATCTGTATTTGCCAACATTTTCAGTATTTCATTTTTTGTTTTGGCACTTATTAAATTTAAATCATATATTTTACACATTTTCTTCCTTTGGTTCGGTTGCATCTCATCTTACATGTTTCCTCCTCCTACTTTTTCTTCTTTTTCATCATCACAATGCTTTGCCTGTCCTTTTGTCATGCTTCTAAACCGGCATCATGTCAGATGGCACACTTTTTTTCAGATGTATGTCCTTCTGTACTTACACATGAACCATCTTTTGTATCTCCACATGCATTTCCTATTGATGGCTGGTCTGTGATTCTATAGTCTTTGATTCTTTCTTGGGTATAAGGTCGTCCTTCACCTCTAACCTCATCATTTAATGATCACAAAGAATATAATCTTCTTCTAGAATTATTCACAATGAGAAAATAGATGTTGTTAAGGGGAGATATAATTGGCTGCTCTGAGGCATATTCACCTGGATGGCCATTAGTATAGAAACGACGTGCCCTTTACTGTGACATGTAAGGTTCCTGTAGCTCCACTACTGCAGAGAAGCACAAGAAGATGGATCATGTGGGAGCAGGATGACGGACATTTTTTCCCCCCCGTTTCATGCCTCATTTCAGGACCTATGCACTTAATAGCGCTGTGTCATAATGACCAAACATCCATTAGTCGTCCGTCTGACCACAGTAATTCAGCAGCTAATGGACGAGAGCTTATTTGGAAAAAATGCTTAAATGCGAAGACAAATATGTTTCTGTTTTTAAAGTTTTATGGCGTATGTCTTGTTTAAGCCATAAGGTTTTTCAACCTTTTTTTTTAAAAACAAGCTGTTGTTATGAGGCGTGCATGGTTGACACAGTTCGCATAAGACAGGTGGACAGTATCCAAAGCCTTGATTAGATCAATGTTTACTATAAATCTTGTCGCACAAGCCCAGTCAGCTCTTCGCCCCCATCCCAGGACTTCACTGCCTGCAGGACAAAAACACTCTTATGTCAGTGATCGCTGTCTGAGACTTCCCTCTGACGTAGAGCGTGCGAGTTTTCATAACAGGAAAGTCCAATATCTTGATATATTACCTTCAAGATGGAAACTTTTCTCAGCTTTCAACACTGGAAAAATACTAAGAATGCTTGGAAGTTTTCCTCAAGAAAAAAACGCATCCAAAATAGTCAGTATTGATGCATGTATTTAATGGCTTATTTGTTACAATATTTTGACATGTGGGCCAAAGATCCAACAATACATTCGTTGTAGTTTACTTCAAACACTTACTAAACACATTTACTTAGCTCGTGCTCAATATGTTAAAATAAATACATTTTAGCAGATAAAGCACATTAACTAGTGATGTTTTCTCTGGGCATCATAAAAATTGAACAATTGTATTTTATCGAAGCTCATCTTCACAGACATGCATACTTTTACTTGTATACCTATTTCCTAATAGATAATTGAATATGTATTGAAGACCTTCTACTTTTATTTTCATGATACTTTTCCACTCGTTTTTGTTCCAATATTTGGCTATGTCATTGCGAACCTCAAGAGCAGGAATAAACCGAAATAAAATGCCTAAAGATCAATAGATTTGACCATCTGTCAGTGTTACTTACTAACTTTTTATTAATGTTTTGATTTTGAAGCGTGCTCTTCCGGAAACCAGTGTTGGAAGCCCCTCCCCCTTTTTTCTTATTGGGCGCTGTTTTAAATGACCTCGTTCCGATTGGTTTAAAAGATCGCTCCCTCATTGGCTGAAGTCACGCTCGGGGTATATTTGAATTCTCTGAGTGGGAAATTCAACGCAGCTGCAAACACGCAAAAGTAAGTTTAAATAGTTTATATCTCTTTGTTTGTCTGGGTTTTCTTGCCAAAGCCCCGCTTTTAAAGTTATATTTCCCGCGCTGTTACGATACTTATGATGTGAAATGTGTCGCATGTGTCATGTTTTTGGTCGTTGCTGTTTTGTTTGTACGCCGATGAGAATCATTTGTTCTTCTATTACAGATCATTTATGGATTTTAAGTGTGTGATTATTAAAGTACTACTGTAGTATAACTTGGCGATACTGCAGCAGGTTGAAGGAAAATAAGCTGCTTCATTTAAAACGTGTTATTTACAAGTGCAGTTACCATACTTCATTACAATTTCAACAATAATACTGTTAATATAGATATTATTTTATTAACCTGCCTTCTATCTAACTGGATCCATAACTAGGGTTTAAAATTCTTTTAATAATTTTATTGCAAAATATTCTTTTGTGTCATTTTAATACGACTCGGAATCTAATCTTTTTTTTTGGTATTGTTTTAAATGCAGTCTTTATTTTTACATGTATTAATTTCGGTTAGTAGGTGGTGACTACAGTCTGTCTGAGCGGTGCTATATACATTGTTTTTGTTTTAATACATTTTAGTCACCATGTCTGCTGAGGACGGTGGCTCGGATCTGCAGTGCTGCGTGACCGTGGAACACCTCAACCCTTCTGGTCAAGCCACTCGCAGACAAGTCATCCGCAAAGCCTCCGTGGTTCTGGGCAGGAATGAGTTCCAGGAGATCATCCTGCGCCTCCACGACGGGAAGGTCCCGCAGAGCTACGACCTGAAGGAGTTTAAACTCTTCACAAAGTTCGTCAGGGATGGGAAATGCACAATCAAGCTGGGAAACCATCAGATCCTCATCTCCAACTGTCCACCGGATCAACTCAGCCTCTTCCTCAAGACCCTCAGCGTCAAACACAAAGTGCTGCAGAGCAACAAGCCCCTCACTATGAGGGAGAAGGTCAAGGCTGGTCGGCCTCGCAGCTTTGAGACCATCAGCCCGCTGCAGCTGAAAGACATTCAGAAAGTGAATGACCTACGAAGTAAAGAAGCTCCTAAAGGACTTTCAGACCGGACTAATAAGACTACAGTGGCAGGATCGGGACAGCAGGTCAAAAGGTCAAGGAGCGAGACCAACTTTAGCCCAGTGAGTTTCTATTATACATGTTTCTATAAAAAAAGGTAATTCAATCTGAAGTGAATAATCTTTAACCTCAATATTACAGGTGAAGGGAAACCCCAGCAAGAAGCCTATTCTCTCACTGCCGTCACGGAAACTCAACAAAGAGCAAACGGCCGTCCTCAAAGCCGTGTTGAGTGGCAGGAACGTCTTCTTCACAGGAAGTGCCGGTAACAAGTCTGATCCTCCAGACATGCTCTAATTGGATATTTTTCTGGTTGCAAAAGAGAATTGCTCAATCGTCTTTTATACCTAGAAAAATGACTGCTTCTATAACACAAATCACAAACGTGTAACTCTCACATCTAACCTGATTGTAATGGTATATAACCACTATAAGATGATTATCATCCGGATATTTTCTTAAGTCCAAGAAATAAAATAAAAAATAAAAAACATGCCTGAAGCACAGTGTGGATGAAGATGCCAGGAAGTCAACTGTAAAAAAAAAATATGCACTTTTCTTTTGTGGGCTCGACTTTAATTCAACCTTGAATGAAATTTGTTGACTCTTATCTTTTTGCCAAACAATTATTTAAAAAGATCAGCATCATGTAAGACAATTGTTATGAATTCTTCAGCAGCCTTGATTCCTCACTGTCTCTTTCCATAATACAAACTTAAAACATTCACTCCACAAGATTGCTCTTGCGATCCATTCTTTTTATATTGCACTTTAAATATGACTCTGGAACATTCACATGATCAAATATTAATATGATGATCGTGGGAACGGAAGCCAGCAAAACCCAGCTATGCAAATGCCCAGAAATGCAAGGAAAGTAGTTTTGTGTTAAAGAATAACAGTTGTTGTTGTTGCTGTTGGCATTGATTTTTTTTATTTTATTTTATTTTTTTTAAATCTAGCTATTCTAATTCAATTACAAAACGTATGCTAAGTAGGTAATGCATATTTGTGGAGCCTTTTTCAAGACCAGGGTCACAAGGCGGTTAAACAATCAAAACAATACCCAATAAAATATATACTTAAAGGTCAAGATGGCAACACAGGAGTCTCAGAAAATCAATGTTAATTAATTGAACATCATCTAACGGTAAATGCAATTACTAATGCCAAGGATGATACCAACTACAAAATGGAGTAGTGAAATGAAAGGGAAAATCAATCAACGTTAATAGTTTTGTTTAAATTGTGCCAATACATACGATACAGTTGTTATTTCCGGGTTTACCTAAAGGCACCAACTTGAAGCGCAGCATAACTGTTGCATTGTGTAAAAGTTGTTGTTATTTTGGTTTCTTTCAGGTAAATGGTGCAATATGTCAATATTGTAAAGATGTTTGGGTATTCGTACTCGTTGGAGAATTGGCGTTTTCTTATGTCTTAACATTAATAATGAATGGCCTTGTGTTCAATACAAAAGTTAGTTTAGCACAATGCTAAGTTATTCCTCCTTGACTTGAAGATGTTTTTTAAGTTGTATATTTCATTGTCAAACTAGTCTGATTTGTGAGTTAAACGGTATATATTATGTAAGGAATGTTCAACATTTTACATCTATTTTCATTCAATTTGATCTTTAAATGTTCAGACAAAAATATATTTGGAATTTTCCTTGATAAACATTAAACTTGCATTAAATGCATCTTTTGAACTATCCTGTATTGTGCTTCACATCCATTTTAAAATGTGTTTGCTACAGTCTAGATAATGTTCCCTTTATAAACCAGTTTGTCCTCTCGTTTAAGGTACAGGCAAGTCTTTCCTGCTGAAGAGGATCTTGGGGTCCCTCCCTCCTAAAAGCACCTTTGCCACGGCCAGCACGGGGGTCGCAGCCTGCCACATCGGAGGAACCACCTTACACAACTTTGCTGGTCAGTCTTTTCTTTACATCAATACGACTGTTTAAAACTAACTCACACATACTTTGGAAATTAATCAAACCATTTACATCTGTCTATTGTTGTTGTTGTTATAGTAACATTTTCTTGTCTCCACAACCTCTCAAATAACCATGTTAAAGAATTTATGTGTTAGTCATCGTCTCTGATGTTGTAATGCATCACAATAAACCTTGACAAATCTCCACGCCTGCACTGGGAATCTGTGTGTATTAAAAGAGTCGCTCTCGGAGGGATCTGTAGCGTTTCAGACGTCCGTGTGACTCAACATGTGACGACTGTTTAATTGGATCAGGTGCCGTCTCTCCGCACTGAAGTACATTTTAATTGTGTCTAAATGTGAAGTCTATTGCATGCAGACATTTAATTTGGCAACCTGACCAGATGTTTTCTTCTGCTCCTCTTCATCACGTAGGCATCGGCACTGGTTCGGCCCCGCTGGAGCAGTGCATCGAGCTGGCCCAGAGGCCCGGCGTGCTGCAGCACTGGACCAGCTGTCGGCACCTCATCATCGACGAGATCTCCATGGTGGAGGCCGATTTCTTCGACAAACTGGAGGCTGTCGCTCGGTGAGAAGTGGAGATTCGTAGAAGGAGAACGTTGAGACTAATGAGCTGCACCTCCGAAGGTCGGTGAAGAGATCCACGGACCCGTTTGGAGGCATCCAGCTGATCATCTGCGGTGACTTCCTCCAGCTTCCTCCCGTGTCGAAGGGGAAAGAGAAGGCCAAGTTCTGCTTTCAGGTCAGACTTGTTTCAACGCTGTTGCCTGTTTTCACCCTTTTTTTTCACCTCCTGACAAGCTTCTCTTGACGCCACAGGGTAGAAGTTGGCGCAAAGTCATCCAGGTCAACATGGAGCTGATGGAAGTGCGACGACAGACCGACCAGTGCTTCATCTCTCTGCTGCAGACCATCAGAGTGGGCAGGTGAGTGACCTCCAGTTAGACATGCAGCAGAAAATACATTTATTGGTCTCAATCCTGTCACTCAGGGCGACTGAGGAAGCCACGGCCAAACTCCTGGAGAGCGCCTATCATGACATCGACCAGGACGGAATCGTGGCCACGAGACTTTGCACGCACAAGGATGACGTGGAGCTCACCAACGAGAACAAGCTGCGTCAGCTACCAGGTCTGACGTCCTTCTCCCTTTTATTTTTGGTCCTGCTTTAGATGAGAATCGAAGGAAATTGGTTTCAAAATGTTGCTAATTGGTTTGTTTCATTGCTGTAATTTTTTGTCTTGCTGTCAAACGTGGCTGTATCTGGATTGTCAGCCTTGATTCTACACAGGAAGTTGAGCTTCTGCTATTCAGTATTTAAAAAGTCTAGACGATTAAAAGTGGCTTTCAATGATTGTCCTCCTTTAGTAAAGGTTAAATACTTTTGTTTGAGTTGCAATTTAATTGAGTTGTTATCCACATATTGTTCAACGACTTAACACTTGGACGATAATTGCAATTGATTTTAATGGTGGGAAAATAAAGTGTTTTTAATTAAACCTCACTCACTGATTAAATGAAGCACTATATTTCAAGAACGGGATCCTCTCGGCTACATCCTCATCGACAGCCTCCCCCGACATCCTCTGACACTGGAACTCTGAGAATGAACTGTGAGAGCGACTGCCAATAGAGATAATGAAAAAAATGTATTATAAATGAGTGAATTGGCAATGAATCACAGACTAGTTCCTGAGGAGCCAAGGGGTGATAAGGTAGAAGAAAATTGAATAAATGATCATGAAACTCCATGAAAAGAATCTTGACTTGGTTCAGAAACCTGCAGGAAGTAAATGAAAATACTTCCTGTTACACCTTCTTGAAAGTTTTGCGCCTCTACAGAGATTCACATGAAGTCAGTCTTTTTAAATTGGCTCAAAAGGAAACTAGTTAACTACTGATAACCTGCCTTGTTGTCTATTTAGTTGAGAACTCATGACATAAATTCTGACTTTTTGGTTGTTCTCTTATTTTTCAGGGTCCATACGTACATTTGATGCCCATGACAGTGATCCAGCATTGGTGAAGACGATCGACGTCCACAGTCCTGTCAACAGAGTCATTCAACTCAAAGTCGGAGCTCAGGTAAGATGCTGGATGATTTAGACCTTGTAAGACTTCTTTTTTTTTCCGTTTTTATTTTTGCAATTAGATTGCTTCTTAAGAAAATATGTGTAATAACAGAATTATGTGATGCTGAAGAAACAAACTGTATGCTTTTCTTTTTCTTACCCTTTGTGTGTCCAAGGATAAAAACGGTTGCATAAAATGTCACTATACAAACTCAATCTTGGTACAAAAAGATTTATTTTGGATTTTTTCCAAATGAACATTGCTTTTTGAACTATCTATTAATGTTCTAAGTTGTTAAAAAAAAAATTACATTTTTTTTATTCAATTGGAAGACACTTAAATCTCATTTCATGTTGTGTTTTTTGTTTTAAGGGCTCTAAATGCATTGTTTTACCTAATAGAAAAGATAAAAATTCATCCTTCTCTCAAAGAAATACTCAAATTGTAAATGCTTGCTCTAGTCGAATTTTCTCGTACATCTAAATTCAGCAGCTTGGATTTAAACAAGATGATAATAATAATAATGTCTATTTATATAGCGCCTTTCTAGACCAGGGTCACAAAGCGCTTTGACAGTCATGCATTCCCCCATTCACACATTGTGATGGGAGTAGGCTGCAACACATGGCGCCAGCTCTGCCATCAGGAGCAATCAGGGTACCGTGTCTACCATCTGAGCTAAGATGCCTTTTTTAAACTTGTGTTAGCGGTTCAATTAACCAGATTTTATTTTGTTGTCACTGCATTTTAGAAATGTAGTTGGACTAAAAAAAAAAAAACCTATCAAAAGATCTTGAATGAATAGAACATTAAGAAAACCCACTCAGACACGTCATTGGTGTCTAATGACTCATGGACTAAGTTACTTTTTTCCCCTTCAAGGTCATGCTGGCTAAGAACTTGGATGTCAGTCGAGGTTTGGTGAATGGAGCACGTGGGGTGGTCCTCTCCTTTGAGCCAGGAACTCAAGGTCAGTGATGGAATTTCTACTGAAGTTGCACAAAAGAGCCAAAACGTCTATTGATTTGTTGTTGGGTGCAATATTCTTCAGACTACTTCTTCCAATTGAGTTTTTTTTTTTTTTTTAAATATTTGACAGACTTGTAGGGTATAGTTTTGCAACATTTAACATGTGAAAAATGTAATCCTAAACGAACTTTAAACTTTAACTTATGACATTTAAAAGGTGTCCAAATACAGTATATTGTTCATTTAAGTCGTAACTAATGTTAAAACCCAACCTTCCTGACTTGCAATCGCATGTTTTAAACTATATATTCACTATTAAATTATTCGCCGACTGAAATCTTGGCAAACAAGAGGTTACGAGAGTGGAGTCCATTATGATGTAATAATCACTTCGATCCTCTTCCAGCAAGCTGTAATCGCGCCCGCTTTGTTTATACAACGAGTCCCTTGAAGATGGAGAATTCCGGGATTGATGTGTTTACCATAACTACGCCCACACTGCTGTGATTGGTCAAACAAGATGTCATCGCCTTAAAAACAGTTTTCAGTGGGCGGGGCTTAAACATACTGTGTATATATATTTTTTTAATTGTTGTACAAACCGACACATACTGATGATACAATAGAGTCCAATATCTATTTAAGAAACATTTAATCAACGTATTAGTTGCCGTTTTTTAATATCATTGCAAATATTTCTCCACCATTTTTAGTAAATCTGATAAGAAATCAAACTTCATCTCAAATTGCTCCAAGGATTTTTCCATCAGCAACAAACTGAGCTGATCAAGGTTTTTCTACGGTCATTTGGTGTTATGCAGGACGTTATTGCTAATGCAAGGTCAGTTAAATAGATGTTGGACTCTGTGTTGTTTATTGCACCATTTGCCTCTTACCTTGAATCGAAGCTCTAATGAATATGGAAAAATAGTTTGTGCTCTAATCATAATCTGAATAATGGATGTTTATCTTTTTATATGGTTCGTCAGGAGGTGACAGAAAACATTTTTCTCATCTAAAAAGTGCACTTTTCTCATTCCATGAACCCTCTCTCTGACTCAAGGACTCCCACGAGTTCGTTTCCGCTGCGGCGTGACTGAGGTGATGAAGCCTGAACGCTGGGTGTTCAAGTCGGGGGGCGGGGTCCACCTTAGTCGCCAGCAGCTGCCCCTCAAGCTGGCCTGGGCCATCTCCATCCATAAAAGCCAGGTCAGCATTTTCCTCCTTGTCTTTTCATAAATTAAACAAATGTCCGCTAATGATTCTCAATAATGGGTAGGTTTTGTAGCATCTGCAGTGGACAGCACTCGATGGCATGTTCAGCATTATTTACTGTATTTTCTTAAACTTCTTTATTGAATAATTATATCACGGTTGTGATTTACCTCATTGATTCTATTGAGGTCAAGTTGTTAATTACATTTTTTTTTCTTTATAAAAAAAATAAATATTATTATTGAACCAAATTAGAACTAATCAACAGGTTTTATTAATAGAACTAAGATTATGTTAAGAGAAAATAAATCTTCAACTAGTCTGAGATGGTTTCTAAGCCTTGGCTCATATTGGTTTATAGTTATAAAATGGAAGTATAGGTTTTATAAAAGGGTTTAAAGAACAAAAAGTCTCCACAAACATAAAAACAAGTGCTCTTTGAAAGTTTTTTTTAATTGTGTTAAACACCTGATTGTGTAGTTGTATACTTTGTCTCATATGTTGTCAATATTTTTCAATGCTTAATTATGTCTGTTATAAAAGACTAATTTGTTCTGCATCAGTAATATTTTGGGGATAAATTGTGTGTGTTTATGTATGAGGACTTAACCAGGTGAGTAATGATGAGTTGTAAGTTCTTGGACTATACATTCATGACTATACATTTGAATTAAATTTTAGTATCTTTTTTTTCCCTGAGGTATAAAATATTAAACGAGCTACAAACATCTGCATGGCTGTTTGTTCTGGTTATGTCTTACATCAGATCTGGTACCATGAAGGTACCTAGTTTTGGTTACTGTTGGTACTTGTGAACGGTTTTAATTTGAAGTTTGGATGATTTAAATCTAGTTGATCTGGAGCTGGTGGTGTCGATGAGACTTTGAGGAGCTACTTTGCTTCTTTCTTGTTGAGCTTTGAGTCCCACATGAAGCCTCTGGACTCTGATGTCGTCGAGTACTGTGATCGGCAGTGAAAACTGTGGCACTTCAAGTCTGACTAAATGTTTTATTTATTGACTTGACTTCTAATGAAGATTAATTCAGTTTGGGATTGAAGTACATCTCAACTTGATGATTTGATTTTGGATATAGGACGACAAGATGCTGAGAAATCAATTAAAACCTCAGGAAATTGTATTTTTATTTAAAAAAAAAAAAGAAAGTTGAAGATCCCAGTTGAATCTACACTATTGACACCGTGTCTGGACCCATAAATAATCCATGCTCCGTCCTCCATTTTTCATCTGGAATTTTACCAGCAGCTTCCAATTTACTCTTCCTTCTAACGCCAATGTCCTGCTCCTGGAACTGGTTGGTGACAGATGGAAGCCCCAGGAGTAATTGGGGTCAGGTGTCATGACCTTCAGTGTTTGGTTTGCAGTGCCAGAGAAGGGTTCCTCACCTGCACCGCTGCAGAGAAAATGAAGGTTAAAGAGTGAAATAATGGATGGAAGAAGCGCAAATTGTGTTTTCTTTGCATTCCATGTTTGAGGCTCACACTTTCATCTTCAACGTCACTAGTGTGCAGCGGGAAAGACGTGTCTGAGAAAATTGCATTTCGAAACTTAACTTAAACTTAAGATTTTATTCTTCACAAATTTACATTTACCAACTAATTGGATTATTGCTTTGAATTGTATATACCCACTGAGTTGGCTAGTAGGGTGAGAAAATATTGACGCCATCGATGTATTTTAAAGATTATTTAACGATATTCAACAGCAGTGATTTTTTTTTTTTTAATTAAGTTTTTTAATTTATATTTCAATAAAGCGTGTTCAATTCAATTAATCTCCAAATCATTTTTATCACTGTATTGTATCGATATTAAACGACACTATATAAATATTTTACAATTGACATAAATATATTTACAGCCACTAGATGGCAGCGGTCATTACGTCATCTACAGCTAAAACTATAAATTCCATGCGATGACTGAGGACGAGAGGATACAGTCGACTCCAGCAGCTTTAAATGCTGTTTCTTAATTTAAAAACAAAATAGTTCTGACTTCGTCAAGAGTCAAATACTCTAACAATACTAACGTATATGTCCTTGTTACTAGAGTATCACAATATAGCGTATTGTTTGGCCAGTTTCTTGGCAATTCATGGCCATATTGGCTATTATTTTTAATTATGCTAATGATATAGCAGCGATTTCAAATTTTACAACTAAAAATGCAAACCATGATTAAAGTGTAAATGAAATGCTATCTTTGGAAAGAAGGGTATTAAATGTTGGTTAGCATAATTTGCTATCCTATAAAGTTGCACATGCTAGTGACTTGCTAGCCAGCTCTGATTCAAGTATTGCATTTCTACACGGGATCGGAACTTTACTTTAAAATGAAAATACTGTCAATGTTGTGCTGTGGAAACTGAACCGCTACAGAGGCGTGATAATGCAGCGTTGCTGTAATGATGTTAGAATTGTAATATCTGGTGATTAAATGAACTGAAGGCTTCCAATATGTAATTTGAGTCCATTTTGATATTAAACCCACTGAGCGAGCATCCACGCTGAATATTTCAGGAGGGTTTACTTGGCAAAGATTTATTTTTCTTTTGTGCTTTACTCTGAAGCGTCGTCCTGACATCCCCATGAGGGACAGAATTTCATGTACTATTCTATCTGAGGTCCACCTGTCAATCACCTGTAGGTCGTCTTCTGTAGACTGGCTGCAGTCCCTTCTCTTAAAATGGTCCCTGAAGTTTGACTCATTTTCTCTTTATCGTACTCTATATTACTTGAATCTGTCACTCGTAGTGCATTAAATATTAAAGCTATTATGGATTTTTGTGGCTCAATTGTTTCTTTAAATTGTTTTCTCATTATAATGGATTTTTATTTTTGTGCAACACCTGTTTAATGTAAAATCATGTTCTGTTTCTCTGCAGGGAATGTCCTTGGACTGTGTGGAGATTTCGCTCGCCCGCGTGTTTGAGTGCGGTCAGGCCTACGTGGCCTTGTCCCGCGCCAGGAGTTTGGAAGGTCTAAGGGTGATGGATTTTGACCCCCACGTTGTCCGGGCCAACCCCGAGGTTTTACTTTTCTACAAGAGGCTCAGAAAGGAGCGACTGATGATGCAGGTCAGTGCAGGAAGGACTTCTTTAAAAGGTCTGTTCTCATCTTCTGAACTTTTTATTTTTGATCTTTTCAGGCATCTATGGACGACTTTATTGGAAGCAACAACAAGGAAAACTCCTGGTGAAGAAGTTTACTGAACTGTATCAATTTACACAAATCCTTCGAGACACTTTTGCAATCCCAACAACTAGGAGCTCTACTGCCACCATGTGTACAGATATATTTTTACCTTTTTTTTTAAATAGATTTTTATTTCACAAATTAATTTATTGACTTTTGAGTAAATCTTTCAAACAAATTAAAGTTGTTTTTTCTTCATTTGTCCTGAAGTAAACATTTGTCACCACAAATTAACACTTGGCCTGGTCCAGTTTAACGGTCCTTGATCCTGAGAGGGGTTTATGTTCTGCTCGTCCGTGGTTCCTGTGCACTATGGTTTCCTACTGTATTGCAGAAATGGTTGAATAGGGCTGTGTATTGGCAAGAATCTCATGTGTATCACAATATATTGCGTTACTGTAGGAACATTTGTATTGTTTTACAGACCACATGACTCTTGACGTCGTAATTGCTTTAATTTTTGAAACCAGAAACACTGTATCCTCCCTCATACTATTCAACTATAATGGGTTTTTTTTTTTTTTCCTAATACAATGCCGGTATTGTGCAAAAGTGTCAATTGGATCAGTCAAACTGCAATGGATAAGAGTTTGGATCATTTAAGGATGAGCAGAAGTATCAAGTGATGCGAAGACTGGGTTCAGTAGTTATTGTGTAGAGCATAGTCTAAAATCCTACAGTTTCCTTAAGTAGCCATTACTTTTCTCTAGACTTGATAATTGATTCTCAAGTTGCAGAGAGTAGGGTACCTAAGATGAAGAAATCCTTTATTCAATGAAGATATGAAAGTTATTGTTCCGTTGGATGTTTTTATTCAGGGCAACCAGCTTAATTTACATTAACAGAATAAAAGACCAGTCAGATTATAGTACAAGTTACAGAGACCACAGCTGCAGGCAATGGAACGGGATCATTTAATATTATGGAACAGCTTGTGTGCCACCTGGAGGAGAAAAGAAGAAATGATTAGTGCCTTGTTGAAGTCTTCTCACTCTGGGGTTCACTTACACAATGGTCCCGTGCATGCAGGAAGTCGAAAAGTTCTTCAGTGCACTCCTCTAAAGTGTTGGACCTGGAGTTGACTCGGGTCTCACACTGGTCAAGACGCTCCTTGTAGTTGGCGCACTTTTCCGTCTCCGCACACTTGGACCGTATCGCATCCAGAGGGTCCTTAGGATACGTTTTTACATTTTAAATAATGCAATCACTTCATTCTCACGCTTTAATATGCAACTGCTATACAAACTAAACGTTAAGACTCTGAAGAAGTTGACAATTGATTTTTCTTCACCATTTGCATCATAAGTAGCATAAGTCCCTTGTTAAAACATAATTCAGAAATTAAAAATGTATATTAAATAAAAACAAATCAATTATTGAGGGTTTTTTAAACTGGTAATTAAGGAAAGGATAAACGGTAATAATCCTGTACCGTAGAGGGATTTAGGTCATGGTTGACAAACTGACACTAAAAGGTAACCACAGGTCAAAGGATTACTTAAATACAACTCACTACACTGGATACAGTTACAATTGATCTGCCAATGTATCAAGTACTAGGATGTGTACAGATTTTCCTTCTTAAAAATAATTAAATACACAGCATTTAAAAGAAACTAGACGGCAATTCTGAAGACAGAAAGCTGGTAAGAGCAAACTTACCACCAGGTCCTCCTCTTCCTCCTCCTCTTCTTCCTCTGCCTCTTCCTAAGAATGCAAAGAAAAACACGGTTTGAATTTAAACATCTACACAAATGTTATAAAATGTACTGTCAATTAATAAATAAACGACAAATACGACCATAGCCTCATGTGTTTTAAACGTGTATGTGTTTCTAAACAGGTGTTGGTCACGACACTAGCTTAGAGCTCAGTTGTGTAACTGTCACCAACACAGAGCGTCGACAAAACACTTCTCTCACCTCCTCCTCAGGGTCGCCGTTGGTGATCATCTTCTCCTCGTTAACCATGTTTGCGTTTAAATCTGTTCTTATTCTGTATATTCGCTGAGAAGATCGAGGTCGTCGTAGCTTTCGCTTGAGGACGCGAAGGTCGGTCACACGCAGGAAGCGTCCAGAAGGTTTACCGGAAACTCACATCGATTGGATTAAATTAACTCCAGCAAGCGCTTCAGCCAATCCACAACTGGCGTTTAGTATAAGTCCCGCCTATGTTGTAACCGGGCACAAGCGGAACGTTAGAAGCGAGTGCGGCAAAACCAGCCGGACGAACAATAGTGCGACACCTGCACGATGGCATTGCTCTTGGACTCAAGACTCTTTTTAAATAAAGTCAAAAACCTAAGATGTTTTACTCCCAGGAGAAACCGAGTCAAAGCGAAATGGGTACGTGATATATTTTTGATTTTAATATGGTCATAGTTTTATTAAAATGTGCTGTTTTGAACAGGCGACTACGCGTCCCAAGTATCTTCCCTCGTCCATCGCTCTGCATCACTGCGATGTCAACTACAATCCTCAGCTGGGGGACAAGTGGCCCTCGATACGAGTCGCTCTGCTGTCAGAGAAGAAATATGGGGCTCTGATGAACAACTTCTCGCACGATGACAGCCCGCTGCAGGGTCTACAGGAGCAGGGCTGCGTGGATTTCATCACTGACACAGAGGTGGAAGGTAAGTTTGGTCCTCGCGACGTCAGGTACTTTTATTTGTAAGTAAGTAAGTAACATTTATTTATATAGCGCTTGTGAAAGGTAATTGCTGCTGAAATACTTACCTTTATCCTCAAGTGTATGGAAGAAAATGTTTGATAATCAGTTGAAAAGTCAGATGGCAAACACTGAGTTTTTACACCATCAAACTCGGACTTTGAATTTGAAAAATCCATCACATTTCAATCACTGTCTATTTACTTATTTACTGAAGTATTAAAAAATTAATCTAAAATGAAAAAGGCTGTAAACAATACAATGTAATACAAAATGTAATGTAAATCAATTAATTGTAAGAAATTCGGTGTAAACTAAATTCAGCGTTAACGTTTGGGCAACTAAGGAGAAGCAATCGATCCCTGACGTCACGCAAAGGTCAGAAGGAAGAGGGGGTGAGATAGGGCATGCAAAACTTGTGATGCTGTTTCGATAAGTCTCTTTGCTTGATTTGCGTTCGTAATATTGGATATTACTCGACAAATTGTACATCAAATTTCTTACACTGATTTCTTTTTTTTTTATCGTTGAATTTTTTTCACACTGGATTTTACATTGATTTCTTTTCATCCATACAAAGATAATGGACAACAGTGCTTGCTATATACGTTTTTTTTTTTTTTTTTAGCTTTTGATGCTGTTAAAAATGCATTGTCTAAAAATTAAATTCAAAGTCTGATGTCAATTCTTTTTTAAGGTATTTTCTATGATTGTTTACATACTTAAACTATGTGAACCTATGTATTCAACTTGTAAAATCTGACTTTTCTAAAATATCTACAGCTCAACCAGGTGTGGAGGAAGATGGACCAGGTGTTGACTTTCAGGAGAGGCTTGATGATTCACGTGCAGACGGGTCGGACCTTGACGCTCAACCGCTACCACCTCTCAGCATCAGCCAGAAGATTCGGTGTATGGTGTTTCCAAGAGGGAATATTTCGCGCTATAAGCCTGCCAGGTGTGTTTGGAAAACCTTTTCTTGATGTGATCTCAGGTGCCGCATGTCATGCAAAAATATATAAAATCAATCAAATTGGTTAAAAATATTATTTTACTGTATTTTCTTTTTTATAAAAACGCATTTTTTCCAAATAATTTTTTTTTATAGTCACTTAAATCTTTTTAATCTGCAATAAATACACATAAAAATGACAAAAGCAAAGGACAAAAGTCATATTTATAGACTATTATTGGACAATAGAAATATATATATATAACCCCATGAAGGAAAATAATTGAAATTGTGGCGCCCGAACTACTCTTTGCCTAAAGCCTATAACAGATTCTACATGATCGCGACACTGAACAAGTCGAAGTGAAAACTGTTTCGTTCTGTTCCAGACCTGACAAGTCGGGGCTCCTTGGGTACTACCTGTTGGATGCGGCCTCTGTGCTGCCATGTCTCGCTCTGGACGTCCAGGAGGGTCAGGCCGTCCTTGACCTTTGTGCAGCTCCCGGCGGCAAAACCTTGGCTTTGATGCAGACTCAGTCTATCCGTAAGATCCCAGCCTCCAATCAATGTCGGGAGTGGGAACATTTCATAGGACTTGAATAAAGATTAATGGTATTAAAAATGTTTCTTATTTAATATATAAAATAACTTGACTCACCCTAGCTACAGTTGTAACCCTGGGTTCGTTGTAGAATACGCTGCCTTGGGGTAGCCCATAGAAAAAGCCTGTAGAGGGCAGCACATGCATGAGGTAGAACTAATATTATAGATGAAGAAAGAAATTGTAATGCAGTTAAGCCATTTTTAAGGATCTGAATTAAATGGAAATGAATCGAAACAATTTTGGTAAATTTGCCATGACACCCTACTCATAATGCAACTTGTCTTGTCTGCTGCAGGGTATCTATGTCTAAATGACTCCTCAGAGACCCGAACAACACGGCTACGAAACGTCCTCAACAGATACGTTCCTAAAGAGTATTTGACTAAGGATAACCTGCGCTGCACCTCGTTCGATGGCACCATGTGGGGGGAGATTGAAAGCGACACATTTGATCGAGTAAGAAAATATTTGAAAAAAACCCATTCAAAGACACTTGAATATATCTCTTGTGTTTAGGTCCTGGTTGATGTCCCGTGTACGACTGACCGACACTCTCTCATGGAGGAGGACAACAATATCTTCAGTAAAATGAGAACGGGAGAGAGACGAATATTACCGACGCTACAGCTGAAGTTGCTTCTGTATGTTTGTTTACACTTCAAATATATATCCAGTAGTGCTGTCAAGAGAATATTTTATCTTTTAATATTCATATAATTAGTTAAATGCGTTATTTGATCTCAAATCAAGCTGCTATAAAGTTTTAAGTATGATTTAAAATGTATCAAACTTAGGACTTTGAGGTCATTTATATATATAATTATATATCTATAGATGTATATAGATCATGATGATGATATGCATTCTGTGACTTTTTGTTTAGTTTTCTTGTTTATCTTCCATTATTTATATTATTGTATAATAAAAAATCTCACATGTTCTCTGCAGAGGAGGAATCCAAGCTGCATGTAAAGGCGGGGAAGTGGTCTACTCCACCTGCACTCTATCCAACGTCCAAAATGCATCTGTGGTTCAACAAGCCATCCACGCAGCCCGGGAAGACTACGGCATAGAAGTTGAGGTGAGTGCGGCTCAACAGCGCCTCAGTAGTCGTTTTAGAAGTTGAATTCCAATCTGATCTCTCTCTCTCTCGCACCACCTCTCTTCCTCCCCCCACTGCCCCCTCACCACACCCACTTGCAGGTTGTGGACCTGAGCTCACTCACGCACATGTTCAGAAAAACCTTTCACTTTGCGTCTGACCTTGCACTGGGTGAGATGGTGGTTCCACACTTGGCGGCCAATTTCGGGCCCATTTATATGTGCAAACTCAGGAGAGTGACGTAGAACTTTTTTTTTTATGGACACTCACTCACTCACCGCCCTCATGATTCTGATGCTTGTGTTGGCTGCAAATGAACATCATCACAAAACACAAATAAAACAATGTTCAGGTAATGAAACAAATGTAAGGTTTGACTTGGTTTTAAATGGATTAAGGCTGATCCAGAATCATATCTGGGGATTATATTTCAACTCATTACCCAATAATACGGCTGTCCCTTGACCAGTTTACATTATTTTTTCCATTTTATATGTATTAAATAATAATAAAAAAAATGTCGTAGACTTAAAACTTCCATGTTTAGAATATTCTCGGAAATTAAGACGTGTTTGCCTGAGTGCAGTTTAACATATGGCCAGAAGGTGGCGTCATTGCGCAAATGTAACTATCCCGTATGTCCTTCATAACGCCCCGTTTTAATCTTAAATATAATAAAACGTAAATCAACCTTAATGCTTACAAACTTTAACACAACTTTGTTTTGGGTTTTTAAGTTTCACAAATAAAAGTGTTGTTTTTTCCCAACTATGTCTAACAAAGTAAAATAAGAATGGTAAATGTTCAAGTTGAAAGTAAAAGGCTAAGATGCGTTTTCCGTCAGAGATGGCTTGAATATAAGAATAATATTAATAGATTTGATTTGTATTTCACTTAACGTTAAAAATGTCAAAGGAGTACAGGTTTAAAACAAGATGAAGACACTAAAAATAAGATGGTGCAAAACATTACAATATTAAAAAAAATTGCTGTATTTTTCAGTTTTGAACAGAATATAAACGAAAATATATTATAATAATATTATCTGTTAGTTTAATGAATTACTTATGTTTTGAGAACAATGTTATTTTGTACATGGTCCCTGACACAAATAAACAATTTATTCTTTTATTCAGATGCATTTTTTTGGAGCGAGTGGAATAGTATTATTTCCTACCCATAGGTGGCAGTAGTGGTATAAATATTACTGCTGAAGGTCCTTCAGGTTGAAAACATCCAGAACTAAAGGGTCCTTCTGACTTGTCAGGGGCCTAAAGATGAATGCACATTTACCAAAGGACTTCAGTGACACATCCATTTCCCTCGGAAAAACGCTCTTCCCTCCGAGAACCGCCGGGTTATTCATCAGCTGTGATGCCTTTTGCCTGGTAATGTGTCAGGAGGCCATAATGAAGAGGCAGGTAATGGCTTCTCTGACCGTTTGGATCTCGGCAACTTTCATTACGTCGCTCTGTTTTGCATCGCTCAGAGGTGAAACCTGGTGATAGGAGCCCAGATGCCTATTTTCCCCATCGCACCGCCGATGACCCTTGATGTTGTCCCGGCCAGGCAATGTAGCATGAAGAAGGTGTGTGTGTGTTTGTGTGTCGACGTGTGCGTCTAACGAGTAGTGCATAGAGGGGTGTCATTAAGAAGCCGACTCCCATCCCCGCGCAGGGACGGACGGCAGCCATGCGGCTCTCAGATGAACATTAAAGAGGCAGCAGAGATCTAAAATGGGACGTCTCGCCCTCTTCTCCCCTTCCGCTTTTTTGATTCCACAGATGAGTGCAGATAATTTTGTGTGCGATTGTGAGTGATTACTGTATTACTGCGGTAAAAGGGGGGATGTATCGCGGAATGCAGAGGGAATTAATGACACATAAAAACTATTTTTGTATTGACTGCTTTCGTCTCCGGGGCCCCGGAGTGCCTGTTCACACATCTTGTGATTACCTAAACGTATTGTAAATATGTGTTTCCGATGGGCTCTTCCATAAATTTACATGTTTTAACACTCAGGAGACGGCGGACGGTTAGAGATGAGTTACTCTCTATTCCGTCTGTGGACTCGAGCGCGTTATTATTGACTCGGCCAATGAGGCGCCCAGAGTTTTGTCAGACGTATGCTGTGTATTATGAAGATGAACATTATGGATTTGGCTGCACGACCGTTAGCTCGTCAAACTCAACTTACGATGTTTGCCTTGTGTCGATAAACAGACCAAACATTCCTAATAGCATTAGCTCTCTGTAGCGTCGGAGCTGATGAGCTTCCTGTTTGATAACTTGGGGAGTCATCGACTCGACAAAGAAATTCAGTTTCTAAAGAACGTCACCTGAGGGAGTCGCCATCTCGGTTGTCTTTCTGCCGACCAGAGCTGGAGTTCTGCTCTTTCAAATAAATAATATTATCACTTAGAAACTCCAATTAGTCTTCCTGCCCCATTGTAAGAACAAGTCGACTGCAGCTAGTATTTAGCTAGCAACACAGTACTGCACTAAAGCAGTTAACAGTGCATCAGGAAAACCTAAAATATATAGAATAGTACAGGTGTAAGATGTTAATACGTTGATAGTTCACGATACTCTGTTGATATTTGACAGCACTATATCTATTTGATTACATTTTATTGAAAAAAATGTATTTATTTTTTGCCTTTTAATCATAAATCATTTTAATGTATTATAGTTTATTTTAAACACAATTTATTGAACCGTAAACCGTAGAATATCTAACTCTATTTTATTTTTTTTACAATTGCCATGAAAATAATCACGGCGTTTGTTCATTACCGTGTTGCAATTAATATTCCGACCACTAAAGTCATGACGTCTGCCGCAGCGAAACGAATAATGAAACGGCGACTGGGGACAAGAGGATACAGTCCACTCTAGCAGGTTTTAAAGATGATTTTTTTGGACATATTTTGGCTTCAAACCAAATGAAAGACAATAAAACAATACTATAAATATATGCTTTACCCTACAGTATAATTTCAATTTTAAAATATATATACAGAATTGGTCTAGTATTAAAAGGTAAATATGGGAAATATTAGGCTTTATTTAATTGTTTTAATCCTAAATGTTTATTAACTCTAAACTTAACTATGTTTAATGTGTTTTAATTGTTCCCGTGTCAATTTGTGTATATTGTGGTTTTTAAAAGAGCAGGAAAATTTCGTCACACCTAAATATCGCAATTCTTTTCACGATACCGTATCTATGTTCAGCAGCAATGTATCCATTGTCTAACTTACAATTAAATTAAATGTTTATCCATTTTATTTTTTGATATATTTCTTCTCTTGTGAAATACAAATGTAGATTCTGTTTTAATTAAGTGAGTTGATGTTGAGCACTTAGCATAGTAAACACACAATGTTGTTATGACAGTTTATTTACAGTTCTTTACAATAAACCCAATACATCGTTGTTCATTCATTAAAGATGGTGCTTTATGAACTGAAGTCTATTCCATCGGAATTCCGAGGCGACATCAGCCTCCCGCAGCGTCCTCCTCAGTGACGGCGTTTATATAGAAGATAGATGAGTTGATAAGCTTCTTAACAGCGACGCTCGTTGCTGGTGAGATGCTAATGACTGTTGACGCCGATTAAAAACAAGAGCTCGTCGTGTAAACTAATTATAGAGCAGTTTTCCGGCCCAGAGGTGAAGATCACATGTGTCCCTGCTGGGAGCCGGAGAGGATTCCTCTCGCCGGGTCTTTGTCACAGATGCTCTCTGCAGACTGAGCCCAGCAGGACGGCAGCCGAGGGGCAGGAGAAGATGACAATCTAGTCTCTGGATATTGCTTTTTAGCATCTTTAACAGTCACCGTTCGAGTGTGAAGCTTCCTTTTAATGAGGAACAACACCAAAAATGTGCAGTTTTTTGAAGATATAAGAATTATTAACACAGAAATAAAAGATCTTGAGTTACTATGAAAGGAAAAATGACCCCACACACACAAAAATGCATTATTTTGATATTTTTATTTAGTTTTCAACAGAAATCACATGTAGAAAAGTGCTTGTTGCCAAACCAGGATTACATTTTTGTATTACAGGACTATTAAGTATATAAATATGTGAACAAAGGTAAACATTTTAATTGTAAAACTGGTATAAACTTAAAGAAAATTGATTTCTTCCCTATTTAACGATGAGTAAAACTTGAAAATAAGTATATATTATAAGTCTAATTTTACATATACTGTCTAATTTATGTGAATTTCACAAGCTAAATATCCATGTAAGTCGGCACTTAATATTTTGGAAAAAATGAATAAATTCATATTAATAATACATTTATTTAAAGGAGAATTTATACACAAGGTCACCATAGCAACGCATGCAAAACACATTCATCAACACATTAAAACAGCAGCAGCGATGTGCGACATATCTATGTGAAAGTATATGCATCTTAAATATTTAGAAAACAAATATAAAATTAAAATATTAATATTTTTGCGAGAGAAAGAATATTCTAGCAGTGAAATAATCGCTCCTTTCTACTTTTCTTTTTTTTTTTACGAGTGGATTTGATAACCTTTGACCCACTAAACTCTTCTTCTCACCCGTTATTTAACGCAACCCGATTCGATAAAGTAATAAAAAATAATAAAGTTAATTTCTTTGTGTCGGACAAACACTCGAACAGCTTTCCCTGTTTGGTTTTGGAAATCCAAGCACAGGTTTAGGCTGCGGCCAGATTAAGAGGAGAGAATGGGGGTTTTCTTCTCTGTAAGAAGATTATCCAGGGAGGGGCGAGCTGGCGGTCCGGGGCGTTTAAAGGTTGAAGAAAGAAAGATGAAGGGCAGCTAAAGAAAAGGTGGACACAGTTTAACCACCTGTTGTTCAACTCTCTTCACGTCCTCCAGGAGGGTTAGAAACGCCACAATAAAGTTTACATCGGAGTTAAAGAGTCCACCGGGAAGGGAGTTCAGTGGGAGTTGTGTGGCGTGCTGTAGCGTCCTGCTGCTGGTCTCTAGGATTCTCTGATGTGGATCTGAGCTATGTGTGCTATTAGAGGGATTTCCCCGACTTGACAGCTCGCAGAATGTGCGGCGAAATGGCAATGCCAGTGGGCTAAAAGAACGCTGGAAACAGGATTAGGATCATATTCTGGCAGACCCTGACACCTCCTCAATTGGCCGAGGTTTCTTACGCTGGCACTTTTCTTTCTCACCGTGGTTAAAACCTTTAGGAGAACCAGGGAGGGGAGGAGAGGAGGGAGGAGGCAGGCTTTGATTGAACAGCACAATGTGTGTGTGAGACGGAGAGAGCGCCTACTGGGGACCTTTCTTTCTTTTTATTATCTACGACTATTACATCATCAAGTCGTTTAAAATGTCTCCTTTCATGTCACTTAATGTTTTTGCATTAACAGCATCAATATATCAATTTAATGGTTAATATATACCAAGGAATAATTAGATAGATGGATAGATAACACAGAGAAAAGGATACAAAATCATCTTTTCTCTACACTCCTGCCCCCAAACTCAGAATTAAATTATCTAATGGCACAAGGAATGAATGAGTCCCTGAGTCTATTAGTGTTGCATCATGGGAGGAGCATTCGTGCACTCCATCTGCTTCTCTGTTCACTGATCACAGTTTTCAAACGGAACAAAATATTGTTAGTTTAAACTTCAAGTTATGAATACAATCTAAACAAAAATCTGTCCTACTTTTCTTTTTTTTTATTATTATTTACTTTGTAAGGCCCTGCCTTGACATGTCAATTCAACAAGATTTTGTTGAGTGAAATTCTGATTTAAATACATCTATTTAAAACATCTAAACATGATTATCCGAATGTCAGAAAAAGGAGATTAAACTTAGTAACATAGTTCGGTGTCATTAAAAGTGACCTTATTAGTTTACAGATTTTGAAAAATGTATGTTTATTGCCCATCTATTTAAAAATGATAAATGGAATAAACGCAAAAATGTTGGATTCACTTAAAAAAATTAAAAATTCCCAAAGAAATCAAGAAATATTGTTTTTCTTTAAATAACCCAACAGAGATTTGTTAATCCTTTTTTTTTTTTTTTAACTAAAAGTGAAATTATAAAAGTTAAGCATCATATTACTTGATATTCACATACAAATATTATTAAAAGTGGGTCAATATTTATTTGTATTATTATTAAATTGATATATTTAGTCTGATTAAATGAAAAAAAAGTTAATTATATTTATATATAGATAAATAAGATATAAGATACGGAGTTAAAGTAAATTATATGGACTTAGAAATTGAGGTGAGAATCAAGTATTAAAACACATTCCTGACTCTGGTACAGAAGTTCTCCAGCATCAAGGGTTCGACACACTTGACCCTGCAGCGCCTCAATCTAGCGATCCCTCTGAAACCCTCTGGCGTGTGTGTGTGTGTGTGTGATTCTGTGTGTGTTTGGGGGGGGGATGGTTGTTAAGAAAGCGGGGGGACATTATGAACACAAGTATTGTGTTATGTTAACTGCTCCGGAGCCACAAGGGACAGAAAACGACGGCGTGTCCGCGAGCGTGTTCTCTGGATAACAAGGACATTATTTTCTGCTTGCACATCCACTCCTAACACTGTGGTATCACTGATCCGGACGCCCATGGCCAAGGACACACTCGTCTTCGGAGTGTCTTTTGGTGTGTGTTTGTAACGACAAGGTGACGTGTCGGGGCCACATTAATGCGACTAATCTGTCCAGATGATTATCCCTCCTTCAGCACTGGTCACCCACTTTTGATAACGCCCCCCGGACCCTCGGAAAAAAAACACACGGTTATATTTAAAGTGTTCCGTGAGAAAACAAGACCGTGTGTGTGTCTGTGTGTGTGTGCGAGGGTGGGGGTCTCCTCTTTGACAAACCATGCTGTTAAAGATATAATAGCGGCATAATCACCGCCCCGGGCCCTCATTCTTCAGGATAATGGGCTGCTTATTCATTGGGGATGGTTTATGTTTCCACTCAGCTTTTTTATTTTTCAGATTAGGCTGTGCTTTTATTTCTGCCGCTTTCATCTGCAGATATTAACACATTGTCGCTCTTTTAATTTAACCTTCTTTATAACCCTCCGGGGTGTTGATTCTTCGGCTCTCGGTGCTGCTTTAGCGCCGCACAATGGCCGTTAATTGAAATAAAACCACCGTAAATCTTACGTTGCTGCTTTTTACATCGTGTTGAGCATCATAACTGTTTTATTACAGTGTCAACATGTCTCTGTACTGCGCATCTTGCTCTATATTAAATGGTAAATGATGAATTATTATCAAAATGAGTCACATTGATTTTCATTGACGTAAACTTATATTGGCAGCAAATTGTATTGACAATTGAAACATTTTCAGTGACTTTTATTTTTATTTTCCTGGAAAATTCTATTATTTTCTTTCATAATTGTTTTATTATTGGGTTTTGAATGTTTTTAGTTTTTCCCATCTGATAAGTTGTATTACATCTGCCAAGGAGTTTTAGTTGGTGTTTATCCGTCTGATAATTTTCAAAGTACATTTAAAAGATTTCAGGAAATGTTTATAGAGATAATGAACACATTGTTACATTTCAGTGGTGTTCTGGGATACCATCTGTGTTAGGGAAGAATTTGCATTCACTTGTATGGCTTCTAACTGCTGCCACGCACGCGCACTGCATCGTTCAGCCCCAAAAAACACGGATATCAGTAAAAATCCAATCCTGTGTGAGTTTAATGTATTGTTTTGGGTTAATTTGATATTGTTTTATGGTTGATTTACAAGATTGAAGAGCTTGGAGAACCCTGGAATATGACTAAGCTAATGCTAATGTGGAATATTTGTTTGGACTATCGTGCTTCCTTAGTCGGTTTTCTTTTTGCTATAATTCAACAGAATCTTTGATTCATGGATTTTTCAAAAGTGTATTTTTGATGTCATTGTAAGTAAGTAAGTAATTTATATTTATATAGCGCTTTCCCAGACCAGGGTCCCAAAGCGATATTCAATAACAACAATATTCAATAAAGTATATACTAGGCTGTGTTGAATAAAGTGTAATGGAAAATGAGCTCCTTGGCAGAGGTATGCGCCATAATAGTGCTTCTTCTCATAACTGTAGTCTATTATAGTTTTTTCATGTCTAATACAGGCAAGTTGTCTCCAGGAAGTTAGCGATCACTGTTAGCACAGTAAACTCCTGCATCATTAAAATCACATTAATAAGACGATAAATAATAATAATAATACATTTTTGTTAACTTGAACAATTTAAACAATAAAACACAGACTTGCTATTTAAATATGTTTTTCTTAACCTTTGTAAATGATGTGTTTATTTAAAAACGGGTGTATAAAAAAAGTGTGTGAAATGTATCAAAAGGAAGTCATGAGATAATTATTCAGGCAATGTTTTTATTGATTATTTACAGCAACACTGGTTCAAGTCTACATGGGTTGAGCAGGAGTAGAACGACTCTCTACGTCTCCGCACATCTATCTACCACTGCAGAGACAAACACACACTCTCGTCACCGTCTCCGTGTTAAATACAACATTTGTAGTTTTTTGTCCGCTTCGTTTCGCCGGCGGAGTAGAAAACACATTTAAACTATCAACCGTACGTAAACATGTGGGGGACAGGAAGTACAATCTTACAACATAATCTTTACACCATGAATAGATAGACTTTTGAGTATTTTACATATTAAAATAATGTGCATATCTCCCTCTTTTGGAAGGTGGGAACAGACGGCTGGTTCTTATTCTCAAGTGCTTGCAGTCAGCGGGAGGAGAAGCAACACCACGTTTTTAAATTGATCAAGTTGAATCGGATGCATGTTCATAATTGCGTTCGGGTCGGTTCCCTCCTCTGGCGGCAAAATGTAATTAAACGCTGCGAGAGTCGCCGGAATCATTTGCTTGTTATGAAGGCAGCGTCTCTACACGGCAGCTGTTAAACTAATACCATCTTTAAGTATTATTTTGAAGAGTTTGTTTTTGTGTAGGTCTTCACAGGAACTACCTCAACGATAGTGCTTTTTTTTTTTCTTCAAAATATCCACAGCACCGTTTTCACTCCTTAAATCAATACATTGTCAAAAATGTCATCCAGCATGAATCGTTTGCTCTATTAAATAAGGTTTTAGTGAATTAAATAATACCAGGGATATAAATGTAACGTTTTACAATCAATCTGTGTGTTTAGTTGCTCCTTTACACAACTTTTAAACCATGGTTTCAGACTTGATCACACCGGGGGGCAAACATATTTTATACGGTACTGGCCAAGGGTCAAATTAAATGTACAGAATATATATTTACCAAACTGACCTCCAACAAAACCAGACTCACAATCCCTGTTAAGGACAATCTATCTGAATGATCTGTGTTCCTGCACCAAAGTCTACATTCAAAATTCCTTCAACATCAGTTTATTTTACTCTTAGAAGAAGTTTCTGTATATTTGTTGACATCCACAATTTACTTATCTTATCTCAAACACTGGCATATTCATAGGTCATGGTATCATTATGAATCTCCTCTGATGTTGAGACGACCACTTTGCCGGCCAATCGTGTAACTCTCAGTTCAACATTGACTTAAGGAGTGTAACAAGCTGCTTCTCTGCCACTTTTTTTTTGTTTTGTTGCATCAGCTGATGTCTGTCTCAGCAGCCCGGTGCATGCTGGGTAGTTTACTGTCCTCAGTTGGTCATGGTGTCCAGTCCCAGTGAGGCGGCGTGCTGTTTGGCCCTCATACGCAGGTTCTCGATGCTGGTGGTCTTGCTGTTGTGGCTGCTCAGTCCCCCCGCGGCGGACGCCTGCAGGAGTGGGTTGTTCCACACCTGCTGGGCGTGGTGGGACAGGGACTGGTAGTAGGACTGGCAGGGCAGCGAGCCCAGGGGCGCGGGGGGTATGTTCACGTTCATCCCCAGGTAGGGGAGCGAGGACGGGGCGGCGAGGTCGAAGGGCGGGTAGTGCACGAGGTTGTTGGTGGCGGCCATGTGCTGACGAAACTGCTCCTGCAGACGGAACAGGCTGAGGGGGGAGGAGGCGTAGGAGTGGCCCGGAGGGAGGGAGCCGCCGGACCCCAGGCCGGAGGAGGTGGAGGAGGACGGGGTCACCGATGGGGAGACCAGAGGAGAATCTGTGAGGGTGGAAAAAAAGAGTTTAAATCAACGTTTCTTTCTATTTTAATTAATAAAAAGGAAAAAGTAACATGCTTGTAAAATCATGAAGAAGTTAAAGTTCCTTCAAGTCTACCTGGTTTAGGGCTCAGTCTCTTGCAGCTGGGGGACACATCCCCGGGCGTCGTCGCTCTCTCACACTGGTTCTCCTCCCTCTGAGGTTTCCCCTCGTCCTCCTTATCCGTGACGTTGTCCTCTGTCGCCGACTCGCTGCCGGAGTTTTCTGCCGAGGTCACGTTCAGCTCCATGTCTATGGGCACGGTGTGGACCACCGTGTTCTCCGAGTCCGGAGCGGAGGATGAGGAGGAGGAGGAGGAAGAAGAGGCAGCGGCAGATGAAGGCAGCTGGGAGTCATTGGGGACGGTGGTGGAAGGAGAGGACTCCTCCTTCTCTGGTCCTCCTTCACCTGACGCCTCCTTCTGCTTCTGCAGCTGCTCCTTCTGGAGGCTGCGCTGCTTCTTGCGGAACTTGGCTCTACGGTTCTTGAACCAAACCTGGAGAACAGAGAGGGGAGAGATTTAGTCAAAAAGGCAAAAAATAAAAAAGGGAGTTTAAATGAATTGATTATGTTTCCTTCTTAATAATTGCTATAGGTTAGGTGAGTTTAAAAAAAGAAATCCAAATTAATGTTTTAATACATTTAGCTGACTTCATTCAAATTTATTTTAGCAAGAATTTGACATAATAAATCCAATTAAACTTACTTTTTAAACTAAGCGAATCAAAATGCACTTAGAAAATAGTAGGTCAATGCTTTAACATTGATGCTATACTTCAAGATTATTTGAGTATATTGATTTTATTTTTTTGGACGTATTTGACAAATTATTAATTGAGTAATATTATTATTAATTTAACAATGAGTCGTTTAGTTTAATTGAATTTGATACCACAATCTCCTCTCTTTATGTGGGCCATACTTTTAAAACCAAGTTCTTGCTTGTTTGATTTTGTAAAAGTTATTTCCAACATGAGAAAAAAAAATTGAACTTTCTCTAGAAATTAATTAAATGAATGACTTTAACATCTTTTTGGTAATTGCAAATACATTATAAATGTTACTAGAAAATTCCCTTTGCATACTTCCAAGGACACTTTACAAGTACTTAAAGGAAAACGATAAACATGCATTAAATACAAAAACATAGCATAAAATCAACACAATAAAAAAGAGAAATTACTGATCCATACTTTTAACTACCTTTATTGCCGTTAATTACTTTATGAAAAGCCTTTATTTTAGGAGAAATTAATTCGTTATATCTTTCTTTTTTCTTTTGATTTCATTACATATTTTGTACACTTTTTAAATTACCTTTTTTATTTTGCCTAAAGGCCTCAGGGTCATACAATTCGTGCGTTAAAGCGCTATATTATTATTATTATTATTCCTCCTCCTGTAGTTCAACATCCGGGGACTCTCGCTCACCTGGACGCGGGCCTCGGGCAGGTTAGTGCACATCGCCAGCCGCTCCCGCATCACCACGTCCGGGTAGTGCGTCTTCTGGAAGGTCTTCTCCAGCGCCTCGAGCTGCTGCGCCGTGAAGGCGGTGCGACTGCGCCGCTGCTTGCGGTGCTGCGAGCCGTAGCGAGCCTCCAGGATGATGTCTGGACATGCCAGGCCGTTGGAAAAAAAAAACACGTCAAGTTTAAGTCAAAAAATAATAAAAACGCAGTAAAGAGTGGCGTCAACGTGCGCGTGCATTCAATTACCAGCGAGTCTCTCGGCGAGCGTGAGCGCGTGCACGGAGGGCCGGTAGTCGGGCGCGTGCTGAGCCTGTTGCGCCGCCTGCTGGTGGAGGTTGTACATGGCGCTGAGGGAGTTCATGGCGTGGAGGGAGTAGCCGTTGACCCCGTAGTGCTGCATGTTGACGCACCTGCGGGTCACAAAACAACATCTTTTAATAAACGATAAATAAACTTTATTTATAAATGACAGCGCGCGCGGGTTCACGCGCTCAATGGATCCGAGCGTGTTATCCATTAACATCCAATTATCTCTCCGTCCATGCTATTAATTATACAACACACTCGTAATTGAGGTAATTATCACTCAGAGCTCATAATGAACCGTGACGGCAGCTTTATTCATGACGGGGGTCCTCAGGGGCCCCTCGCGAGGACCGACGCGTCCGAGGATAGCTGTAAGTGGATTTGGCTCAGTGACAAAAAATGTCAAATTAATTTGCGTTTTTTTTTTTGTTGGTATATTAAAAGACGTTTGTCATCTTTGAAAAAGTTGCTAATACATTAGTATATATAATAACTTTAATTCAAGAGGCCTGCACGCCAGAAATCTAAATTGATTTAGAACAAAACTTATTCGAAAATAAACAGTATTTTTTTCAGAATGAATTTAGTTCCTACATTTATTTAAATTTATTTTATTCATGTTTATTGTCACACACATTTCTTATTGATGAAACACTGCACTTGATGGTTTCTATTTGTTCAGGCTTTTCCTTGATTTTCTGGAACTCCTGTTGTGTTATCAGTTTTATCTTGATCTTTAAAATATATACTTTATTGAATATTGTTTTAATTGTTTAAGCGCTTTGTGAACCTGGTCTGGAAAAGCGCTATATAAATAAAAATGACTTACTTATAATGACAATAAACATAATTTCGATTCTGATTCTTAATTCTGAATAGTAAATAATATTTATTAAATTGTAATCTTATATTTAAACTCTTGATCTTATATACAAGTTTCGTTCCTAGCATAACTAAAAATCTTTGTGTGGCCCTCGTGTGATGTAAAAAAAAGACGTCGAGGTTAGTGTAGGTGTGTGTCTGAGCTGTGCAGCGGCTGATGGATGTGATCAGAGGGCAGTGGGGAATAGTTTAATTCGCCGGGACAGAAGGTGCTTCGCTAAACATTTACTTTACTCCCTCAAGTATTTGAGTTGAATGGCGCCCTCCCACCCTCTCCCCCGTCTCCCCCCCTCGCCATCCTCTCCAGCGGCCTCTTATCCCATCGCCTCGAGGCAACGTTTTGGCTGAGATGTATGGCTTCTCCGCGGGTAAAAATATGCATGTTGATCCCCATTTGGCACTTCGTCTAATGGAAGTGCAAATAGGTTTCGACTGCGAGGCCCTCCATTTATCATCACCGCTGACACGGACAGACGCGCACTGGCTCTGCGGTGGGCCACGGACGCCGCGGTGCGCATGCGCGCGGTGGTTTATTTGTCATGGCATTTAGCAGCTTCCAACACACGTGTGTTATACATTTAATTTTCTTTTAGGAAACTGAATCCACAAATTGGATGAAAATGCAAGTTGTCACTTTGGTTCTAGTTTAGAAGGCGTGTGCAGCTAAAAATAAATATAAATTGAAATTTTAAATGCATATGGAGTAATTTTAGTTACACCGTTTTCAAATAGACCTATCGAGTCTATGAATATTAACTCTTTAAAAAATATTATAATAAACATTAGAACACACGTCTAATACCCGTGTCCGATTTTTCCATTCATTTTGGGGTCTGTCCTCTCCTTCCATTGAGATGGACATCTGTACTCTCGCCCTCCGTGTCAAATCGAGCACAAAAGGCGCGTCGTGTGTGCGCATGTCAGCCACTTATTGACATGCGTGTGTGTTGCTGCAGGCACTTGGACCTCAAGTCACTCTTCCATTATCAAACCATCATTATGGAAATTGGCATGTACAGTGCGAGCCTCTGATCCGACTCGATGAGGAGAAATGTTATTTGATAAGATCCCTGAGGGCCCGCGCTGAGACCCGCGAGTGTGTGCGGGGGTCAGAGGCCGAGGACCGGCTCTGTTTATTCATGAATAATAGTCTTAGTTAGTTAGTCGGTTTTGACGCTCGGATACTTGTCCGTCTTTTTTCAATTTTATTTCCAATAATGACATTATTATTATAATAACAATAACTCTACTGCTTAGAGTAAATATTTACATTTGCATTGTATACTGCACGCGTACATTTCTGATTTTTAGAGTCAATTGCTTACGTATAAAATGACTTATCTTCAAATAACAATTACATTTCGTTACAATATGTTATTACGTATCGTTCTTTTGTATTAAAAAGTGTATTTAATTTAATTGTAAAACGCAATGACCGTGTAAAGTTAAGTATTTCATAATTGTAGTGAAGATTATATAAACGTTTAAATCTTATAATTTATATTTAAAATACTGTTAGGCTTTGCGAGTTCATTGGAAATATTAGTGTTTTGAAATCTCACATATCTGTAAAAAATAAAATGACATCATTTACAAGTCACTTTCATTCGATAAATGCTTACTTTACAAAATATGCGATGTTATTTTGTCAACTTTAAGGGAAAATACCTCATTTAACGCATGAATTCAAAAATGTATAATGTGCGACTTTAAAATGAGATGCAACGCTATATAAACGATTGTTCTTTCCAAAAAAAATATAACGAAGATATAAAGTGTAGTTTTCAAAAATAGCAAATAAAATAATTGTTTTTATTTTACTATTACACGTTGTGAACAATAATTTAACACATTTTGTCGCTTTAATAATACTATACTATTCTTATTTAGAATACAAGGCATCAAAATATATATGTAAGTTGATAGAAAGACACGATCAAGGGAAGCATATTTACGGTTAAAACATTTAAACTTGGAAGAAAAGATGAGCAGAAGTTTTTACCTCCTCGGGACACTTCGTCTCTCGGTCCACTCGCTGCACAGATAAAAGCTCCGAAACTTCTCCTCTTCGTCAACTCTTCGGTTCTTTTTGAGTTCGCTCTCAATTGGACTCGGTTCCGCCAACTGTCCCCCTTCGGTTCCGTCAACCTGGCCCGCGGTTCCGTGTCTGATTCCCTGCTGAGGTCACGCTTCCGCAGCGCTCGTGCTCCACCTGCCAGCTGCTGTCTGCGCTTCTTCTTCCCGCCGCAGCCGCAGGAGGGACTATAAGGAGGGCGAGGAGGGGCGCGAGCTGGCTTCCTATTGGCTGCTGGAGAAGTCCATCACCATCAATGATACATCGCGCTCAGGATTTATCTCGACAAATAAATACTGTTTTTTTTCTTCTTGATTTGTTTGTTTCGATTTTAAAATTCACACAAACCGACTGACATTTTATAAATTAAATTTAAGATAAACCTTTAAGTCGAATTTAAATTAAAAACGTACTCAATATTGTTTTTAATACAAAACACCGTTTCATTCGTTTTAAATACATATATATTTTTTAACGATATTTCAATTTTGTTTGTGTCTCATGAAAGGGTTTGTCAAAGAGATGCAGGTTCGGTGTCGGCCGGGCGAGGATTTTGGGGATGGGATAGTGGGAGACAAGACGCCATCTCAGCCTCCAAAAACCCCTGTCTTAAAATGACTGCGGGTAAGAGGATTATGGCAATAATGCCCTTCTCTTCTTGAAGGGTTTTTAGAGAAGATTTCTTCTCCCAGAGCAAAACCGTTTAGGTGAGGAATTAAGGGCAGCGCAAAGTAGCCTTTTAATGTAAAGCTTGCATATTTTGTTGGGAGGTGCTTTGAGAAAAAAAAAAGTCTTTGCCCTCTTTGACAGTCTTTAAAAAAAAAAAAACGTCGGACGTTGTTTTTTAGGGAGATAGTAAAAGAATTGCGTAAATTAAACGTCGAATTCTGAGCGTCATGTTACGTTTCTATGTAGAATCAAAAATAAATGTATTCACTGATAAACGGATCATTTGGAATAATATACGTCATTTTTTTTAAATGATTATTATTTCACACAAAATGATGACAATGCAAAAAGTAATTAGTCATTATATTTAAAGCTATTGTTGCAACCACCAACAACATCGATACACATCTATGTAAAAAAAATGTTTTCCCATTTAATATTTTTTTTAAATGTCTTCCTATTTTTTTTCTCGATTTATCATGTCGACTATGGTAGACAGGAAAGTGTTAATTTGTTTATTCACTTTATCTGCTTTGGCGTGGTAATGTTTAAATGTCTCACCTCAGTCACAAACAAAGGATTATGTAGGTTTAAATTAAGTACTTAGGGAAATAGATTAAATTAACAATTGGGAATTTGAAAAATCTGAATGAGCCAATTAAGAGCTTTTATTCTAACAAGCTAATATATATCACGCTAAGCCTTATACATATGTTTACTAACCGCATGACGTATCATGTAAAATGTATATTTTATTTTCAATGGCTATAGCAAATCAGTATTTCACTCTGCGTGCCATTCTCAGTGAAAACTTGTGTGTCTCTGCAGCTTTCTGTGGCTCCTATCGCTCGGCTCTCTGCAAGGTCTGAGAAAAAAAGAGGATTAACTTGTGAACCAATGGAAATAAGAACTTAAACGGGAGGTAAATCTGGCCACTGTCTCTTTGTGAGGACCGTCTCTAAAGCAATTAAAGCGAGAAAGAGTTTTCTTCTGCGCCTCTCCACCCAAAGCTCCTTAGAGCGACTAGAGCTGTCCAGCGTATCCGAGGGGCTTAGACCCCAAAAAGCAGCTCCCCTTAACCCTGTGCACCCTCAGCGGGAAGTTTGGTCGGTAAACAATGACCTTTAAGTGGAAGGTAAAAATATGAGTCATTATCGGTGTGGCATAATAATCTGAGCGTGAAGTGTATTTATAAAGCAGAGGCAGAAACGATGCTATTTATGTCCACTAATAGCTAATTATTACTCTTAATGATGTTTCTGCAACTTCATGAATACATTAGCCCTGCAATCCAGCACGCCTCGGCCTCACCGCCACCATTCAAGGGTATTCCAGCATCTGTTCATCCCACGGCAATTAATCATTTTGATGTGTAGTTTAAAATCGACTTCTTGCTGGAGACCTTTTCTTTTTGACAAGAATAACAAAGCAATTTGCCAGGAGCCACCTCGGACACGTTATTAGCAGCACTCGCACTCTCTCTCCTATTTATTTATTTAAATGGCGGCGTTAGATAAATGAATGTTAAAAGACTGCGGCGGTCTTATTGCCAGCCCCACGCCTCCGAATCCTTCGGAAAATCCCTTTTTATTGGTGACAAGATCTCAAGATCTCTTTGGCAAATCCCCATCAGAAAGTTTTCAACCTGTCAGTTTCCTCTGAAAGCTGTATAATTCCCTGACTCTTTCTCTCCTTCCACTCCTTCTCTTTTTCCTCTTGCCCTCTTTTCTTCCTAGTCTCAATTCTCTGTCTCACTCCTTTCCTCTTTCTCTCTCTGGCCCGGATCCCTCTGCACAAGGGGCCCCATTGTATAGTCCTAATCCAGAGGCAACACAGCTTTAGGGACATGCAGGGATAAAAGGCCCATCAAGCCCACAACTTTATGGGGGCAAATCTCTCCCTAATCCTTCGCTTTATCTAAACAAAAGCCCCTCTGCCTTAATCCACCTATGTGTTGGAAAAAAAGAAGGAAAACTGGAGAGAGTGACAGAGAGGGAGAAAGAAAAGAACAAGAGGAAAAGTCTCACACTTGAGGATTGAACTGGGATGGCTAAAGTTTTCTAGAAAATCCTGCACACCTTCTTGAGGGCTACCTGAATTAAAAAAAAAAAAAAAAATCTAAATCTTTGGAATTATTCAACAATAAAGTTTATTAGACACCAAAGAAAGTATGTTTTACTTTTGATGTTGAAGGAGACCAGAGAGTGAGAGATAAAATCATGTAAATACTAAAGTTATAATAATAAATTGACAGGAAAATGTCAAGAAGTAGTAGTTTGGTCTTGTTTTGCTTCTTTAAATTAATGTTTTAATGGTCGCAGTTTGACTTCAAATCATTCCCAAAAATATGTACATGGTTTTAACATTACAATTACCCTAAACCTTTATCACACCTTTTCATTCTCAAGTATAAATACATTTAAAAAATGCATATACAAAAAAAAAGATAATGCATATATACATATAAAAGTAATACAATTTAATTGATATGCAATGTAATTTTACAAAAAATATATATTTTCTGCATAATAATACACATTTTTATTGATTCATATTTCTTTACGATATGATTTTTAAAAATTAAACAAAACATATATATTGTACTAAGTTTTAGCACATGGGGGACTCTGGCGTTGGCACATTGTTGTTTGTCATTATCATTTTATTTTAAACCTGCAAAAGATTTGGCAACTATTAAAATCGCAGTGTTCAACCAGAAATAAAATGCCATGATGTGACTTGTTTAAGTAGAGGTGGTCGGTATATTTTACAATGAGATATTAAAAATATTATCTATTATCTTTATTGAATAGATGGATAAATATATTTCCTTTTTTTATTAAAATAAAAAGCTAAACTGTTGTTTTAGAGCACAAGTATGTGAAAATGAACGTTTCACATGATATTATAAACCAAAATAAAACGAAGGCAACGCAGCCAATGCGTCTTCAAATCCACATTTCCTGCTTATAATATACCACACAGTATTAAGAAGGATAAAGATTCTCTTCTCTTTGTTTGTTCTTGTCAAAGTAGCTTAACTAAAAGGTTTAGCTGAAGTTCACCCTCATTTCTTATTACAGTAATAAGTCTGCGAGGTGAAATCTTACCAGAGATGACGATGCTAAAGCTCTTCAGCAGCCGTGGAATCTCCTCACTCCCTCTAAAACATCTGTCTTCACCGCCAAAAATCCCTCTGTATCTGCTCACTGAGGACGGTTCGACTCTAATCCCGACAGTTTTAGCTCTGGTGCTTTGTTGGGGCTCTGTGATGTATGGAAACATGGTTCTTTTTCTGCTGAAAATGTAGCAACATTTAATGCTATATTTACTTTTTTTGCGTGGTCGTTGAATTTACACAGGTTTCACTCATGACAATTGTCATTAGTTTACACTCATGGACTTTTAATTTGAGCTGCTTTCACCATTGATCTCTTCATTAACGCCGTCAATTATGGCCTCCTCCTCGGCTGCGTCGCCGGTAATAGAGCTCAGCGAGCTAATGAAGCAAATAGTTGGGACGATCCAGTCATTAGGAGGCAATTAAAACGATCCAATTCAACTCAAGTCACCGCGAGCGGCTCTTTTTTTTTCGCCCCCCAAACTAGCATTGCTCTTTGGAGTTTAGAGGAATCTTTGGACTGGATTTGAGTAATTTCCCCCCGGTGGTATCACTGGTAATACTTCAACCATTAAACGTTCGGTAGCTGGCTGAAGGCGTCGGTGTTGGTGCCATGCAGGGATTACACCTGGCCTCAGGACGGAGGAGACGTTTCCCCAAAGAGGCAGACTTTAGACAGCCTGGATGCATTCCTTCACAATAAAGTATAAATCCTGTTCTTCACAGCGTATTACAGGAATGAACATAAGGGATTGTGTCATTGTTGGCCTATAATCTGGATTTAAACTCCTTGTTTTACAAATTCTCTCTCTTAAAAAAGCTAATTCTTTTGTGGGTCTTTTTTCAGCCTCATTTATATATTCAAGAAAACTATTTTTTTCATTTCTACCATGGACTCCATAATGCCATGGAACCCATTTTACGCCACCAGACTCATTATATGCTGAGACAATATAGTTTTTCCAAATATCCCGCATGTGTCCTTGCCCGCCAAAGCTGAGGGTAATATCTGATCCTGCTCTGGAAGTATATGGCGGCACTTTTTTCTGTTGGTTGAGCAGGCAGCCGGCATGAAATGATCCCTGAAAGGAACGTTGAAGCTGTCATCCCCGCCTCGTGTCTCCAACCTCTCCGTCTTCACTGAGCCATGTCAACAAATCACATGTGACGTTGTCATCACAAATACTCACATGGATGGAGCCATTAGACACTCCTTCAACAAGGACAGCCGCACGCTACTTCTATTTTTTTTTTAATGCTTTACATTAGGAAGTCCATTATATGTGTGAACCTTTGTGTCTTATATGGATGATAGTGTGAGTCAGAAAATGTCAAATACAGTGTTCAAAGGTCCTTTAAACTACAAAAGTACTGTGAGATGACATGCTCTCTGCCAAGAAGGATGCTTTCATACGTCTAAATACAAACTCGGTTAACAATTGGAAAAAAAAACCCTCCATAATTTAAATTATTTGTTGACTCAAGACAATAACAAACTGCCTAGAATCTTAACCATCAGACGACATGACCACTTTACAACATTTTTCCAACTGTCAACATTGAAACATCTCAAGACATTTCTATTTGTTTAGGCTTTTCCTTGATTTTCTGAGACTCCTGTGTTGTTCTCTGTGTTATTTTGACCTTTTAAACATCTATTTTATTGAGTATTGTTTTGATTCATTAAGCGCTTTCTGAACCTGGTCTGGAAAAGGGCTCTATAAATATTATTTTTTTACTTACTTACTTAAAACAACATTGAATAAACAATATTACAATAGATAGATAGATAGAGGCCATACAAATGAATGACAGGAGGTTCAGAATTCCACCATCTGTTCTTAGTGTCAATATCAAGAAGAATTTCCTATAAATCTATTAATAACTTTTCAAATTATTTGGTCAAACGGATAAACGCCTGTAAAAACACGACTCCTGTGCGGAGATAACAACAAAACAATGTTACAGAGTAAAAAAAATAGGATAATTTGTTAAATGGCAAAACAGTCAATATCACTGATAGGTACGGAAATGATGATGATTGCAGCGTCATACCATACAGTGATTATGATTGACTCTAAGGTATGCTGATTCATAGCTCAATAATAACAACCCCTGTTATGTCAGCCCCGCTTGACTCGTACCATCGCTGCAGGATCCTAGTTAAGGTATTTTACTCGCGTCGCCGGACCAGCTGTCAGGTCATTCAGGCAGCAGGTTGGTTCCAGCTCTCTTTCTGCTGATGCTCTGTTCACTTGATCTTCTACTTGTTTTAAAGTGCCCCACTCCTTGTTTGAGTGATTGGGGCCCCTTCACTCCCTCCCCCTGTTCCTCCTCCTCCTTTTCGCTCCCCTCATCGCCCCTGAAAGGAACCTTGCTGGGCCCAACTGTCTGTATAACAGACTGGGCAGGGTTGTCTCAGTGGGAGACGCTACTGGCTGGGTTTGTTTACATTTGGCTCCACGGTGAGCACATTAGCTTCTTCTCCTCCGCAAGAAAATCTCCTCGCGCCGGAGAAATTGATGGTGTATTTACTGTCTCCTTGTAGAACATAAACACACAGTCACCTGGCAGCCCCGCAGAAGAAGGAGGTCGAGCTATGAGGCGCTAATAGAAATGTCTGTTTACCTATTTGTCCTTGACGTGATCAATTGATCGACAGTTCATTCACCGCCGCTTGGGCTCGTTACATTTCCATTTAAATTACAAATGGATTTCCCAGAATTCTTCAGTTCACAGTAAGTGAGTCTAGTTTTTTTCAGACGCAAAATGTCTGCAATCGAAACAAGCAATGCAAGTTCAAATAAACTAGATATTTGTGTTGTTATTATTGTTAAAACACAGTTATAGGATGGAATATCCTATGATAATCCAGGGATTAATACTAATGTTTAGTTTGTCTAGAAACCTGAAGCCAATGCTTGACAACAGCAGTAAAAGTAAGTGGTCTTTAAGGTAAAAATGAAAGTTAGAACCACAACAATCAATAATTGTTCATCCTCCCTAGCATTACTTTGCGAGGCTCCCTATTATTACTCCGCGAAACTCACAAGTATTACTCCATGTGGCTCGCTAGCATTACCCCACGAGGCTCCCTAGTATTACTCCACGAGGCTCACTAGTATTACTCCACGAGGCTCACTAGTATTACTCCACGAGGCTCACTAGTATTACTCTGCATGGCTCACTAGTATTACTCCGCGAGGGTCACTAGTATTACTCCATAAGGCTCACTAGTATAACTCCAGAAGGCTCACTAGTATTACTCCGGAAGGCTCACTAGTATTACTCCGCAAGGCTCTCTAATATTACTCTACAAGGTTCGCTAGTATATCTCTGCGAGGCTCACTAGTATTACTCCACGAGGCTCACTAGTATTGCTCCACAAGGCTCTCTAGTATTACTCTACAAGGTTCTCTAGTATTTCTCTGCGAGGCTCACTAGTATTACTCCACGAGGCTCACTAGTATTACTCCACGAGGCTCACTAGTATTACTCCACAAGGCTCTCTAGTATTACTCTACAAGGTTCGCTAGTATTACACTGCGAGGCTACCTAGCATTAATCCGCACCGATCGAGTCTTTCCGGAGCAGAGTTTATGGTTTGGGCAGGAAGTGAAATTAAATGGATCCATTATATTCAAAGTTTAAAACATTTCGTGCAAACATTGGTTGTGATTTTAAGCAAACGCGTCATATCAGGCAACACTGTCTCTAGTGTTATAGACCATCTACTCATTTGATGAGTGACACCATGGACAGGATGATTGTTGCATAGAAAACAAGATGAAAATTCCTGGTTGATTATCCCTCTTTAACTGGAGCAGGGTTTTGCGATTCTTACATGATCCAGCTGGCCTGGAGAAACCACAGCATGGTGCTTCCATATCTCGTCGGAATCAGGGTTAAGTCTTCGGCATCTAATAGAAATTCACCATGGAATCAAATAGTGTTCCCCTCTTATCTTCTTATTTTCATACTACACTGCTGGAAACATATAAACCATCTCAAACTCAATAGACAGAGACAACCACAGGTCAATTCTTCTCTCAAGTGTCTTTGGGCTTTTTACATAAAGCAGTCAACGATCAAAATGTAACATAAGTTTTATTGTTTAATATAGATTTTTGTGTTACTCTGAATTCATATGAACTCAAAACAAGTCACACTGTTGTAGATTTTTTATGCTATTTATTTTGTGGATATCCGTTCATTTTCAAATATACAGTATAATCAACGCTTTTAAAAAGAACATTTGATAAATAGATATCCTTAAATGTCATTCGCTCGTCCTGCATTTAAACTAAATTTAGACAACAAAAAAGTTTCTAAAATGTTGAATCTTAATGGTTTAATACCTCTTAAAATCCTGCATCATTACCAACAACCATCAAATGAGGCAATAAATAAGTGTCTCAGTTCACGGCAATACCTGTGCCTGGGATCTTGCACTAAAAATAGGCTTAAATTGAGAATAATTTAAATGTTTCTCAAACATTTCTCATGCCAAGTCTTCAATACAAGATGGACATTACAGACGAACAGTATGGAGGTATTTGGATGTTTTAAGTTTGTCTTTTTTGAGCAAAGAAAAGAACCAGTTGCAAAACATCATATAGACACAGACTTCTGTCTGTAACTCCAAAAAGAGACGGATTATAAATAATCCCAAACCTTAGGCGAACACGAGGGTGAGGAGAAAATGGGTGTAATTTGAATTTTGGGTGAACTATCACTTTAATATAGCTGTGATAAAAACATAAATCTCCTTCATGTCTGTTTCATCAGACGACTATTTGACCCGTCTGTTGTGCTCTAATGGGCTTTATTGCGACTCCTCACCTCTGTCAGATTCCACCATAGATCCCAACAACACACACACACATTCATCAGCACAACACACACACCCAGAGCTTGGATCAATGCCCATACATTTGATCTGTGACAAGTCTGACACCTTCACCCACGAGGCCTTTTTGGTCACCGTTTTTTTTTGTTGACTACCACTCACACAACACACGCATCAACACTTTCTCACCACTTCCTTCCCCCGACACACTTGTCAAGAACCTCATTGACCTCCGACCCCGCCCCACTTGGCACCGTTATTGATTTTTTTTTCCCTGCGACCCTCTCAATCTGGCATGAAGAGGGGTGAGTGTGGGGGAATTAGGCGTCCTAGTCAGGTATAAGGGAGCGGATGCTGAGGATGAACGGCCGCGATCGATGCCGGCTGAGCTTGCAGGAGCAGAAACAACAGTCAGCCATGGAGAAAATCAAAAGAGCTCCGGGCGAGTCCAGTGAAGCAAAATATAATTCAATAAATAAGATATTTTTCCACAGTTTTTGTTGTTTGTCAACAAAGCACAATATCTTATATGAGTAAAATATAATTAAAAACCTCTTTAGAGACTCAACATATTTCTGTTTTTGGTTGTTTTATGGAACAAACTAATTTAATTTGAACTTAATTTGAAGGGATTTATATTTTTGTAATGAATCAATTGTTTTTCTGAAGCTTCTTCATTTGAGATTATTGAAGGCAATATTATGGACACTGAATCCTTGAAATAAAAGTTTAATTCAGATGTAACAATAAAATTACTCGTTTATGAAATTAATGTTCTGCATTTAAGTGAGTACCGAAATGCCAAACACCCGAAAACTCAAAATTGAAAATATTAAAACAACATATAAAAGATCTAAATGCAATAAACAGCTTTTACTAAATTATCTTATTAGATATTTCCAAAAAAACCTTCAAAACCCCTCACCTTTTATTGTTCCTCCTTTACGATTAAATACACATCATGTCACACACTTTATTTTGCAAAAAAACGTAAACATAGACATGAGCCTAATGGAACGATATTCTTGACAAAAAGAGGTGACGTCATTACCCAGAAATCCAGGGGTTTTCTAGAATGTATACGGTTGTTTCTCCTGATAGCAAAACGTAACGCACAGTAAAATACAAGCTAACCTTTAAGCTAGCTCGCGTTTGGCGTTTAGCCTTTTGCTAAAAAAGACACAAACCTCCGCTTTGACGCAGGTTCAACCAATATTCTATTTATACAAGTGATTATTTTCACGAGGAATAGATGCTATAAGTATAAAAGCATAATAATCTTCCAACCACTTCACAAGCGATCTTTTCATTCCTTTACATCGATTGAATAAAAAACATCCATCGCGCAGAACGCCGGCGAGTCGTCGGAACAAAGGCCATGATTGTTGTAAGATTGGTTTAAAGCAGATGTGCTGCCGATATTTCCTCTTCTAATGTGTGTGTTCTTCCTTCGAGGTAAGCAAAAAAAAAAACCATTTCTTCTTCTTAACCGAGGCTTGCAATAATCCCGCTCCTCCACGTCCCCGCCACCTCCTCATGGATCAGGTGAGAGATTTCACAGCAGTGTTCGTGAGGTGCTACACTCAAACATAATCTTTTTTTTCTTTTTTTTTTTCCCCCCCTTATTTAATTTCCCACCATCCTCTCAGCTGATTCTGCCACTGTCACATGAGACGCAGCTGAGAGACTGATTTGTCTTCTGTAATCTGTCCTCGCCCCCCATTCCAAAGAAACCCCCTAAATCATAAGGAGATTATTTCATTGGTAATTGATTGAGTGGCTCCTTCTACCACAGACCAAGATACTTCAAAGTGTGTGAATTAAGACTTGGGACGGGTCGGCTGAGGCAGGGAGGCGACGTGCCTCCGCGAGGCCGAGGTCGAGCAGCTGAGCCTCTTTGGCTGGCAAATAGGAGCTGAGTCTGATCCTGTGATGGAGCTAATTGGCTAAAGGAAAGAAGTGTCGGTCACAGGAAACGCTTAGACGAGGCCTCGCAGCCTCTTCAGGCTGATTTCCAGGCTGCGAAACTGCTCGGTGGGAAGATGGAGGAAGTTTGTAAAGTTGAGACAGAATTAGAATTATAAGTTTACTTCAGCCCCTCAGAGTCTCAATGGAAACAGTATTTTACACCTTGACCTCTGCTGTAGCTTTATCAAGGGAATGTAAAGGTATTCCCTGCAGTTGTGTCTCCAATATGTACTACCTTCTACTAATGTTCTTTTGTATCCGTCGCTTGAGTCGGGCTCTCTAGAGGTTTCTGCCTCAAGGAGCAGCTTTACATTTTGTCATTACTATACAGTATTTACATGAACACTGGATTCATATATACATGCATGAACACTGGAATATATACATGCAACATTTGTATCCACGTGTAAAGACGGATGCGTGGCACAAATAAATGATTTATTTGGAGAGGAAAAAAACAAGTAGAAAGCCTTCGTACATTTTTTAAATAAAAAAATCGAAGATCAGAAATGGTAAAGTTAAAAAGAACTGCACAGAAAACATGTGTGAAATGTCCAATAACAGTAAGATCTAGTGGAAACACTACGACTGATAATTAATTTAGATGAAAACATGTTTTGAAAAAAAAGCTTTTCAATTCACAATGTGCAAGACAGATGTCTTATTTAGCTTTAGAAATAAGAAAATATTTTAATTAATAATTGATACATGACAAACATGATATTTAGCTGGAAAAAACAGAACGTAAAACCGTATATACATTTTAAAAAGAACATTTTTAAGGCCAAATAGTTGAACTCCAAGTAAATAACTGCAAATACTTTTAAAATGCTATTTAATTCACAATTTGAAAGACAGATGAGCTTGAGAAAAGAATAGAAGGAATCTACAATAATAATTATCAAATAAATAAACATCTGGAGAAAATTCAAGTAAAATTCCTCAAGATGTATGTTTGAGCCGAAGTTTTTAAACTCAAATATTGGAAATAACTGAACTCAAAGTTTTAGCTGCACATACAGCATGTTTAAAAATGTGTAATGGTAATAATAAATTAAAAATGATTTTGTGTTTGAATTAAGAAAATATGCTTTAATAAAGATGTCAGAAGAAAAAGTATTAAATCATTAAATACATTTCATTTTATAAATACCATTTAAAGAAAATTGTGCCATGATAAAAATTGAGAACTGCGAAACTCAATATAAAAGGTTAAAGATATCTAAATAAAAAACAATAAACATTTGTTTATATTAATGGAAAATATTGGGATTAAATAAAAAATCCTTTAACCATTTCTATTTTCTCTATTTATTTAAGTAATAAAAATGTCAACATGACTTTAAGAGAGGAATATTTTCAATATTGTATCAGTTAAAACAATTTTAAGAATGAATAATATTGATAGAACGATTCAATCGTATATTTAACTGATGAAACCAAACGCACAAAGAATCACAGAAAGATTTGTGCTCAAAAAACCCGGGTTGTGTTTCTTATTTTAGTGAGTATCGAGCAAACGCTGGGTCCAGAAGTGACTCCGGTTCTAAACCTCAGGACACAATCCTTCAATATCACCTCAGAATGCTTGATTTAAGAGCTTCTGTCTTCCTCCCCGATGAAGGTGTGATGAAGGTCTGTGCACCGGTCACGCTCGTCACTATATTGATAAGTATTATCCAGATGCTTTCACCAACCAGATCCACAGATCCCACATGATCACACACTCCGGGTCTTGAAAGAGCTTCTTTTTTTACCTGAACTCCTCCGTCTCCACCTAATTTCCTCTTTTTTTTTCTTCACCTCTCAGTTTCTCATCTTTTTGTTCCGCCGTGTCACCCGTTCCTCTCTATCAGTCCTGACCCAATGTGGATCTTAATCCTCTTACCTCACGGCTCCATTACCCACTTCAGCCATTTCTGCATATACGCCAAAGACAGAGGGGCTCCCCTTTCTTCCCCCCAGCCCCCTGATCCTGCCAAGTATAGAACCTCAAACCTTTCCTTTCGTGGGCCTTTTTTTTTTTTTTTTTCCAATTGTCGATGATTCTATATTCAATCAGATGAGGCTGGCTTAAATCTGATGGGGCAATTTTATGGAGGCTTTGGGGTAAAATATTCAAACCTTCCTTTTTACTTGGTCCCTTCATCCAAATGGGAAAAAAAAAAGGCGTAAGTCAGTTCCCAGGCGGGTGTGGCCAAGCGCTCGGATTATCTCCTGTTTTGTGTTGTTTTTAATCCCTAAATTCTGTTCAAGTCGGAGCTCGGAGGGAAATGCAAATGCGCCGCATGCATGTTTGCCGTCGTAATTTAGCACATTAGCGCTAATAACGCAAGTCATCCTACAGCCTTATTTACTTACAACATCGGTCGGGAATTCCACGCGCAGTAATTCATCACGACGGAGTTCCAGCGTTTGTGGTTTTCCCGCCTCTATTTCCTGTATAATTTACAGTTTGTGTCTCAGGGGAGAGATTAACCTCTAATCCCCTGACGGCCCGTGGTTAATTGATATGATTTAACTAGTACAAGGCCCTGGGTGGTTCCACGTTGATTCTCGGTCCGACCATAACCCTCAGAGACTCCTTTATTTCCTCACCAGCTCGTTCCATTTCATTCCCAAACGTCTAATACCCCTTTCCTTTCCTCCATGTTTGCTCGGCTGCTCTCCCTCGGGTCTCCTTTCTCTTCGGACTCCTGGGGTCAACATTCAGCCGGGCTTATAGAACACTGAGGCCATATGGGCGCCTCAAAAAGTGAGGCTCAAATGTTGGGGCGATACCTCTGACCTTAAAAAGGCATGTTTGGAATGAGGACTCTGGTCATAATTTTTAGATAATTTTACTGGTGCTTAGAATGAAATCCAACAAAATAAAGGTCATTTTAAGATATAAAGCTATTTTAAATACACATTAAATCAATATTAATATGTTTTTCTCAGATTCTGCCACTTAGAATAACTTAGAGATCAAACTTTTCAACTAAATCAGATGAAGTTGTGTCAGATCATTCAGACCAGGGGCCCCCAACCTTTTAAGGACCACGGACTGGTTAAATGTCAGGATTATATTCATGGACCGACGTTCAAATAGAAAAAAGTAAAAAGACAATAGCATGTCCTGTTAAAAAAACTTAATTAAGTGCATGAAAAAAACTAAATAATAACAATAACGCTGAATCAGAACAAGCTCTGGACTGGACAAGATGTTTGTGTTTTTGTATCTATTTATATTTGATTGTATGCCGACGATGGTGTTCTGTATGTGTGTGTCTTTTAGCTTTAAGAGACTTTGTGCCAGTGTGCGAGTTTATTTTTTAACTTTATTTATATGGAATGAGGACTTTGAAAACAGAGGTTTTGTTTATAGAGTCTGGTTTTACACATTTTCACTCGTCAAGAGTCACACACTAATGTTTTATAAAGAAATGTTCTTTTTCTAATAATTATAAAAATAAATGTATATCTATATATATATTTTTTCTCTCTCTATGTGGCCCAGTAACACATGTCTCACGGACCGGTACTGGTCCCCAGAAGGACCACGACTACTATGAGGCAAGTATTTTAACCACAATTGAGTCATTTTCACTTGCAGTGACTTAGTGTTTGCCATGTTTGGAAAATTCATTATTGCATTCGTTGTAAAGAATAATAACAAGTCCTTGAATACGACCTTTGAAAAACCCAAGGAAGTTGATCTGTACCATCAGAATATTAAATGGTGAAATAAAAAATAAAATTTCTTCTAAGAATTTCATTTTTTTTTTTAATATTTGAATGTAATAGGTTTATTTATTAATGTAATGCCATAATTGGCATACTTTCAAAATCAATGCAGTTTTGAGACAAGCTACATTGAGAGACTTTGTCTCCCCAGAGATGAGCGCGTATGGAAAAATGTGAAGCGTAGGAAAAAACTTGTGACTCCAAGAAGTTCAATTGTGACTCTTTACCAGCTGAGCTACACCAAACCTGTGGGCGGGGCTACACAGGTTGACCCGCCACAGTATGACATCATTCCTGCTGAAGTCCTTCGACAGCAGAACCACAGATTGAACTATAAGATGTTATCGCAGCTTTTTGTGACACATTTCTGATCGAAACCTAGATTGACGCACCAGTGCTAACATGGCGGAAAGTTCATGTTAAAATATTGAATTTAATACGAAATGATAAAATTCAATAATTAAATATTGTCATGGAAGTGATGTACTTCCATTATAACCTGCATGGAGATCTAAACTGTATGGAAATATGTCACAAGGTTCAACCTTCTTACTAGTAAACCCTTGTTTTAGCTCAGGGTCAAGATGACCCATTGGCCCGAAAATAAATGTGTTTGTGGTATCCCTTGTGTTGTCTCTGGATCAAGGTGACCCGTTGGCCCGAAAACAAATATGTTTGTGGTATCCCTTGTGTTATCTCTGGGTCAAGGTGACCCTAAGGCCTGAAAACAACTGTTTTTGTGGTATCCCTTGTGTTATCTCAGGGTCGAGGTGACCTGATGGCCGAAAACAAATGTTTTTGTTGTATCCCTTGTGTTGTTTCTGGGTCAAGGTGACCCGTTGGCCCGAAAACAAATGTGTTTGTGGTATCATTTGTTATCTCTGGGTCAAGGTGACCTGAAGGCCTGAAAACAAATGTGTTTGTGGTATCCTTTGTGTTGTCTATGGGTGAAAATGACCCGTTTGCCCACACAAATGTGTTTGTGGTATCCCTTGTATTGTCTCTGGGTTAAGGTGACATATGCAGTGGCGGTGGTCGTTCAAGGGATACCACAAACACATTTGTTTTCAGGTCAACGGGTCACCTTGACCCTGAGATAACTCATTAAAAAAACAAATATAACATGTAAAGCTGTTTGTTGTTCACCTTAATTATAAAAATTGGATCAACAAAGCAGTGTTTGAGTTTGAGAAGGCACTACAGGTCAGATGTTCAAAAGTGTAAACCGACATTAGCTCAGCGGATTAGCAACGCCACCATAACACAACAATCCGTAGCTTTTCAGGCATTTTCCGTCACTAATCCAGCGATTAGTCCTGATCTGTGCTCGGCGTAATCTTTCAATCTTGTTTGTCCCACAGCGAGATGATGCTGTAAAAATCCCATCAAAACAATGAGAGATTTTCTGAAATGTATTTCGGATCGACGTCTTGCTGTTCCGTAACGCGTGGTCACAGCGGGCCCCCCCGTTAAACATTTTCAGAATCATTTTTTTTAAAAAACAAAGCGAGCGCGTTTAAATCTCGACGAGGGGCAGTGAATCAACTCTCAGGGAGGAATTCCTCTGACACTCGCACACATTCCTCATATACATCCTGCCGCCTCTAAACCTGTGCAGAGTGTGTTGACTCTATTATCGGGCCGGTGCTGAAATGTGGCTGCAAGTAACCAACACTTCTTCTTCTTCATCTCGCCTCTCTTTCTGCTCCAGCTTTTTTTAGTTGACACTCCACTTCTCTAACCTTCACGACTGACGGGTTGAGTAGTTTACAGACGACTTATGTTCTCCAGTTCTTGTTTGGCGTGGAACTGGAGCGCTGTGATCCGTCTGGGTGTCGAGGGAAGATGTCATCGGAGGGATGAAGGTGGTCCGACTTTGTGTATCCACTCTGACCCAGATTTACCTTTTTGGCTGGCCCTGGACGTCTGCATGCACTTGTCTTTCTTCTCCTCTCTCCTGATCCCCCCTTCAGTGTCTCTAAGTCGACCAGGTATTTCCACAGCAGCGTGTCAGTGTTAATATTTACTCTGATCTCAGTGTTGGACTCTGGAGCTCATTACACTCTCACCAGTCTTGTGAGGAGGAAAAACAGGTTAATTTGTAAAGTAAATCAGAAAGAAAATCGACTTTTATTGCAATTTATTAGTGGTGGAATTACAGAATATTAAAATTAAAATAATATTAATTAAATAAAAAGAGATTCCTAAAATTAAAACACAATACATTAAAATAAAATAGTAGACATAACCATGAAATGGCATGTAAATGAATATACGTTACATTTAATTAAACAATATGTATGCATCAGTTAAATAAATTGTTGTTTTTTTTATTCATTTTTTATAAATGATGTCTTGATCTGAAAGACAAGAAATATTATAAATGATTTTTTTCAAGTAAACAAATGTCAGTTAAATAAAAAACTACTCAACCGCCAAACCAAAAACACATTAAAACAAACTAAATATGAACAAATAAGCAAAAAATAAACTAAACACCTTGAAGTGGAAATATATAGAGCCACATTAATTTCATTTTTTTTTTTAAATATATATTGTTTTATTTAATGTTTTAATTTCATGTCCACTTTTATTTCCCCAATTCTGGGACTTTTTTCCAAATGGCAATGCTAATAACCTTCATATATAATATGCTGCTTATTACATCTTAGCTAAAACATGAAATAGCCGCTGTTGCTATTGTTAGTTTTTAACATGTGTCATTCTTTTCAGTTGCAGTTTCAATGTTGTTTAACGCTTAATAAAAAGCTACAGCTAGCAGCTAGTCAACACTAACAATTGTGATTTATTAGCAAATCAATGTAGCTATTGATCCATTTTTCCCACAGCTAGCGTGTACGTTAGCCAACTGCTAGCATCTCTCTTAACATTTCCTCTGCAGTCCGGCGCCTTGTGTGCGGTGGCTTGTGTGATGTTGGAGTGTTTATCTTTTCAAAGCGGGGTCTCCATGGAGCTGGTCAAACCCGCGGGTCACGGGGTCGTGAACTCTAAATAAACTTCAAGCTGCTGCGTTCCCAGTAGGAGAGAGCAGTTCTGTTCATGCGGCGGCGTTGTTGCGCCATCATGGTGTTTGTGTTTGGGTTTAAAAAAAAAAAAGACGCATCAATAAAAAAAAACACTCACACATCAACCATTTGTAGTGTTGGAAGTTACAGTTTTAGCATTTTCTAATGCAAATAATTCCATTAAAGACATCTAAATATGCTACATACGCTAACATTAGAGAAGATTAGCTCGGCCTTGTGGTTTGTTAATGAAGTGAGCGAATGATGAATGACTTCGATGACCAGAGGGAACCAATAACGGCTCATTACTTGTCGACGTTTCTGCTGCTTGTGCATCATTTTTGACTTTATTTTTCCGACTCCAACGGTTTCACCGTCGTCTAGACGTTGGCATTTTAATCATGTTTGGAGTAGGGGTTTCAAAAAATATCGATACTCCAATCTATCACTTTATCGATTATTTTTTTCTGCTTTCAAATCATTTAATTTTTTATCATATTTATTAAAATTTTCATTTAGAATTAACCTGCAACTATTCACTGCGTTTGTTCGTTTTTGTGTTGCAATTATACATCGCCCGCGAGCAGCCATTACATCATACGCAGTTAAGGAACAGTGGAATTCTGCATCATCCTGGCAATGACTGAGGACAAGAGGATACAATCGACTCCTGCATGTAAAGCATATTTTAGTTTGAAACAAACAAAAGCAGTTACGACTGTCTCTAAATTATGCAACGCCAGATACAAGTACCTGGACAATACTTGTAAAATGTATACTTGTTCCGACAGTATCACAAAATATCGTATGTGTATTAATACTGATACATATTCTATCACTAGATACTTGCCAATACACCCCCCTGGTATTTAGTCTTTGCTTTTAACCGGCAGAAATATGTCGTACCTTCGTCTCACTTCTGTTGTGAATTCAACGTTGCTTTTGGTTTTTTGGCCCAAATACAACGTTTTTTTTGTCTTAAGCAAGCAAAATACAATATAGTTAAGGATTTAATTCCTTAGCTTGAATGTTTTGAGAACTCTTCTTCTCGACCATTGGACTTTTAAGTGGCCCCTGGCAACAATTTGACGGTCGATGGAGCGAACAGCCGCCATTAAACACTTCTATCTGCTGGAACCCACATCAGTGTCTGACCGCTGATTGGGAACAATGATGACTTAGTTAAAGAGGAAAATCCAATGGCCGCCTCCCTCAGCCCTGCGATCAGCACAGAAAAACACCTTATCCGGTCGATCCTACAGGAGGAGAAAAAAAAAAACAGAGAGCTGGCTCCTTTTCTTCATCCCCAAAGCAGGATAACAGCCCGTGTTAGGGGAATATCCATGCCTGCCAATTGCAGTAATGGCCCCTAATTCCAAATTAATTCAGTCTAAATGAACTGTCAGAGGGAGATTGATTTGTTGGAGCGGCCGTCTTGATGAGTGCTGTCATGGGAGGGGGTGATTAGGCGCCTCGCTCTCCTCGCCCTCGGGCCAGTTTTTCCCTTCCTTCTGGAGAACCAGAGGTGGCGACCGCCGCGGTTTTCGGCGCTGACAGGTAAGGGGGACGAGAGGCCGCTTGGGGATGAGAGGCCCGGGCGTTTTTTTCGTCTGATCCACCGACAAATATTTCCCTTTTTAAATTGACAATCTGCTCTCAGTCACCGAGACTGGCTCTCCACGCCGGCGTTTTGTCCCGTCCGCCCCCCTGTCGGAATTGAATTCCTCCGCATCCGAAAAGTTTCACAGTTTTTCCACGAGACGACCTTATTAATAGTCACTCTTCAAAGTTAATTAGCTGTGGAAACCAGGCCAGGGGCGGCGGCGTGCCCACCCCAGAGGACTTTGCTATCCCCGCTGATTCCCGCGCTAGGCTAATTATTTCCCAATAACCTTACTTACTGGCCACGCCGCCTCCTCCTGGGCCTGAGCCTAACAAGCGTCACCCCCGCCAGTCCAGGGGCTGTTCTGCTTGGAAGTTCTGAGCCGCCTGCTCCACCGCATCACTTCCCCTCGGAGTTCAGAAGCTCTCGCCCGCCGCCGCCGCACGAGAGGCGAGAGGGCGTTTGATGTCGGAAATTAAACTCCTTCAAATTCGCCATTAACGCTATTGCTTAAAGTATTGGACACACTCCTAAGTATGGCCATGGCGTCACGTTTTGCTGTCATTAATTTTTATTTTCGGCTCCAGCCGGCGAGCATCAACATCAAGGACATCTAAATGTTTAACCTGATTCCCCCCCGGCAGCCTCTCTGCAATGTTGGTTCGCGACGTTTATTTATTTATTTCTCTGGCGAGAGCAGCTTGGTACAGATGAATAAATATGGAGGGAGGGGAAGCTGTTTATCATGCAAAGTGAGAACATCAGAGGCGAGGAGGGGAGGTGGCTAAAATAGGATGAGCCACGACATTTGCTTTTGAATTCAGAAAATTAATTTGAACTTGTGACGCTTCGACACAGTTGACGCCCGAGAAGAATGAAAACTTTAAAGAGCCACTCGAATACTTTCAATGCTGACGACGAGAAGTTACAGCCGAGGAACGCTAGAATCGTTAGAAATGTATACAAGTTAAAATTTCTATTTCAATGTGTAAAGATGGAAAAAACACATTGAATTTAAGAATTAAAAGGTGAATCACTGGATCAATGTTTTGGCGAAAAAAAAAGAAATAGTTTATAGAGAAAAAGAAAAAGAATTGCTGAAATATTTCAGTAACTTTTGAACATTGTATTTTACAACAAAATAAGATGCCCAGACAGCCTTTAGCTCAGCTCTTTCTCCTTCACAACACACCAGTAGAGAGTGAATTGAAGACACTATACTGACGATGCATTCTTCCCCCACTTTGGAACACAACTCCAAGGTACACAATACTTTAAACCAGGGGTGTTAGAAACTTTTGATAACCAGAACTTAGTCTGATGATTTTGTCTGGGTTTGCTTTTCTTTACAAAACAACCTTTTTCATCAGTTTTTCACTGTGGTTCAAAGTCTCTTTTATAGTTGTTTACCGGCAGTATTTTTGATTTACATTTGACAACTTTCTCAGACTTGAAAAATGACTTGATATGACTTGAACCTTGTGAAAATTTTATTCATGTATTTTTTGGTAAGGAATGGAGAGAGTAGAAAGTGTATTATTGTTCAGAAAATGTATCCTTTTTAATTAAATGCATTAAACAACAAAAAAAGTGTGGAAAAAACATGAATTATGCAAATAGAATTCTCTCATTAATACACTTTTGATGTTTCACATTCTTACAATCATTTTTGTAACAGAAACAGACTTAATTGAATTAAATAGGTCTTTGTTTTCTATATTAAATTAAATCGGAAGAAGATTATTCTGGAAAATAAATGGATATTTTGATTTTACAATAAAATTGAAGAAAATGTTTGCCTGTTTTAGTAAAATGTATTTTTCAAATTTTATAAAATTCAGTAACAAATGTTTGAGCTGAAGTTCTGACCGAGCCTTTTCAAAACTGACACACCAAGATTTAGTTTAGTTGGTTTGTGGTTAAAAAATCTATACACTGATATGTCACCGTGTTTTTTTTCACTATACTGAATCCATATTAAACAGAACTTTAACTTTTTTTTTTCTTGTAAAGAATTATTGTTTTTGGCTTTCAAATCATCATTTTATTTTTGCAATTTTATCATATTATTTTATGTTTTATATGTCAATAAAGTCTCTATAAATTAAAAACAATTTTTAAAAATTAAATTAACATTCAGGTCGTATGTTCCTTTTTGTTCCTGCAAGATCCTGGCATTGACTGAGAACGAGAGGATACCGTCGACTCCAGAAGCTTTTAAAGTGAAGTTTTAACATATTTTGGTTTCAAAACAAATTAAAGCAGTTACAACTTCGTCAAGAGTCAAGTACTCGGATAATTCTACAAATATATCCTTGTTCCTACTGTAAGTAAGTAAGTAAGTTAGTAATTTGTATTTATATAGCGCTTAAAAAGCATCAAAATGTATCGGAATATATTGTATCATTGCCCCTGTATCTTGCCATCACACACACTTTCAGTTAAGTGCTAATAATGTATCGACTATTCAGTTCTACCCCCTTTTTTTATACTGAATAGAAACTTTCATCTGGTGAAATACGTCCTGATAATGAGAAGCTCCTCGTGGTCACTAATTACTGTGTTTTGTTTTCTCACTTCTTCACCGTCTGTTTTTCACCAAAATGCATTAATCCTTCCTCAAATCTGCAACCGCCCCAATCCTCGCTAAGCAGACCACCCTAGGCCGTGGTCACACACACACACACACACACACACACACACTCTAACACACACAGACACAGACAGATCATAGCCACAGAAACATGTTTTTCTCCTTCGTGGACACCGATCATAACAGATTAGGTCAGAAGTTTCTTCTTCATAAGCGAAGGATGGACGACGCTCATCTCTCCTAAGTGGGTTGTTTTTCTCTCCCCGACGTGTCGCCTGAGCAGATTTGACCGGGAGATGTTTGTCCGATAAGAAAACATATCATCCCAGACATGAAATGATACTTTGTGGTTCTTATAATCCAGCAAGTATTATTCCGTAGATTAGTAAAGTGACTTGATGAGCAAATAATAAATATTATGAAGAGCGTGTCTGCAGGAAAACAAGCTTTGAAAGTGAAACTCGATCTTTTTTGACGACAATAAATGTTGTTTTGATGAGATGAATTATCCTGGTATAACATAAGCTCTTAATTTAGTGTTTAATTTTACTGTAATGGTGACATTGTTGTGTTTATCTATTGATAAGGTATTAAATCCAGCTAGTTTTTAATTTATGATATTAATTTTTACAGTCAGTTTGTATGTTTTGCCCAAGCTTGCCCTTAGAAAACCTTAAGTCCAAAAACATAAAGAGGTTCAAGTGATCAATTTTGTCGTGTGTTTGTGTGTATTTTTCACTTTAAGTGGCCAACGATGACAACTTTCCACTCAGCCCACCAACTAGGATTGAATTAGATAATTAATTTGTGAACTAAAGGAATTTACATCAACTAAACAGTCAGTTGGTCAGTTTTAAACCAAGCTAACTATTAGCCTGATAAACTAGAAAAGCACATTTACTTTTTTATCTTTTTATGACCTAACAAATATCAATAATGTTATTAACAACTAGCTTCTGACAGCAAGTGGCAGCAGTTTATAATACACACTTTTCTTGAGGTACTTGAATCTTGAAGCAAAATGTCCCGTCTTTAAAATACTTTTGGACTCGGATGATAATCTGGAATGCTACCAAAATAAGAGCATCTGGTGCCTGCAGTTAATCCAAAACTCTGCAGCGAGAATTCTGACCCGCTCTAGTAGAAGAACTCACATTTCTCCGATCCTTAAAACTCTTCACCGGCTGCCAGTTTCTTTTAGGATCAATTTTAAAATTCTGGTTCTTACTTTCAGATCTATTCATGTTCAGACTCCTCCTAACATCACTGATCCGATCCAGACTTACACCCCAGCTCGGGCTCTGAGGTCTGTGGATCAGAATCTACTGATGGTTCCTGAACACGGTTCAGAACCAGAGGAGAGAAATCCTTCCAGGCTGTTGCTCCTAAGCTTTGAAACGATCTTCCTCTCCCTCTGTGTTTGATGATCTACTGACTCCTTCAAGAAACTTCTTAAGACATTTTTATTTGTGCAGACTTTTCCTTGATTATCTTAAGGCTGCTGTTTTGTCACTTAAACTATTTGTGACCCTAGTCTGTGAAAGGACTTTTCAAATATAAATTACTTTTACCCACTATGAACCTTGAAATGTCATTGAATTCTGTCATCCATTTTTGAATTATTTAGCATGATGACTCAAACTTTTTAGATATAACTTTATTGATCGTTTTTAGGCAAATTCCTTTCAGGGGAATTAAGTAGAATTCCTTTGGGAAATTAGGGTCAAATGTCAGCTCATCACTCTTGTTTGGATCGTGGTAACAAGACATGTTGGATTGCTGCTTTTTGACGGTAACTTTTACGTCTTCTGGACCAGTGGTCCTGGGCCAGAAACAGGTCCGTGATGTAGCCGTTACTGATGGGATGGACAAAGATTAATGGTGATTATTGGGGTAAGAAACCATTTTTTATTTTATTTTAATAAACAGATTTTTTTCCTGAAGTAACATTAGTCTCGGACTCTTGACCAAATGGTGGTTAAGGTCTTGTTAACTGAAGATATTAACAAGTGATATATGGGACCGTATTGTTCCAGAGAAACGAGTCCAGTTTAGGTCATTGTTATGTGGAGATGTATTCTTTTATTCACCTAATGTTTGTTTGTTGCTGTTTTATTTATGCTCATTTATTTGAAGGAGTTTCCATGAAGATAACATTTAACTCTCTAATGGTGACCCCTGTGTTAAATGACCGACTCACTGTTGTTACTGATACCACTGGCATTCTAATGGTTGAGTTGAAGAACCAGAACATTCTGACGGATCTCTCCTCACTGTTTTCCTTGTTTCCATGCTTCTCCTCATTTGTTCCAGAACTCTGAGCGATTCTGCTTTCAGCTTGTTCAGGGATCAATACCGAGTGCGGCTCTGTGACTGCATACATTCTGCACTTTGGCAGCTTAGCCCGTCAATACTCTTTAAATTCTCCTTATGGCTCCAAACAAGCCGCTGCATTATTTAGCAGTTCCTACAGTCAATTGCACATTATCTACACAACATTAACAGGTAAATGAGCTTCTGCTGGAATCTGTCTCACAGCGGCGGCTGAACCATGTGGCCTGTAGCATCTTCGTCACCGCGGTCGGTCAATGCGGAGAGTTTTAGTCTCGGAATCCATTGAGCAGATCGTCTTATCTGTCTCCAACTTATATGACAAGTTCCTAATTCAGCGCGAGGCGGGAGAGACGGGCGGCTGAAGTTACAACGGCGTCCATCCTCTCCCGCCGCCCTTACGATAAAAACAGTCCGCGATCAATCTAAAAGTGGGCGCCGCCGCCGTAATGTCCTCGCAGACGTGGCGGAGAATGGGCGACAATAAAAGCTTTCGTTTTCGGCAAAAAAGGGAAATGTTTCCCATCTCCTGAGTTGAAAGAGGAAATATTCATTAAGGAATAAATCAAATGAGGCGTGACTCCGACAAGGTGGCGGTGGAAATTCAATTTGTATTCATAAACAGCCACGAGCCAGGAGGTGATAATTCAGAGGAGCGGCGTCCCCGCCACCGCCGCGGCCGCCGCCGCCGCCGCCGCTCTCTGCTCGTTATTTAACTCTGCTAACACGTGCTGCCGTGTTCGCGGTACGTTCCGAGTATTGTTTAAACTTCCGCCTCAATCAGGCTAAATGAGTTGTAATGCTAATGTGCTGCTGCTAATGTAACGTAATGAAGGTTTTGAAATGAATCATGACATAAATTCCGCGGCGCCGCGGCTCTTTAGAAACGCCGCTTTAAATGAAAGTTCCTCAAACGTGAACTCTTTTAATGAAATAAACTCCATTAACTCAAACTTTCGCCGTTTAATGACACAATAAAGAATACATTGCTAAGTACATTTTTTTAAATCGTAAACGGGAACTGCTGGCGTGTGAAAAATATTTATTATTTTGTGTTAATTTAATGTCAAAACAAAGCAATGGATTGAACTGTTTTTATGAAACATCTGTTTTTAAAACATTATTATTATACAACAGATGTCATTATATTGATTAAAATTAAGATACAAAATCACAGATAACTTTGCAAAGCCCTTAAAAAAAAGAAAAAAATATATATATATGAATGTTATCAAGTCATTTTCATTTTGTTTTTTTTATTCATCCATGAAGCTCATTGATTGTCATCATCGTCCACCACACGACAAGTTACCTGTCTTGAGTCACCAGTCACCCTGTCTGCACTCTCTGCTTCACCTCCTGTTTTCTCAGCCCATTAATAACCAAGACATTGACAATTAAAAAAAAAGGTAACATTCAGTAAACATGTATTTTAAATAATGCTAGAGGTAATAGCGATATTATACATAATATTAGTAATTTGCAACAACTTGAGCATGACTCTATTTACATTTATTTTGCATTAAGGTAAACATATATGACAAATAACTGTCATTATGATGTCAAATAAAAAACTGCTACTGTAGCATTTTATTACGCTATTTCCACATCAAATTATTATTATTATTATTTTTTTTTATATGTAGAAATACATGTTTTAAGCAACAAGATCACAATCACAGTTAATTTGAATGTGTTTTATTAATCTTCATTTTAAGGGACAAAAACAACACATGAAAAAAAGGTTTAAGTCCTAAAAACAATGATATTAAGTTTAGGGTTGTACTAGTTAAACACATTTAGTTCGTTTACTTAGGTTGTATCGATATTATACGTAATATTAATAATTTGCAACAACTTTTCTTGCGAGCATGACTCTATTTACATTTATTTTGCATTAAGGTAAAAAGATATGACAAGGAACTGTCATGACGATGTCAAATAAAAAGCTGTTAGTGTAGCATTTTATTACGCGTGTCTTTTTATGAGAAAAAACCTAAAAGAAAAAGAACACATGCATTTGATTAAAAACATTTCAATTATAAACATAATCAATGTTTTATATTTTTAATGAACTTTGACAGCACACGTGTGACTGTAAACGTAATAATACAAACCTTGTTTTCACGTTTTATTAGCCGTCTGCACTCACAACAAACTCCTGGCTCCTGGACTCTCATCAACAAACGGCTCTTCTTCACCAGATCCTGGTGATTAACAAAAGAAGAGCAACAAAAACGAAACTGGAGCAGAAGAGATGAGAGGTTAAAAGAGGATGAGTTCTCGGCCGTGCCTCCTAAATCCATTACCTAAGTGTTCTTGAGCTTTCCCATATGCTTTTGTTTTCTAATCTATCTCTGCAAATCCCTCATTCACCAAACAAACAAATGGATCAGTGATTTGTTACAGGAGCGAACGGCAGCAGCTGCAGCACTGCCTGCTGGCCGGGGGGAGGAAGTGCGGGCCCCCGGTTGTCCGAGAGGACGGAGTAATCTCGCTGGGAGGATAATGATGAGGGAGATAATCAGCCGGAGGAATTCAAGGAGTAGACACAGAGATGCTAACTCTACTCTCCACTCTGTCGGATCCTCCGCTTTGGCCCCGGCATCCTTGATCCTCTCAGCTTTCACCCCCCTCTCTCTCTCTCTCTCCCTCCACTTCTCCCCTCTTCTTTTAAGGAGGATTGGAGCGTATTCCAGACAATCCATCCCGGTTCAGGAAGTGGAACGAGAGGGACTCAGGGAAATGCAGGATCATGGACGGACTTCCAAGAGAAAATCGTATCACAAAAGTGCTTGGACTCGTATCAGATTTAAGAGAAGGGGTTCGGGGTTTATGACGCCGAGAGCTTGAGCTCATTGGTAAACTTTTAGATTAGTGGGGGAAGGAAGCGATGCAGTCTTCCATGGAGACGCGATCGAACTTCCAACGCTGTTACGTAACCGATGCCAGATCAAACCTGGACTTCTCCCAGAAATAGAATTGATTTGAACATTTATTTTGCCTCCATTTCTTGTGGAACGCTCAAATATTCTTCTGTTCCTTTTGTTATTCAGTTTTCCAGCCACTTTTCTCCCGAGGGGTGGGCAGTTAAATTTCCTCGGGGACATTATATACTGTGGCTCTCGTGAGGGGCCCTCACACAAAAAGAAGATTGGATGAAGACAAGAAAGGGCTCAATATGATGCAAAAGTCAAAATAAATGGTAGCATAAAAGTGTGAATGTGTAACTGCACCAATTATTTTCTTCTAAATAATGTTAAAATGTGTTAATTTTATTACAAATAAAATATTATAAAGGACATTTTTTTGTAGGCTGGCCTTTTATTGTTTCTTAATTTATCAAAATAGTTTTAAACATTAATTTTTCTTCATTTAATTGAATTCATTTTTGTAGATTCTTTTTAGGGGGTGGTGATTTAGCAGGGTTATATTGTTTATCTTGTTAATGTTGTAAAGATAGCACAGCATTTGTTTAAGCGTGACATAAAAAAAACTCAAATAAATGAAGCTCAAATATCAAATTATTATTATTATTTATTTTTTTATATGTAGAAATATAGTTTTAAGCAACAAGATCAAAATCACAGTTAATTTAAAGGTGTTTTATTAATCTTCATTTTAAGGGACAAAAACAACACGTGAAAAAAAAGGTTTAAGTCCTAAAAAAACGATATAAAGTTAACTAGTTAAACAGATTTAATTGGATTATCGTCAGAAACAAGGGCCGTATGAATACATTCAAGGGCCAAATGTGGCCCCCAGGCCCTACTTCATAGTGACGAGTTATTCTGTGACTCTTGTCTCCACTTCGAAACATACGAGTTAAACTCACATTCGTATATAACCACGACTCGTACACAAAACACTCGGTCCCGGTGTCGACTCCAGCCTCAGTCACGCTCGGGGCCAGACTAGCTAGTGATCAGTCCGGGCCATTAAGCCCGGCAGCAACACGCTGTGTGAACAAACATCCCTGATCACAGACTCTTAATGAGTCTCTGCTAATTAGGCTTCTCTCAGTGTGTCAATCTGTCGTCCCGCGCCCCACTCCACGCTCCACACTCATTTGTCTGCTATAGATTAGTGTGGGTGGCTGTGTGTGTGTGTGGGGGTGTGTGTGTGTGTGTGTGTGTGTGTGTGTGTGATGGCGAAAAAAAGGCGTATTGGAAATCCCCAGTAGTTAAAGTGAGCTTTAGTTTGGAAAGTCATCGATGATCGGAGACGACACTTTCATCACGTCCCAGAAGTTTTAAAAAGCGGATATTGAAGTGTGTGTGTGTTTGTACGTGTGTGTGTATGTCTGAGACAGAGTACCAGACGGAGGCAGATCTCAGAGGATACAGTTAATAGGTAGATTATTTGCCCCGAGCTTTCACCGACCGTTTATTATCTTTTTATCCTTCTTTTCATTTTCATGAACTCTCCAGATGTCACTGTTCATTTGCGCTCGATATCGCTTGACTTTATGTGGCCCTCGCTCCAAAGAACGTTGAGACACCCCTGCTTTAATGACCTTGATGTGAGGGTTGACCTTTCAAGAGCCTCAGATTAAATGCAATAATTCCTTCAAGATAGGGATTTTTGTAAACATTAGGAAGCAACCATTGAGGAAGCAGCCTCTGGACACATGCTTGCCTGACGTTTGAACACAGGACCTTCACCCCAACTAGAAACTATGATCAATATCAATACAAAAACACGTTTTTATTTATTTTCTTGATCTCAGAATATTTTCTTAATCTGCACTTTTACGAGCAGGTGAATCTTTAAGTCATGGTGAGTGCAAATCGAACAAATCTATCCCTAAAAAAACTGAAATGGTGTCAAATAACAGCAGATTTAATCGTTGCCGTTTCAAATTTTGCTGCTACAGAAACCGAATGGTTTCCTCTGGAGCGCCCCCCGACCGTGGGCTGCGACGGCTTGTTGAGCAGCCCACGAGTAGAAGCCGCGGGGCTTCTCACAATCACGTATCGACCGGCTGCTGCCCTGAGCTCTTCATCCTCTCCTCCGTCCCGCTCCCTCTCTCCTGTTGCTGATCCTGTAAAGTTATAACTGTACTCATGTCAGCCAGGTAATTATCATTGATCCGCGCCCGCTGACTAATTCTGCCTCGCCGCTGCCGGCTGATCTGTGCTTTGTCGCGCTTTTTCCCCCTTGTTCTGATGGATACATGTGACCTCGGTGTCGGGCTTTACGCCCTCGCTGCCCTTTTCTCTGCTCCCGGGACTCATCACATGATCGTAGACTGAGATACAAGCCATGATGGATTGAATTAAAGTCATGTTTTTCAGGATAATAGTATAAACCATTTTTAGCTGTTTGTGCTGTTAGCATGTTAGCACATTTAAATATTCTATCTGAGCATCTTGAGATCAAATCCTAAATGGTTGATTATTAGATCTTTTAAATGGTTATTTGTTTTATTCCGTCCAAATATGGCGGCTATCTCGCCTAAGCCTTTATAGCAGCCCCAGGTTTGCCAGAGATCTGCCACTGAAACGTCAGTTACTAGTCAATAAATAACACAAGTTAAATATCCACAACTGTCACTACTTTTTGTACTACTACTGTGTTACATTCCACAACTTTGTATACAGGAAATGTATAGCTTTTATTGACACATATACTCGTCATGGTTGAAATATAAATGATATTGAAGTATTATTATAAATTATATATATTTGTCATTAAACTGAACTTTAGCTCTGATGGAGTTTCTCGTCCACAAACATTATTTCCTCTGCCAAGTTTGTTGTTAAGATTACACAACATGTAATGTCTCTATTTACAGAAATGCTGGACGAGGAACAGATGATCATTTTGTTGGAGGTTGGAATTCATAAGGTTTTGACAATTTTCATTTAACATGAATGGCTTCTCAGGCTGCTGCTATAAATAATACCATGTTCAGGACTAGCTTAAAGCAAAGACATTTTTATGTTACAAAACAGTAAAACAATTATAATTTTTCATTCAATTTGGGATAGCTAACTTTTGACAAGAACATTTTTTATCAACTGTTTTTTTTACTAGTTTTTAAATCTTTAATGTCTTCAGTTGAGGCTGATTACCAGATGAGCAGTTTTGTTTTGTGTTATTTTACTCATTTAATTGTATGTTGTTGTTTTTTGTTTATATTAAATCTCGGCAAATTATCTAAACCCATTTTTTGTTCACCATTAATAATAGTACAAAAGTAGGCCTAAAGTGGTTAATGGATTGTTACCTTAAAAAGTTCACACTACTGGTCCAATTTAAGTGTGTTAGAAAAGATCGATATGGTGATATATTGCGATATTTCTTTCCATAATGTATCAATATTCTGCAGCACTTTATGTATTATTAAAAGACGTGTCTTTATTTTCGGCTTTCCAATCATATTTTATGTGTTAAATAGTTATTTTATGGTTTATATTTCAATAAATTGTGTTTGAATAAAGTGATTTATTTTTACTATTATCATAAAAATATTCACAGTTTGTGAATTTTTGTGTTGCAATTAAACTTCTGGATGCTGGGTGGCAGCAGTCAATACACCCCCGCACATTCATATGAACAATAACATTATGCTAGACTGAGGACAAGAGGATACAGTCGTCTCCAGCAGCTTTTAAAGCTAATGTTCTGGTTTCAAATCAAATTAAATTAGTCACGACTTCCTCAAGAGTCATGTGGTCTGTAAATGCTGCAACACCAGAGTCAAGTACTCGACAATACTAATAAATATATCCTTTTTACAACAGTATCGCAATAGAATCGTATTGTTGACAATGTATTGTATCACCACATTCTCACCAATACACAGCCCTAGTCAAATACTCTGAATGTATTTATGTTTAACTGCAAAAATTGCCTTAATTTCGGCGTAAGTGTGCAAACATGTCATTCAGCAGACCCGGAGTGGCGCGTAAGTAGCATCGTAGAGCATCATGACACTTTCATCCCACTTAGCTGCTGGTGGACGCTCGCAGCAGCTTCATCTCCACCAAGAGTCCTCACAGTGTCACGTGGTGATGAATGAGTCCACCAGGGCAGCGGGGCCACAGATTGGTGCATTCATCACGGGAGAAATAGATCACGTCACCTATGTCGGGGACTTTTCCGAAGGGTCCTCGTGTTTTTTTGGGGCGTAGGGGCCGGTGACGGTGCTTCATCAAATGTAGGGAAAAAAGCGGTGACAGGTCATAGGTTTGTTTCTCGTGGTGAAGGGTTCTAATGGTTAACAAGTGATTTTTATTCGGCACAAATCTGAATGTTTCAAGTTCATCACTGAGACGTCTGGAACCACTGATGGATTCTCTTGTTGTAACCTGTGCAGGGTTCAGTACTCGCGGGGAGACGGGCCATCATTCCGGGGCGTGCGGGGCGAGCAGATGAAAGCCCATTTTGCTCTGATTAAGTCGCCCCCAAATATTTCCATTTGTCACTGCCAGCGCGGCTGAGACGGGCAGCCGACTGTATCTGTTGACTATGTAGCCGCCCAGATTTACATCGCTCACTGACAACATCATCATTTCCTCCTCTAATGTCCTCCTTCACTTGTGTCTACACCTCCTCTCCATCCCTCTATCTCCCCCCCCTCCCTCCTCCATCAGCCTATTTTTGTTTGATCTGCCCTCATTGCAAGGTTGACTGCCGCCAAAGTGGCGGGAGTATCGAGGGCCCCGTCTCTGTCTCCGTCATAGTCATTTTCAATGTCATAAATTTCAATTTCCAATCTTTCAGCCCCCTTTTTTTCCTCCTCCATGCTTGTACCCCCTTCTCCTCCCCCCTCTCTCACCCATCATGGGAATTTGTCAATTCTGTTTCTCTTATGTCTTCCCTCCTTCATTCATTCTGACTCTCCAAACACCTATTGGCTATTATCCTGTCTCACGTCTGCCACACAGAATGCAATTTCGCCGCCTCGTCCGTGATGAGATCCAAATGAAAGATCATTAATATTCGGTTCAAAAGGGAAATGGATTTTTTTTTTTAATATCACTGTTCTCTCACGATCATCAGCGACACAGACGCTCGCTCGCTTTCTCACCTGCGCCTGTGTTTCCTGCTCGCCTCTCCTTGTGTTGTTTTTGTAAAGCTTAGAGGAAATAAAAGTGTTTTTATTGTAGTTTCTCATCTCGTCATGAACCGCTTATGCTCTCCTAGAGCTGCAGTCTTTGTCCGCGCTAACAGAGATGAACTTCAAATTAAAACTAGTGAAAAAAAATAATATCAAACCCTCCACAATAAGATGTTAATATCAAGGATGTAAATTTATAATTGACACTGCTGAGGATCGTAGTCTTTGGTAGTATTCAGTAGTAGTCGGTTTGTTGCCCTCGTCATACAGATCTGCTGACAACAACTTTAAAATAAAAATACAAAAGCTAATTTAAAAGTGTGAATACGAAGTTAATTTCACAGCTGTGGTGGAGAAATCAAGTGCCTCCCCTGTGTGAACACGCTGCACTGCATTAAGTGCATTTTTTTTAAATATTTTGTTGACACCACAAGTCTTTGGGTAGTATTCAGTAGTAGTGTAGTAGTCGGTTTATTGCCCTTGTCATACAGATCTGCTGACAACATCTTTAAAACTTTAAAATAAATGTAAAAAATCGAATTTAAAAGTGTGTATACGAAGCTAATTCGACTGCTGTGGTGGAGAAATCAAGTGCCTCTCCTGTGTGCTGCACTGCATTAAGTGCATTTATTATTAAAATATCTTGTTGTCACCACGCGTCATCAATCCGTGAAGTCTCCACCTCCGACGGACTCGTTGTATAAACAAAGCGGGGCTTGATGACAGATGAGTGGAGGAGGGGTGAAACCGTTATTGCGTCATAATGGAGTCCACGCTCGTAACCTCTTATCACTTTTTAAAGTGATAAGTTCAAAACATGGTCATGATGAGAGACTTACTACATCTTGGAGAGGAAGACTTTGAAACATGTAAGTGAGTCAGGAGAGTTTTTTTGTTTTTTTTACATTAGTTGCCCTTTAGTCATTTTACTCAATCATTGGTATGATGTTGTTTTTCTGATATGCCAAAGGATAACTATTATCCTGTTTTTTAAATTTTAGTTCCATCCTCACTGCCCTCATCTGACAGAACACCGGGCCTAAAACTTAAAAAAGTTAAAAATAAAAAAGCTAATTTAAAAGTGTGAATACTAAGCTAACTCCGCTGCAGTGGTGGAGAAATCAAGCCCCTCCCCTGTGTGTCAACTAGAACACGCTGCCGTACATAAAGCAAATACAATATTAAAATATGCTGTACATGGCAACGGTTCAACAGAGGTTTCACAACAACGCAGTTACACTTTTCTGCAACTAGAGGGAGTCAGAAACAACTTGTTAAATCTAAAGTTTGACGTTTTTAGCATTAGCATTAGCAACTTTATTGGTTTGTAAAGTGACGTTCAAACCCGAAAGACACTAGTTACAATAAATACATGTGATATCGTGGCTAATAACATGTTGGAAACAATGGACATTGACTTACATTGAGTGTTTGCATGTATTGACAGTGACGGTAGAAGTTCCTGTGATTAATCGGTTCAAGAAGTCGAAAACTTCTACAAAAACTGGCCCGACGCGTAGTTTGGAAGGCGTGCATTGAAAACACAAAGTTGCGAAATGTCATTTCGAAATTAATCAGCATTCATTAGCCGACAGCGTCTCCTCGCGTCCTTCCTTTTAGTGTTTTCCTCTCATCCAGGCGCGATAGGGAGTCTGTTCAATGCTCACCCGAGCGTCACCCATTTGGCAGGCGTCTCACCCGCCAGCTCTCTAACCAAACTTTCCCTCCTACCTGTCTCACCCTCCCTCCGCTCGTTAGCGCTACATTAGCATTCATTAGCTTCATGCTCGTCTTCCCGTCCGATGTCTTTGTCTCACCTTCCAGAGCCAGTCGACAGTTTAACAACTATTTTTAAGTTTATAAAAAGCGTAAACATCATTTATTTTGAAGTTTTCCACATTACTGGCAGGATGTCTATGTTTGATTAACTATTATAAGTTATAGTTAAGTTAAGTTGTTACTATAACTAAGATACTCAACCTTCAACATTTAAAACAATGGGTGACACAAATGTGTTATCAGTTGACCCAACAATATACCGACATATTCTATGTATTTAACTGTAGAATATTTATTTCAATTGTATAATTACTTCTTTTAAAGTATATTTATCTTTTGCAGTACTGCTTTTGTTTTACTGACCGTTCTGTTCTGTTGAAAATAAACATAAGTTAAACGGTTTTAAAAACATGACCTTGTTAAAAAAGTTTTGATTACTTCAATGAGGAAATAGATGAAAAAATAATATAATTACATAAATAATAACATTTGAAGTTGAATATAATAATAAAGTAAAGATATGAATAGAAATGAAACCATTAAAATTAGTTAAAATTATTATTTCAATGTTGTCATTGAGCCCCAATGTTTCAAATACAATTGTTTATTTATATTCAAACATCTGAATGATATTATATGATAATGCATGTTTATTTTGTATAATTGTTTAAATAAATGTATCTTTTGCAGTACTGCTGTTCCTTTATTCACAGTGCTGTTCTGTGTTCTTAAAAGAAAATGAAAAACTACTTGTGAATTAAAGAAATATGAAGAAAAAAAGGTTTAAAAACAAAATAACACTGTTAACATTTTGATTAATAAATGTAATGAGGAAATAAATAAAAACTATTTATAAATAAAATAATAACATTTTAAGTTGAATATAGCAATAAAACATGAGGATTCTGGATTTTGTTCCATAAGAAATTGATTCGTAATGTAAATTTACACAAGAGAAATAAATAAAAGAATTAAAAGAAAATGTTCTTTAAATGTTGTCATCACTGTTTTCAGCTGTTTCAAATAAATAGTTTATTTATATTCAAATATATGAGAGACAATATATGACTGAATATATATTTCATTTGTATTATTGTATTATTTTTCTATATATACTTCAAAATAAAATAAAATAACGAGGCAAATTTTTCCATAAAAATTTGATTTTCAAATTACATTTACACGAGATAAATAAATAGAATTAGTCGAAAAAAAAGTTTGTCATGAAGCTCAAATTTAAAAAATAAAATAGTTTATTTATATTCAGATATATACAAGTGGTAATATATGTTAATAAATATTAAATTAATTGTCGACCTGTCCATGGTCCTACATCTCTGGCGTTGCTTCTTCTTTTGACAGAATCACCGGAAGCACAAATCTGCCAAAAGCACGACGGACGATGTCACTAACCTCACTCCTCGTGCCAGTGACGCTTAAATGAAGTCCAGCCTCTGTCGTCTGTTGGCGGCGACGCCGGCAGTAATTAGTCAGGTGAGCGAGGGGGCGGGGTCACGCTCAGGCAATTAAGAAAGTGACAGCCCGTCCTGCTCACTGACGGGTTCACACTCGTACATTAACACCGAAAAGTACGTTCGGATAAAAAAAATATATATACATTTTCCTCGAGTTTACGCTGATTAACGTGAAACACTGGATATCTGTCTCACACTCGTACTTGTTTGGCTTTAGTCCGAGAGAGCGACACGTCCATTTAAAGCAGGTGTGTCGCACTTGAACTTCAAATACGAAAGTATGTTTGTGTATATTTAGGATTTTCTCCATTACTATGTTGCATTTTAGTCAGTAATAGTTTCAGATTTTGTTTACTTTATTGTCAAAGTAGTTTTGAATACACAACTCTTCAACTTAAAAGGTCAAACAAACGCACACACACTACAATCTCATTTGTGTAGTTTTTGTTCTAACATCTTAATGTCACCACCAAATCTTTGTGTGTGTGTGTGTGTGTGTGTGTGTGTGTGTGTGTGTGTGTGTGTGTGTGTGTGTGTGTGTGTGTGTGGTGGTGAGATCCAGCGCCAGGCAGTTATAAATGGCTATCATTTCCCAAACCACTCTGTTCTCCATTGTGGAGCGAATGTCGCCGCGGGGCGGGAAGAAGGTGATGTGTGTGAGTGTAGGAGGATGTAAGGGTGTGTGTGAGGGGGTAATGGAGGAAGTGAAGGGGCTGATGGTCCCGCAGGAAAACTCTTGACAGCAGAGAGCAGCGGCGACCGCCGCGATAGTCTGACCGGAATCGGTGTGTCCAGGATTTCCTCGGTGGAAGACGCGAGATGGAGAGAGATTGATGCTCCCAGACCCACATTAACTCTTCAGTCCGGTCGCAAAGAAATGTCTCGCGTCGCACTTTGATCTCTCGTAGAACAACCGACGTCTTCTCAAACTAAATAGATTGTGTGTCTTTTTTGTTATTAGCTTCTTAGCTCGACACCACAAAAGATTTAATCCTGCTCTTATTTTCCTAAGAAAAAGTATCAATAAGCCCAAAAAAGTTAATAATAGCTAATATTATTGTTTGACAAGTTATAAGAAAAACCATGATGTCATCAACCCTTTACTAAAATAATAATCAACAACTAAAGACATGAAAATATTCTTATTTTAATAAATTTTCATTTTTGGACAGCTTGTAGTAACAAAAGACTTAATAAATAACTCTGTTTTTCACATTACTTTGTTTTTACATGGACATAAATTAGCACCGTCGTACGAATTATTGTCAGAATCATCATATTTAGTCTTGATTTAACATTATTATCTTTGCGTGAAAATGGTTCCCTTTTTGTTGTAAAACTAAGAATAAATGATTTGCTGTGATTTCTACATTTAGCTTTAAGATTGTGTGGTTTCAGTGCTACACTTATAAAAACTAATGGACCAATAGTAAAGATAACATTATGTTTTAGAAAGAATGTTTGTCTTTAAACTCTTTAGTTCCATGCTAAAGCTAAGCTAGTTCTGAGGACACCTTAAACGGTGAGCTAATGCTAAGCTAACGGCGGCCTGAAACTAAGCTAACCCCTTCCCAGCAATAACTTCCTGTTCTGATATTTGTCGGGAAAAGAAACTTCCAGTATGGTGACCCCAAAAGTTGATGGTAACAGAGTCTTTTCTCTTTTCAACTGTTTATTTTAAGTGTTAGCCTCCTAACGCCATCTTTGTTCAAGCTTAATCTCAGAACACACTTTTGTCCCCCCCTTCTCTCCACTTTCTTTAAATCTTTAATTCCCTCTTTTGTATTTTGGTTATAAGTTCTCTCTGTTAATAGTATTTTGTCTTTGGCAGCTGCTGCGTCGCTACTTTAAAATGGTTAATGATTCCTGGCTGCTCGCGCCGGCGTCCATTATCCTCTTTACCATTATGCTCTTAAAACAACTTGACGGCAGTTTTTCTCCAGCTGTTGTGATTAAATTGAGTCTTGAAAACAAGAGGGATGAACGGTCTGACCGGGATTGTCCGGCGATTTGGATTTTCCTCGCGTGAAACTCTTACGATTGTCCTCGTCTGCAGCGAGTGTGAAATCTGATCCTTCGTTCTTTGTCTTCTGCCTCCACGGAGAAGAACGTCCGGCAGCACAATCTTCTCCTTTAAACACTTCAATTCATTATCGTTCGCCTTCTGATCGTGACATCGAGCCGTTACATTATGACCTCCTGCGTAATTCTACTGTATGTAAGTCGCTCTTTTTGCTGCCAAGATGGAAGCTTTTCCAGAAGAGTTTTTCCTGCTCCGTTGCTCTCAATATAATCTTTTTTTAATGTGTATTCTGTGTTATAGTCACACATATTTCATTCATATGGAAATAATTCAATGGATTGTATGTTTGCAATACATGACTAGCTTTGTTTTACTAATAAAAAGTAACACTTTTTTTCTTAGACTCTGTGTTTGTCTCGGTGTTGTCTTGACCTTTTAAGTCTTTTTTTTAATGTTTAGGCGCTTTGTGACCCTGGTCCAGAAAAGCGCTCTATAAATACTAATTACTTACTTATATACTTTGTAATAACGGTTAAAAAGTCACAAGATGCTTAAGACTGTGTTGTGGTTGTTTTATTATTTCAAGTTCAAGTGTTCGATCGATTATTGAGATCACTAAAAGGGTTTAAATTTGCTACTTTTTCTAAACTAAAGTAAATAATTAGTCTGGTTCAGGGGACCATTTGTGGCCCTTCGTCAGATTCCTTGTGGCCCAAGACACAACTTGATTGAGTGTGAAAACTGTATTGCGGCTGTAAGTCGTTTTAATGTTTAACCTCTTGAGTCTCAACATGATTTCGTTACTGTGCATTTTTTAATTACCGTATAACAACAATAAAGAATCTTCAATCTTGGTACGCTACATTTTGCCGATGCTAATTGCTAAATGCTATAAAAACCAAGAGTTTTTCATTTTGTTTTGATTTAATTCACAAAATGTTAGACTCTTGAGTGAAGATAGTTGGTTCATTAACATATGTTATGAAATAAAAGTAACATGTCGGTTGCTGGTTCGCTTCCAGGCCGAGCCAACTTGTGAGCTTGTATGTTCTCCCCGTGTTGTGTGGGTTTACTCCGGGCACTCCGGTTTCCTCCCACAGTCCATACAGAGGTTGATTGAGAACTTTAGGATATTGTCCATTGGTATGAGAGTGTGTGTGAATGGTTGTCTGTCTTTGTGTGCCCTGCGACAGACTGGCGTCCTGTCCAGGGTTTCCCCTGCCTCTCGCCCTATGATACTGGGATAGGCTCCAGTCTCCCCGCGACCCAGGTAGAAAATGAATGAATGTTTAGATATCTTTCTTCTTGGTAGTTATGACATTTATGACCTTCAGATTTTCAAGGTGGAAGATATTTTGGTATGTTTTGTAGATAATTGTTCAGGTATTTTTAACCTATCTTTGAGAAAACACGTCACACATGTATTATTATTTGTAAATGGTTTGCTGGTTTCTATTTGGGCCAGCAGCACTAACACACACACACATACACTGGAGCGGTTATGACAACTGTGTGACCTTCTCAGGGGCACATTACCGTCCTCGTCAGTATATTAACATCCACTCTGGGCGGCTGATTCTGATTCGGGAGACAAGGGTGGAGGCGGCGGCGGGTGTGTAGTGTTGGACAGGAGGCCTCTCTAAATCCCACACTCATCCATCATAAGTGGCGTCGCTACACTCTGAAGACCTGATAATAGCCTTTTGCATTTCCACACCGAGAGAGGGCGAAGAAGAGAACGAGGTGACGAGGGCGTCACTGCTCGCCCGCTCTATTCATTCTCCTCCTGAAAATCATCATCATCACACTCTTCTGCTACATTTTGGGAAAATCACTCTCTGAATTGGAAAAGGGACCCCGGGGCCACAGGAGCAGTGTCCGTGTTTTCCCCTCCTCTGGATAATTGACTTCTGTTGCCTGGTAATTCATCGCTTGCATATAATTCATCAGAGGAAGAGGAGCCGGTGACCTCGCCACCCTAGCATGCCCCGCCGGCCCACACACACACACACACACACACACACACGGTGTCACGACGCACACCTACACACACTTCATATCTCAAATCTCAACCTCCCACATTACTCACTGGCATATATGCATACACACTCGCCTAAACGCTCGCACAAAGCAGGGCTGAGTTGAGCTCCCTCCCTCAACCTCCATCCGCCCCCGAGGAGCCCGGAGCCTGGAATGAGAAGAGGGAGCGAGCGGCGAGTTAGAGGATGAAAAACCTGAGATGATAGATGGGCCGCATTGTGGCATTATGAATGAATTATACCTCCCAAATACCTTGAGCAGTGCAGACTGTCAGCCGGTGTCTATACTAATCTGGGACAAAATATAGCCGTTTCCACATTAAAGGGGGTTCGACGGAGAACGGCCCGCGGAATTAATTGAGCAATCAGGCCATTAGCGAGAGCCATCAGAGGGAGCCATGTTTGTGATGTCGCAACATTCATCATCCAGAGCCGCTTCACTCTCCTCTGCCTCTGTTGTCTTTGTCTCTAATGTGGCCCGTCTTCAAACAGATTAGGATTATTGTGACAAGACAAAGGTGTCTTTTGTCTTCCCTCCATAGCTGTGTCAGCGCCTGCCGCATTTATCACGCTTGTCACGCCGTCTCCGGAGCTTCGCACCTCGTCCCATTTTCTCTCCGCGGTACAATCTAAGGGAAAACGCTTGAATCAATAAACGCGATGGAATATTTAGTTAAATGTACGAGATTTTAATTTCTCATTGTTTGTTATGATGGAATCAGCCGTTATATGCTGACCATTATAAGAAAATACTGTATTTACTAAAGGATTTTTTATACTTTTAAGGACAATACCTGCATGTTTGACAAGTTCAGATGGAAGTTTTTTTAGTGCTACACTTATCATAACTCAAAGGGATGGTTTACTCTAAATTAACTATTAAAATTGATTTTCTGCTCACTCTCATGTCGAGTTGGGAATATTTTGAAAGTGTTTTTTGAGTTATAGGCAAAAATATATAAGTCCGCATGAAGGTCGCTCATTTCCTTCGTTCTTTCCCGTCCAAAAAGCGACACTTACCTCCATTCTGCTTATCTGTAATATCAACAACACGTTTAGATTTTAAGTTTGTTTGTAGCAGAAGCTAAAAGGATAAAATGATACACAAACAGGAAACACTCTCCCAGTTAGTGGCCCCTGATCTTTCTGAGTTAGATGCTACAGAAGCCAAAGAAAAAAAAGTTCAGGTAAAATGGTCATAGGAACAACGATTTTTGGTTGAATAAACTTTAGTCTGACAATGTTAAAAGCTGTTGACATAAATGTAGCATGTCAATTATTAAAGGCCTGTTGTCATTGAACAACACAAGTTGCCAGAACTCATACATCATGTCCCATAATGCATCTAATAACATGAAGCTCTTATAACAGAAATCTTCGCTCAAACTGATAATCCCATTCAACACTTTTGAGTCAAAATTTGGTCGTTATGAAACTAATAATCACTTTTTTAAATTCCCCATCACATTTAAATGAAGGTGAGACATATTTGTGGCGGAGAACGGAAACTGGTGACTCTTTAGATGCTATTTATCGGCCTCTAGTGGCCATATAACACACTGCACCAAACATAATAGTGTTACATCTGTGTAGAGGAATATTTTGCATTTCCATTTGAAATATATGATGTTTGATTCCCTTATTTAGCAAGGTGATTTTATACTATTATTATTATTATTATATTACATAACGTGGATTTATGAAAGTTTTATAAAGAGTAAAGTTTTAACTTTATTAAGAACTTTAGGTTAGCAGGTAACAATCAACTACTGACCATGTCAACAAGACTACTGATGGTGCTTCATGCATGACATAAACATCCTGTTAACGTGGCAACATTATCCATCACAAATATGGGGGAGGTATCTGCACCACACTTTCAACTTACCATAGCGAAAGGAATTATATCCATTATAACACGAATACTTATTTTATAGTAAAAACTAAAGAAGTAAACTGGAAGTTCATCCCTTAGCAAAAAGAAGAATACTCAAGTGTGATGTGACTTATACTTTCTTTGGGCAGCTGCATCATGGGAGTGGCTGATGTGTGGCAAAAACAGACTTTTGGTGTTATTGTAAGATTCTTTGAGGTATTACCACAATTTTAAAACTACTATTATGTGTATGATCGTGTAGAGCTGGAGTTCAGGTTTATAGCAAATAGTATGTGTGTTGGTTTGAATTACCTTTATGTACCATAAGGACATACACACAAAAAAGAATAACGTTCAAATTGCCTTCTCTATGGATCATGTCCCTTTCATAGAGTGTTTGCAATAACAATAGGAATGATGATCATTGTGTCTTTCCTCTGATGCTCGTTGCATAGATTGTGACATAAGAATATGTTATTCACATGAGTCTGTTAAATGTAGAGCATTTCATTAAAAAACGTACTACTGGAGTAGTATAAACCTTGTAAACTGGTAGTATTTAGATGAGTATATTTAAAGGTAAACATCTGTAAACTTAAAAACTTACAATTTAGTCAGAAGTAGTTTCAAATTAGAACACTTCAAGTTCACCCCAAGTACATATACCTTAGAATAATTACTATATTTAGAGTGAAATACACCCCGCTTTGTTTATACAACAAGTCCATTAGAGGTGGAGACTTCCAGGATTGATGACCCGGATGATGCCTGATGGTGATGGATATTCTCCAGAAAAATTAAGTTTTTTTGTGGGTGGGGCTTAAGCACGTTTTCTAATGTAAATATTTCAATGAAAAAAAAGATTTTTGTACAAACAGACACATACTGATGAGTACAATAGATAATCCATTTAAGGCACACTCAAATCAACACTTTGTCCTTTTATTATATTGGTACCAAAAAGTGGATGAGTCTGTGACGTAAGAACAATATTACTCGGTCGAATGTCCTGACCTTCTGTTTACTAATCAAGCAGATGAATGACGTGCAGTTTATCTTGTGGGACAACAGTGCACTCTGCTGGTGGCTGAAGGAATTTTACACGCATCCTCAGCATTAACAGCTGGATCAGGAAACGAAACAGGTTGCGTGTGTATGCCACGCTTGGTCAGACTCTTTGACATATAAAATAGTAAAATGTTTCTGTTTTCACCAAAGAGCATGTCAGCAGTCAGTCTTGGGAATGCTCTTGGGCACTGTAAGGATCTCAGACTCTCCTCCCTTCTGGATGTTTCGGTTGAAGCTAGATCTGTTATAAGAAGAATCAACGGAGTGCTTTTCCTTCATCAGAGTGTTGCAAGTTCTGCTTCTGGATCCTTCAGCTGAAGCTAGACCTGTCTTGAGAATAAGCACCGGAATCTTTCTTTTATCACATTATTGCAATATCTCCTTCTGGAGCTTTCAGCTTAAGCTAGGCCTGTTTTAGAAGAATCACAGAATGTCTCTTCTTTCACAGGGTTGCAATATATCCTTCTGGTCCTGCCAGCAGTAGCTAGGTCCTTTGTTGACAAGATTTACTTTTTGCATCTTCCATCAAGGTGTTCATCAGCAACTTCTACTTACCAAGTTCCTGCTTCTTCCCCTAATTCAGAGGGTAAGGCTCCAGAACTTAAGGGGGCTAGTCGGATTCTCCGAGTGCTCCAACCACACATAAAGAATGAAGAAGAGCAGGTGGTATCCTCATCCCCAAAGATAAGGACTTGTCATCCATTAGTTGGTTTCGTCAAATCAGGCTGCTGAATGTAGAGGAAAATATCTTCTTCAGCGTCCTGATACAAAGGCTCTCAACATTCCTGCAGAGTACCAACTTTTTCTGATACATCATTGCAGAAAGCAAGAATCCAGGGCAGGATGTCTGGAGCATGCCAGTATCATAACGGAGAGACCAAGATCATCTCCTCAGGTAGTGGGATGGTTATTCTTAGTTCAAATAACGTCTGTCAGTGACGCGGCGTCATCAGGGACGTCATCGGTTCTGAATGTGGGACTTCTGAATGTTCGCTCCATTACTAATAAATCTTTTACTCTTAATGATCTTTTCACAAGAGTTAATTTGGATTTATTATGTCTTTCTGAGACTTGACAGAGAGAGGAAGAGTTTATTCATCTGAATGAACTCTACAGTAGGGAGCGCTGTCCTGGGGAAGCCTTGCCTCTCTGGTCGTGGGGGATGTCTTGCTAGACTTCAGTGTCTTCCTATCTTCCATTATTCAAATGGAATCTGTTCTTTTTCTTGGAGACTATAATCTTCATGTTGATGACGTCACATCTTGCTCTGCTGAAGAACTTTTAACTTAAACAGAAGCCTTTAATTTTGAGCAACATGTTTCTGAACCCACTCATCAAAAAAGCCACTTTTTAGACTTTGTTTTTACTCTAGGCCTGGACTTTTCTAATGTATCTGTTAATAATGTCCATCTGAGTGATCATTCTCTTGTCTTGTTTAACCTGGACTTCATCCCTGAACCTAAGCCTTTGAAAGTTAGGTCTCAAAGGCGTGTTATCTCAGCCGATAATGCAGACCAATATGGTGAACCTCTCCCTTTCCACAGGGGTTTTTCCCAATGCATTTAAAATGCCATTGTGGAGCCTCTGCTCAAAAAGCCAGGCTTAGACCCAACTGACCTCAGTCATTTCAGGCCTATTTCTAAGCTTCCATTCTTGTCCAAGATCTTGGAGAAGGTGGTGTCTGAGCAGCTGTCTTTGTTCCTGGATCAGAGCGACATCCATGAGAAGTTTCAGTCTGGCTTCCGTAAACATCACCCTACGGAGACAGCTTTACTGAAAGTGTACAGTGACATGATGTCGGCTGACTCGGGTCAATTCACTGTTCTGTTTCTCTTGGATCTGTCCTCAGCCTTTGACACAGTTGATCACCAGATCCTGCTAAGTAGACTGAGGGATGTAGTGGGACTGTCTGGGTCTGTGTTAGAATTGTTCTCATCTTACCTTTCTGGGCGCAGTTTTAGTGTATCTGCCAATCAAATGAGATCTGAATCGGCAGATCTGTTGTGTGGAGTCCCTCAAGGTTCTGTTCTGGGTCCTTTATTGTTTTTCCTGTACTTGATTCCCCTGGGTAAAATCATTCAGAGATTTGCTGATGTTTCTTATCACATTTTTGCTGATGACATCCAGCTCTGCTGCTCTTTTGATCCAATTGAGCCCCAGAGGCTGAACAGCTTAGTCAATTGTTTGCTAGAAATCAAACAATGGCTGAGTGAAAACACTCTACAGCTAAATGTGGACAAAAAAAACTCTGGTGATTGCTCCTGATAATAAGGTTCCAGGGTTGAGTCAGTACTTGGGTGACTTAGGTCAGTCATCAAGGCTCCACGCTTGTGTTTAGTGAACCGTGGCAAGTAAATATCAGAATAGCAGGATGTTCAGAGGATGCCAACTCCCGTGACACCTCAAGCTCTGCCTGAATGATGAGGTAAACATTAAAGTCTTCATCAAGTCAAGGTTTGCGGAAGCTTCACTAGAAGAATGGAAGGGAAGACGACGCGGCAGAACAGAGGCAAGTGGGCCAACAAGAGAGAGTATGTACTGGCTGTGGTGGGACAGCTGATTGGTCTCATCAATTTTTGGAGATTTCCCTACCTGTGCTTCAAAAATGGAGGAGGTATCTTCAACACACTCTCCAGCTGAAGATTTTGAACATGAATAAGTGAAGGTATTTCCATCAGGTGTTTTCCTGGTGCCGTACCTGGTGTTCCTGTTCACATGTGGGATCCCTCTGTTCTTTGCTGAGAGCTCTCTTGGACAGTTCACTCAAGAAGGGGGGATCACCTGCTGGAGCAGCATTTGTCTACTGACTAAGGGTAACACCAGACTTCTCAGTGGACTTGTAAGATGATTTTTGAAACTTCTTCTGTTTTGTAAAGGTTTGGGCTACAGCACCCAGCTGTTAATGTTGTACTCATTAATGGATTACTCCCTCATCCTGTCCTGGGCCTTCTTCTACCTTTTCTCCTCCTTCAGTGCCACACTTCCGTGGAGCAATTGCAACAACACGTGGAACACAGGTACACACTTCCTCACAAGTAAACACTAACAGATGTCAATACTAACTTTTCTCTTTAAGACCACTGTTCTGATTATGGAAAAAACTTCTCATCTGAGATCAATGCTACTTCTGCCAGCAGAGAATTCTGGCTGTAAGTTACTGAGGTCTATCTACTGTAAGTTGACAACAATGATGGAAATATTGATGTTGCATCTCCAGGAGACGAGTGTTGAAGCTGTCGGGGGGAATAGAGGAGATGGGGGACATCCGCTGGGAGCTGGCTGGTTGTCTGTTGCTGAGCTGGATCATCTCCTACTTGTGCGTCTGGAAAGGAGTCAAGACTTCGGGGAAGGTTACTAATGAAAAACATCACAAAACCTAAGCTTAGTAACAAGAAGAAGTTGACAAGTTGTCTCCTTTCCTGTCCCTCAGGTTGTCTATTTCACAGCAACGTTCCCGTTTCTAATGCTGATGGTGCTGCTGGTCCGAGGACTGACTCTTCCCGGAGCCATTGATGGAATAATCTTTTATCTGTACCCAGACCCAGCACGACTGACAGACACACAGGTACACATCATTAACATTAACTTCCGCTGTAATCATGTCATACAAATGACTATAAATCTGTTTTTTAACTAAGCTTACTTCCAGGAGGTCAGCTTGTGAAATCTGTCTCTGGTTTCAGGTGTGGATGGATGCCGGCAACCAAGTATTCGGCTCTCTGTCTCTTTGTGCTGGATGTTTAGAAGTGTTGGGAAGCTACAACAAGTTCAGCAACAACTGCTACAAGTAAATTGGACAGTGAATTATTTCATATGTAAGATGTTTGTGAAGACTTATATCTTGCTTGCAGGGATACCATCTACCTTTCACTGGTGAACGCCTTCACTAGTCTGGTTTCTGGGTTTGCTGTCTTCTCTGTGCTCGGCTTCATGTCCAGAGAACTCAACCAGGACATTTCGGTCGTGGCTGACTCAGGTACCATATCATAAAAAACTATTTGTGTACCTCAACTAAACCTATTCTCCTTCAGGTCCAGGTCTTGCCTTTATCACCTACCCAAGCGCCATTGCTCTGATGCCTGTTCCTCAACTCTGGGCGTCGCTGTTCTTCATCATGATCCTCCTGCTCGGAGTAGACAGTCAGGTGACCATCATTCAAACAAATGTTTCCATCAAATAAGTGGTCACAAATTACATGTTTTGGTCTTCAGTTTTTGTCCTTGGAAACCTTGGTCACGTCCATCTCTGACCTGTTTCCTTTTTTTTACATCGGACACCGGCGTCAAGTCCTTCTGGTCATCGTATGCGTTGTTTGTTATCTTGTTGGACTCTTAATGGTCACTGAGGTGAGCAGTTTTCAAAGTATGAATCTGATAAATTCTAATAACCTGATGTTTCTCACTACTCTCTTGTCTGCAGGGAGGACTGTACTTGTTCCTCATCTTCGACTACTATGGTGCTCAAGGGGTGTCACTGATGCTCTTCGCTGTGCTGGAGTCTGTTAGTATAGGATGGGCTTACGGTGAGTTCCTGCCTCCTCAAGTCAGAAACCACGAGCCTTAACAAAAAGACCACCTGAAGATCCAACAAAGCTAATGTTATAAAGCACATAGGTCTGAAACCAACCCCAATTCAGGATTATTCTGTTCATGGTGGTGAGCAAATATTCATAAAAGTGCCTCAGTGATGACAGTTGCTGTTTCTCTGCAGGTGCTGACCGCTACTACGAGAATATAGAGCAGATGATCGGCTATCGTCCTTCACCATACATGAAGTACTGCTGGAAGTTCATCACTCCAGCAGTGTGTTCTGTGAGTTGTCTGTTCTGTCTGTAGCTACTCTGTGGAACTGAAGAACTTATGTTTGATTGACAGGTCACTATCGCACTGTCACTTGTCAGATTCTCTCCTCTTAAGTACAACAATGTGTACCAGTACCCATGGTGGGGTTATGGTATCGGACTCTTTCTATCAGTGTCCATCATCTCCATGATTCCAGTCTGGGCGATTTACAACTTGAAGGTGTCAACAGGAACACTAAGACAGGTGCTTGCAACCATTCCTCTGAAATATAGTCTCTATTTACGATTTTCCTAGACCAGGTGTGTCCCACCTTTGGGTGGATTGATGCAATATATGTATCCCTATGGATGCCATCCAAGCACCTTTGAAGAGTGTACTTGCAGTCTTCGTACCCCACTTTATACATTTACAATATTTGGTCAATTTTTTCAGGGATTCATCTGTGGATGTGGATAAGATTTTACTAAATCAAGATCATTGTTAATGACTGATCAATGAAGGCTAAATTTTGACGGCTCTTCTACCAACAGAGGCTGAAAGCTCTGATCTCCCCTGCTGTCCAACATGGAGGATCACCAAACAACCGACTAGGAACTCCAGAGTCACACAACTCTGTTCTGTAGAATTTAGATTTGATGGATCAACTCAGGAATAATGTACAGCAATATATATATAGGAAAAAGAACATAAATTGACCCAAGACTTTATCAACATTTGTGGTTGATTCCTAATCCAATAACTATATACCTGCACCATCTCAAAGGTTTAATAAACATTCATGCTTGGCTAAACAATGTATTTATGTCATGTTTTCTATTTTATACTCACCAAAATGGATGTGATCAGTTGTGTCACTCTCAGGTAGTCTCAAGAGTATGTTAAATTAACCCTTTTCCAGGCTGAGCTAACACAATGTAACATTTTTCTACAAAGGACCCAAAAAAAGGATAAATATTATATATATAAAGTATTAATGTCCCCTTCTTTGAGCTACCACCTTACCCTGGTCTGTGTCCCAAAAACCCCAGGAGCTATGTTGTGACCCGACATAGGGTTTCATGCCCCTGGTAGTGTCACCCTAGACAAACAAATCCTGTGGCAGGAACCAGACAAAGAGTAGCTCTAAAACCTAGACGATGACAAATAAAAATAGAACCCAGTTTATCACAGCAAAAATAGGTCTATATATATTCCTATGAGGTCACCACCCGTGAAAGGGGCCACAGAGGAACGGTCAACTTAAGCCAGGCGGTAGGTTAAGGCGCAGACCTTGGTGATCCAAACGTAACCTCTTTGTCGAGGAAGGAGTCCGAGCTGGTGCTTGAGGTAGAGAGTTTCCAGCTTGATATAGTCGACTCTCCTCGATGTACAGTGTGCGCTCTGGAACCAGTACTCTTGAGAGGCTGGGACACTCTTCCACTTTGGAGGGGCCTTACTACTGGAGTAGTGTAAACTTTGTACACTGGTAGTATATAGATGAGAATATTTAAAAGTAAACTTCTGTAAACTTAAAGTCTTACAAATTAGTCAGAAGTAGTTTCAAATTAGAACACTTGAAGTTCACCCCTAGTACATATACCTTAGAATACTTCTTATTTTAGAGTTAAATACACCCGCTTTGTTTATACAACAAGTCCGTTAGAGGTGGAGACTTCCAGGATTGATGACGCAGATGATGCCTAATGGTGATGGATAAGCTCCAGAAAAAAGTTTTTCAGTGGGCGAGGCTTAAGCACAATTTGTAATTTAAATATTTCAATGAAAAAAGAGTTTTGTACAAACAGACACATACTGATGAGTACAATAGATAATCTTTTTAAGGCACACTCAAATCAACACTTGGTCCTTTTATTATATTGGTACCAAAAAGTGGATGAGTCTGTGACGTAAGAACAATATTACTCGGTAGAATGTCCTGACCTTCTGTTTACTAATCAAGCAGATGAATGACGCTCCGTTTATCTTGTGGGACAACAGTGCACTCTGCTGGTGGCTGAGTGATTTTTTTGCACGCATCTTCAGCATTAATAGCTGGATCAGGAGACGAAACAGGTTGCGTGTGTATGCCACGCTTGGTCAGACTCTTTGACATATTAAATAATAAAATGTTTCTGTTTTCACCAAAGAGCATGTCAGCTGTCAGTCTTGGGAATGCTCTTGGGCACTGTAAGGATCTCAGACTCTCCTCCCTTCTAGATGCTTCGGTGGAAGCTAGATCTGTTATAAGAAGAATCAACGGAGTGCTTTTCCTTCATCAGAGTGTTGCACGTTCTCCTTCTGGATCCTTCAACTGAAGCTAGACCTGTCTTGAGAATAAGCACCGGAGCTTTTCTTTCATCACATTATTGCAATATGTCCTTCTGGAGATTTCAGCTTAAGCTAGGCCTGTTTTGAGAAGAATCACAGAATGTCTCTTCCTTCACAGAGTTGCAATATCTCCTTCTGGACCTGGATCAGTATCTAGGTCCTTTGTTGACAAGATTTACTGTTTGCTTCTTCCATCAAGGTGTTCATTAGCAACTTCTACTTACCAAGTTCCTGCTTCTTCCCCTAATTCAGAGGGTGAGGCTCCCGATCTTAAGGGGGCTAGTCTGATTCTCCGAGTGCTCCAACCACAGATCAGGCTGCTGAATGTAGAGGAAAATATCTTCTTCAGTGTCCTGATACAAAGGCTCTCAACATTCCTGCAGAGTACCAACTTTGTTGATACATCATTGCATAAAGCAAGGATCCAGGGCAGGATGTCTGGAGCATGCCAGTATGATTTGGCACCAGATATAAACAGCGAAAAAGGAACAGAGAGACCAAGACCAAGGCCATCTCCGCAGGTAGTAGGATGGTTATTCTTAGTTCAAATATCTTTTGTCCATATTTCCGCTTCCAACATTTTTTGGTTGCAGATGTGAGTCTTCTTCTGAGATCTATAAAAAAAATCAATGAATGGGACAAATATTTTAATTACGTTAAGATCTAATATTTGCTTCTAATAATATGTCTGAAGGCTTTGACAGCCATCAATGCTCCACGCTTGTGTTTAATGAACCGTGGTAAGTAAATATCAGAATAGCAGGATGTTCAATGGATGCCAAGTCCAGAACGTGACACCTCAAGCTCTGCCTGAATGATGAGGTAAACATTAAAGTCTTCATTAAGTCGAGGTTTGCAGAAGCTTCACTAGAAGGATGGAAGGGAAGACGACGCGGCAGAGCAGAGGCAAGTGGGCCAACAAGAGAGAGTATGTACTGGCTGTGCTGGGACAGCTGATCGGTCTCATCAATTTTTGGAGATTTCCCTACCTGTGCTTCAAAAATGGAGGAGGTATCTTCAAAACACTCTCTAGCTGAAGATTTTGAAGATGAATAAGTGAAGGTATTTCAATCAGGGGTTTTCCTGGTGCCGTACCTGGTGTTCCTGTTCACATGTGGGATCCCTCTGTTCTTTACTGAGACCTCTCTTGGACAGTTCACTCAAGAAGGGGGGATCACCTGCTGGAGCAGCATTTGTCTACTGACTAAGGGTAACACTAGACTTCTCAGTGGACTTGTAAGATGTTTTTTGAAGCTTCTTTTGTTTTGTAAAGGTTTGGGCTACAGCACCCAGCTGTTAATGTTGTACTCATTAATGGATTACTCCGTCATCCTGTCCTGGGCCTTCTTCTACCTTTTCTCCTCCTTCAGTGCCACACTTCCGTGGAGCAATTGCAACAACACGTGGAACACAGGTACACACTTCCTTACAAGTAAACACTAACAAATGTCAACACTAACGTTTCTCTTGAAGACCACTGTTCTGATTACGGGAAAAACTTCTCATCCGAGATCAATGCTACTTCTGCCAGCAGAGAATTCTGGCTGTGAGTCACTGAGGTCTATCTAAGTTGAGAACAATGATGGAAAGATTGATGTTGATGTCTCCAGGAGACGAGTGTTGAAGCTGTCGGGGGGAATAGAGGAGATGGGGGACATCCGCTGGGAGCTGGCTGGTTGTCTGTTGCTGAGCTGGATCATCTCCTACTTGTGCGTCTGTAAAGGAGTCAAGACTTCGGGGAAGGTTACTAATGAAAAACATCACAAAACTTAAGCTTAGTTACAAGAATGAGTTGACAATTTGTCTCCTTACCTGTCCCTCAGGTCGTCTATTTCACAGCAACGTTCCCGTTTCTAATGCTGATGGTGCTGCTGGTCCGAGGACTGACTCTTCCCGGAGCTATTGATGGAATAATCTTTTATCTGTACCCAGACCCAGCACGACTGACAGACACACAGGTACACATCATTAATATTAACTTCCGCTGTAATCATGTCATACAAATGACTATAAATCTGTTTTTTAACTAAGCTTACTTCCAGGAGGTCAGCTTGTGAAATCTGTCTCTGGTTTCAGGTGTGGATGGATGCCGGCAACCAAGTATTCGGCTCTCTGTCTCTTTGTGCTGGATTATTAGAAGTGTTGGGAAGCTACAACAAGTTCAACAACAACTGCTACAAGTAAAATTGACAGTGAATTATTACATATGTAAGATGTGTGCGAAGACGAATAGCTTGTTTGTAGGGATGCCATCTACCTTTCACTGGTGAACGCCTTCACTAGCCTGGTTTCTGGGTTTGCTGTCTTCTCTGTGCTCGGCTTCATGTCCAGAGAACTCAACCAGGACATTTCCGTCGTGGCTGACTCAGGTATCGCACCATAAAAAACATTTTGTGTACTTCAATTTAAACTATTCTCCTTCAGGTCCAGGTCTTGCCTTTATCACCTACCCAAGCGCCATCGCTCTGATGCCTGTTCCTCAACTCTGGGCGTCGCTGTTCTTCATCATGATCCTCCTGCTCGGAGTAGATAGTCAGGTGACCTTCATTCGAACAAAGGTTTCCATCAAATTAGTGGTCACAAATGACATTTTTTGGTCTTCAGTTTTTGTCCTTGGAAACCTTGGTCACGTCCATCTCCGACCTGTTTCCTTTTTTTTACATCGGACACTGGCGTCAAGTCCTTTTGGTCATCATATGTGTTGTTTGTTATCTTGTTGGACTCTTAATGGTCACTGAGGTGAGCAGTTTTCAAAGTATGAATCTGGTCAATTCTAATAACCTGACTAACAAATGTTTCTCGCTACTCTATTGTGTGCAGGGAGGACTCTACTTGTTCCTCATCTTCGACTACTATGGTGCTCGAGGGGTGTCACTGATGCTCTTTGCTGTGATGGAGTCTGTTAGTATAGGATGGGCTTACGGTGAGTTCCTGCCTCCTCAAGTCAGAAACCACGAGCCTTAACAAAAAGACCACCTGAAGATCCAACAAAGCTAATGTTATAAAGCACATAGGTCTGAAACCAACTTCAATTCAGGATTATTCTGTTCATGGTGGTGAGCAAATATTCATAAAAGTGCCTCAGTGATGACAGTTGCTCTTTTTCTTCAGGCGCTGACCGCTACTACGAGAATATAGAGCAGATGATCGGCTATCGTCCTTCACTGTACATGAAGTACTGCTGGAAGTTCATCACTCCAGCAGTGTGTTCTGTGAGTTGTCTCTTCTGTATGTAGCTACTCTGTGGAACTGAAGAACTTATGTTTTATTGACAGGTCACTATCGTGCTGTCACTTGTCAGATTCTCTCCTCTTAAGTACAACAATGTGTACCAGTACCCATGGTGGGGTTATGGTATCGGACTCTTTCTATCAGTGTCCATCATCTCCATGATTCCAGTCTGGGCGATTTACAACTTGAAGGTGTCAACAGGAACACTAAGACAGGTGCTTGCAACCATTCCTCTGAAATATAGTCTCTATTTACGATTTTCCTAGACCAGGTGTGTCCCACCTTTGGGTGGATTGATGCAATATATGTATCCCTATGGATGCCATCCAAGCACCTTTGAAGAGTGTACTTGCAGTCTTCGTACCTCCCTTTCTACATTTACAATATTTGGTCGATTTTTTCAGGGATTCATCTGTGGCTGTAGATAAGATTTTACTAAATCAAGATCATTGTTAATGACTGATCAATGAAGGCTAAATCTTGACGGCTCTTCTACCAACAGAGGCTGAAAGCTCTGATCTCCCCTGCTGTCCAACATGGAGGATCACCAAACAACCGACTAGAAAGTCCAGAGTCACACAACTCTGTTCTGTAGAGTTTAGATTTGATGGATCAACTCAGGAATAATGTATAGCAAAATATATATATAGGAAAAAAAAACGTTAATTGACCTCAGACTTTATCAACATTTGTGGTTGATTCCTAATCCAATAACTATATACCTACACCATCTCAAAGGTTTAATAAACATTCATTCTTGGCTAAATGTATTTATGTCATGTTTTCTATTTTATACTCACCAAAATGGATGTGATCAGTTGTGTCACTCTCAGGTAGTTTCAAGGGTATGTTAGAAGTTAACATACCCTTTTCCAGGCTGAGCTAACACAATGTAAATTTTTTCTACAAAAGACCCAAGAAAAGGATAAATATTTTATATATATAGTATTAATGTCCCACTCTTTGAGCTACCACCTTACCCTGGTCTGTGTCCCAGGAACCCCAGTAGCTATGTTGTGACCCGACATAGGGTTTCATGCCCCTGGTAGTGTCACCCAAGACAAACAGATCCTGTGGCAGGAACCAGTCAAAGAGTAGCTCTAAAACCTAGACGATGACAAATAAAAATAAAACCCAGTTTATAACAGCAAAAAAAGGTCTATATATATTCCTATGAGGTCACCACCCGTGAAAGGGGCCACAGGCAACGGTCACCTTAAGCCAGGCGGTAGGTTAAGGCGCAGACCTTGGTGATCCAAACGTAACCTCTTTGTCGAGGAAGGAGTCCGAGCTGGTGCTTGAGGTAGAGAGTTTCCAGCTTGATATAGTCGACTCTCCTCGATGTACAGTGTGCGCTCTGGAACCAGTACTCTTGAGAGGCTGAGACACTCTTCCACTTTGGAGGGGCCTTACTACTGGAGTAGTGTAAACTTTGTACACTGGTAGTATATAGATGAGAATATTTAAAAGTAAACTTCTGTAAACTTAAAGTCTTACAAAATAGTCAGAAGTAGTTTCAAATTAGAACAATTAGAAGTTCACCCCTAGTACATATACCTTAGAATACTTCTTATTTTAGTGTTAAATACACCCGCTTTGTTTATACAACAAGTCTGTTAGAGGTGGAGACTTCCAGGATTGATGACGCAGATGATGCCTAATGGTGATGGATAAGCTCCAGAAAAAAGTTTTTCAGTGGGCGGGGCTTAAGCACAATTTGTAATTTAAATATTTCAATGAAAAAAAGTTTTGTACAAACAGACACATACTGATGAGTACAATAGATAATCCATTTAAGGCACACTCAAATCAACACTTGGTCCTTTTATTATATTGGTACCAAAAAGTGGATGAGTCTGTGACGTAAGAACAATATTACTCGGTCGTATGTCCTGAACTTCTTTTTACTTATCAAGCAGATGAATGACGCGCCGTTTATCTTGTGGGACAACAGTGCACTCTGCTGGTGGCTGAGTGATTTTTTTGCACGCATCTTCAGCATTAACAGCTGGATCAGGAGACGAAACAGGTTGCGTGTGTATGCCACGCTTGGTCAGACTCTTTGACATATAAAATAGTAAAATGTTTCTGTTTTCACCAAAGAGCATGTCAGCAGTCAGTCTTGGGAATGCTCTTGGGCACTGTAAGGATCTGCTCTCCTCCCTTCTAGATGCTTCGGTGGAAGCTAGATCTGTTATAAGAAGAATCAACGGAGTGCTTTTCCTTCATCAGAGTGTTGCACGTTCTCCTTCTGGATCCTTCAGCTGAAGCTAGACCTGTCTTGAGAATAAGCACCGGAGCTTTTCTTTCATCACATTATTGCAATATTATGTCCTTCTGGAGATTTCAGCTTAACTAGGCCTGTTTTGAGAAGAATCACAGAATGTCTCTTCCTTCACAGAGTTGCAATATCTCCTTCTGGACCTGGATCAGTATCTAGGTCCTTTGTTGACAAGATTTACTGTTTGCTTCTTCCATCAAGGTATTCATTAGCAACTTCTACTTACCAAGTTCCTGTTTCTTCCCCTAATTCAGAGGGTGAGGCTCCAGATCTTAAGGGGGCTAGTCTGATTCTCCGAGTGCTCCAACCACAGATCAGGCTGCTGAATGTAGAGGAAAATATCTTCTTCAGTGTCCTGATACAAAGGCTCTCAACATTCCTGCAGAGTACCAACTTTGTTGATACATTAATGCATAAAGCAAGGATCCAGGGCAGGATGTCTGGAGCATGCCAGTATGATTTGGCACCAGATATAAACAGCGAAAAAGGAACAGAGAGACCAAGACCAAGGCCATCTCCGCAGGTAGTAGGATGGTTATTCTTAGTTCAAATATCTTTTGTCCATATTTCCGCTTCCAACATTTTTGGTTGCAGATGTGTCTTCTACTGAGATCTTTAACAAAAAATAAATGAATTGGAAAAATATTTTAATTACGTTAAGATCTAGTATTTGCTTCTAATAATATGTCTGAAGGCTTTGACAGCCATCAATGCTCCACGCTTGTGTTCAATGAACCGTGGTAAGTAAATATCAGAATAGCAGGATGTTCAATGGATGCCAAGTCCAGAACGTGACACCTAAAGTTCTGCCTGAATGACGAGGTAAACATTAAAGTCTTCATCAAGTCAAGGTTTGCAGAAGCTTCACTAGAAGGATGGAAGGGAAGACGACGCGGCAGAGCAGAGGCAAGTGGGCCAACAAGAGAGAGTATGTACTGGCTGTGGTGGGACAGCTGATCGGTCTCATCAATTTTTGGAGATTTCCCTACCTGTGCTTCAAAAATGGAGGAGGTATCTTCAACACACCCTCTAGCTGAAGATTTTGAACATGAATAAGTGAAGGTATTTCAATCAGGGGTTTTCCTGGTGCCGGCTTCAGAAAACAACATTTTCCACATTTAGGCAACATTTATTTGCGTTCACATGATCCGCCTGATGATAAACTATGGTTTAAAGACATTATTGCCCGATTTCAGAGACGTTGACTTTTAGCCCTTTTTTCAACCCCCGGGGTCAAGAAATCTCAAAATGTCAACTTTTTTTGAGGCTTCAGAAAACAACATTTTACACATTTAGGCAACATTTATTTGCCTTCACATGATCCGCCTGATGATAAACTATAGTTTAAAGACATTATTGCCCGATTTCAGAGACGTTGACTTTTAGCCCTTTTTTCAACCCCCGGGGTCAAGAAATATCAAAATGTCAACTTTTTTTGAGGCTTCAGAAAACAACATTTTCCACATTTAGGCAACATTTATTTGCGTTCACATCATCCGCCTGATGATAAACTATGGTTTAAAGACATTATTTCCCGATTTCAGAGACGTTGACTTTTATCCCTTTTTTCAACCCCCGGGGACAAGAAATCTCAAAATGTCAACTTTTTTTGAGGCTTCACAAAACAACATTTTCCACATTTAGGCAACATTTATTTGCGTTCACATCATCCGCCTGATGATAAACTATGGTTTAAAGACATTATTTCCCGATTTCAGAGACGTTGACTTTTAGCCCTTTTTTCAACCCCCGGGGTCAAGAAATCTCAAAATGTCAACTTTTTTTGAGGCTTCAGAAAACAACATTTTCCACATTTAGGCAACATTTATTTGCGTTCACATGATCCGCCTGAAGATAAACTATGGTTTAAAGACATTATTGCCCGATTTCAGAGACGTTGACTTTTAGCCCTTTTTTCAACCCCCGGGGTCAAGAAATCTCAAAATGTCAACTTTTTTTGAGGCTTCAGAAAACAACATTTTCCACATTTAGGCAACATTTATTTGCGTTCACATGATCCGCCTGATGATAAACTATGGTTTAAAGACATTATTGCACGATTTCAGAGACGTTGACTTTTAGCCCTTTTTTCAACCCCCGGGGTCAAGAAATCTCAAAATGTCAACTTTTTTTGAGGCTTCAGAAAACAACATTTTCCACATTTAGGCAACATTTATTTGCGTTCACATGATCCGCCTGATTATAAACTATGGTTTAAAGACATTATTTCCCGATTTCAGAGACGTTGACTTTTAGCCCTTTTTTCAAACCCCGGGGTCAAGAAATCTCAAAATGTCAACTTTTTTTGAGGCTTCACAAAACAACATTTGCCACATTTAGGCAACATTTATTTGCGTTCACATGATCCGCCTGATGATAAACTATGGTTTAAAGACATTATTGCCCGATTTCAGAGACGTTGACTTTTAGCCCTTTTTTCAACCCCCGGGGCCAAGAAATCTCAAAATGTCAACTTTTTTTGAGGCTTCAGAAAACAACATTTTCAACATTTAGGCAACATTTATTTGCGTTCACATCATCCGCCTGATGATAAACTATGGTTTAAAGACATTATTGCCCGATTTCAGAGACGTTGACTTTTAGCCCTTTTTTTCAACCCCCGGGGTCAAGAAATCTCAAAATGTCAACCTTTTTGAGGCTTCAGAAAACAACATTTTCTACATTTAGGCAACATTTATTTGCGTTCACATCATCCGCCTGATGATAAACTATGGTTTAAAGACATTATTGCCCGATTTCAGAGACGTTGACTTTTAGCCCTTTTTTCAACCCCCGGGGTCAAGAAATCCCAAAATGTCAACTTTTTTTGAGGCTTCAGAAAACAACATTTTCCACATTTAGGCAACATTTATTTGCGTTCACATGATCCGCCTGATGATAAACTATAGTTTAAAGACATTATTTCCCGATTTCAGAGACGTTGACTTTTAGCCCTTTTTTCAACCCCCGGGGTCAAGAAATCTCAAAATGTCAACTTTTTTTGAGGCTTCAGAAAACAACATTTTCCACATTTAGGCAACATTTATTTGCGTTCACATGATCCGCCTGATGATAAACTAAGGTTTAAAGACATTATTTCCCGATTTCAGAGACGTTGACTTTTAGCCCTTTTTTCAACCCCCGGGGTCAAGAAATCTCAAAGTGTCAACTTTTTTTGAGGCTTCAGAAAACAACATTTTCCACATTTAGGCAACATTTATTTGCGTTCACATGATCCGCCTGATGATAAACTATGGTTTAAAGACATTATTTCCCGATTTCAGAGACGTTGACTTTTAGCCCTTTTTTCAACCCCCGGGGTCAAGAAATCTGAAAGTGTCAACTTTTTTTGAGGCTTCAGAAAACAACATTTTCCACATTTAGGCAACATTTATTTGCGTTCACATGATCCGCCTGATGATAAACTATGGTTTAAAGACATTATTGCCCGATTTCAGAGACGTTGACTTTTAGACCTTTTTTCAACCACCGGGGTCAAGAAATCTGAAAATGTCAACTTTTTTTGAGGCTTCAGAAAACAACATTTTCCACATTTAGGCAACATTTATTTGCGTTCACATGATCCGCCTGATGATAAACTATGGTTTAAAGACATTATTTCCCGATTTCAGAGACGTTGACTTTTAGCCCTTTTTTCAAGCCGCCGGGGTCAAGAAATCTCAAAATGTCAACTTTTTTTGAGGCTTCAGAAAACAACATTTTCCACATTTAGGCAACATTTATTTGCGTTCACATGATCCACCTGATGATAAACTATGGTTTAAAGACATTATTTCCCGATTTCAGAGACGTTGACTTTTAGCCCTTTTTTCAACCCCCGGGGTCAAGAAATCTCAAAATGTCAACTTTTTTTGAGGCTTCAGAAAACAACATTTTCCACATTTAGGCAACATTTATTTGCGTTCACATCATCCGCCTGATGATAAACTATGGTTTAAAGACATTATTTCCCGATTTCAGAGACGTTGACTTTTAGCCCTTTTTTCAACCCCCGGGGTCAAAAAATCTCAAAATGTCAACTTTTTTTGAGGCTTCAGAAAACAACATTTTCCACATTTAGGCAACATTTATTTGCGTTCACATGATCCGCCTGATGATAAACTATGGTTTAAAGACATTATTGCCCGATTTCAGAGACGTTGACTTTTAGCCCTTTTTTCAACCCCCGGGGTCAAGAAATCCCAAAATGTCAACTTTTTTTGAGGCTTCAGAAACAACATTTTCCACATTTAGGCAACATTTATTTGCGTTCACATCATCGGCCTGATGATAAACTATCGTTTAAAGACATTATTTCCCGATTTCAGAGATGTTGACTTTTAGCCCTTTTTTCAACCCCCGGGGTCAAGAAATCTCAAAATGTCAACTTTTTTTGAGGCTTCAGAAAACAACATTTTCCACATTTAGGCAACATTTATTTGCATTCACATGATCCGCCTGATGATAAACTATGGTTTAAAGACATTATTGCCCGATTTCAGAGACGTTGACTTTTAGCCCTTTTTTCAACCCTCGGGGTCAAGAAATCTCAAAATGTCAACTTTTTTTGAGGCTTCAGAAAACAACATTTTCCACATTTAGGCAACATTTATTTGCGTGTACATGATCCGCCTGATGATAAACTATGGTTTAAAGACATTATTGCCCGATTTCAGAGACGTTGACTTTTAGCCCTTTTTTCAACCCCCGGGGTCAAGAAATCTCAAAATGTCAACTTTTTTTGAGGCTTCAGAAAACAACATTTTCCACATTTAGGCAACATTTATTTGCATTCACATGATCCGCCTGATGATAAACTATGGTTTAAAGACATTATTGCCCGATTTCAGAGACGTTGACTTTTAGCCCTTTTTTCAACCCCCGGGGTCAAGAAATCTCAAAATGTCAACTTTTTTTGAGGCTTCAGAAAACAACATTTTCCACATTTAGGCAACATTTATTTGCGTGTACATGATCCGCCTGATGATAAACTATGGTTTAAAGACATTATTGCCCGATTTCAGAGACGTTGACTTTTAGCCCTTTTTTCAACCCCCGGGGTCAAGAAATCTCAAAATGTCAACTTTTTTTGAGGCTTCAGAAAACAACATTTTCCACATTTAGGCAACATTTATTTGCGTTCACATGATCCGCCTGATGATAAACTATGGTTTAAAGACATTATTTCCCAATTTCAGAGACGTTGACTTTTAGCCCTTTTTTCAACCCCCGGGGTCAAGAAATCTCAAAATGTCAACTTTTTTTGAGGCTTCAGAAAACAACATTTTCCACATTTAGGCAACATTTATTTGCGTTCACATGATCCGCCTGATGATAAACTATGGTTTAAAGACATTATTTCCCGAATTCAGAGACGTTGACTTTTAGCCCTTTTTTCAACCCCCGGGGTCAAGAAATCTCAAAATGTCAACTTTTTTGAGGCTTCAGAAAACAACATTTTCCACATTTAGGCAACATTTATTTGCGTTCACATGATCCGCCTGATGATAAACTATGGTTTAAAGACATTATTGCCCGATTTCAGAGACGTTGACTTTTAGCCCTTTTTTCAACCCCCGGGGTCAAGAAATCTCAAAATGTCAACTTTTTTGAGGCTTCAGAAAACAACATTTTCCACATTTAGGCAACATTTATTTGCGTTCACATGATCCGCCTGATGATAAACTATGGTTTAAAGACATTATTTCCCGATTTCAGAGACGTTGACTTTTAGCCCTTTTTTCAACCCCCGGGGTCAAGAAATCTCAAAATGTCAACTTTTTTGAGGCTTCAGAAAACAACATTTTCCACATTTAGGCAACATTTATTTGCGTTCACATGATCCGCCTGATGATAAACTATGGTTTAAAGACATTATTTCCCGATTTCAGAGACGTTGACTTTTAGCCCTTTTTTCAACCCCCGGGGTCAAGAAATCTCAAAATGTCAACTTTTTTGAGGCTTCAGAAAACAACATTTTCCACATTTAGGCAACATTTATTTGCGTTCACATGATCCGCCTGATGATAAACTATGGTTTAAAGACATTATTGCCCGATTTCAGAGACGTTGACTTTTAGCCCTTTTTTCAACCCCCGGGGTCAAGAAATCTCAAAATGTCAACTTTTTTTGAGGCTTCACAAAACAACATTTGCCACATTTAGGCAACATTTATTTGCGTTCACATCATCCGCCTGATGATAAACTATGGTTTAAAGACATTATTGCCCGATTTCAGAGACGTTGACTTTTAGCCCTTTTTTCAACCCCCGGGGTCAAGAAATCTCAAAATGTCAACTTTTTTTGAGGCTTCAGAAAACAACATTTTCCACATTTAGGCAACATTTATTTGCGTTCACATGATCCGCCTCATGATAAACTATGGTTTAAAGACATTATTTCCCGATTTCAGAGACGTTGAATTTTAGCCCTTTTTTCAACCCCCAGGGTCAAGAAACCTCAAAATGTCAACTTTCTTTGAGGATTCACAAAAAAACATTTTCCACATTTAGGCAACATTTATTTGCGTTCACATGATCCGCCTGATGATAAACTATGGTTTAAAGACATTATTGCCCGATTTCAGAGACGTTGACTTTTAGCCCTTTTTTCAACCCCCGGGGTCAAGAAATCTCAAAATGTCAACTTTTTTTGAGGCTTCAGAAAACAACATTTTCCACATTTAGGCAACATTTATTTGCATTCACATGATCCGCCTGATGATAAACTATAACTATGGTTTAAAGACATTATTGCCCGATTTCAGAGACGTTGAATTTTAGCCCTTTTTTCAACCCCCGGGGTCAAGAAATCTCAAAATGTCAACTTTTTTTGAGGCTTCAGAAAACAACATTTTCCACATTTAGGCAACATTTATTTGCGTTCACATGATCCGCCTGATGATAAACTATGGTTTAAAGACATTATTTCCCGATTTCAGAGACGTTGACTTTTAGCCCTTTTTTCAACCCCCGGGGTCAAGAAATCTCAAAATGTCAACTTTTTTTGAGGCTTCAGAAAACAACATTTTCCACATTTAGGCAACATTTATTTGCGTTCACATGATCCGCCTGATGATAAACTATGGTTTAAAGACATTATTTCCCGATTTCAGAGACGTTGACTTTTAGCCCTTTTTTCAACCCCCGGGGTCAAGAAATCTCAAAATGTCAACTTTTTTTGAGGCTTCAGAAAACAACATTTTCCACATTTAGGCAACATTTATTTGCGTGTACATGATCCGCCTGATGATAAACTATGGTTTAAAGACATTATTGCCCGATTTCAGAGACGTTGACTTTTAGCCCTTTTTTCAACCCCCGGGGTCAAGAAATCTCAAAATGTCAACTTTTTTTGAGGCTTCAGAAAACAACATTTTCCACATTTAGGCAACATTTATTTGCATTCACATGATCCGCCTGATGATAAACTATGGTTTAAAGACATTATTGCCCGATTTCAGAGACGTTGACTTTTAGCCCTTTTTTCAACCCCCGGGGTCAAGAAATCTCAAAATGTCAACTTTTTTTGAGGCTTCAGAAAACAACATTTTCCACATTTAGGCAACATTTATTTGCGTTCACATGATCCGCCTGATGATAAACTATGGTTTAAAGACATTATTTCCCAATTTCAGAGACGTTGACTTTTAGCCCTTTTTTCAACCCCCGGGGTCAAGAAATCTCAAAATGTCAACTTTTTTTGAGGCTTCAGAAAACAACATTTTCCACATTTAGGCAACATTTATTTGCGTTCACATGATCCGCCTGATGATAAACTATGGTTTAAAGACATTATTTCCCGAATTCAGAGACGTTGACTTTTAGCCCTTTTTTCAACCCCCGGGGTCAAGAAATCTCAAAATGTCAACTTTTTTGAGGCTTCAGAAAACAACATTTTCCACATTTAGGCAACATTTATTTGCGTTCACATGATCCGCCTGATGATAAACTATGGTTTAAAGACATTATTGCCCGATTTCAGAGACGTTGACTTTTAGCCCTTTTTTCAACCCCCGGGGTCAAGAAATCTCAAAATATCAACTTTTTTGAGGCTTCAGAAAACAACATTTTCCACATTTAGGCAACATTTATTTGCGTTCACATGATCCGCCTGATGATAAACTATGGTTTAAAGACATTATTTCCCGATTTCAGAGACGTTGACTTTTAGCCCTTTTTTCAACCCCCGGGGTCAAGAAATCTCAAAATGTCAACTTTTTTGAGGCTTCAGAAAACAACATTTTCCACATTTAGGCAACATTTATTTGCGTTCACATGATCCGCCTGATGATAAACTATGGTTTAAAGACATTATTTCCCGATTTCAGAGATGTTGACTTTTAGCCCTTTTTTCAACCCCCGGGGTCAAGAAATCTCAAAATGTCAACTTTTTTGAGGCTTCAGAAAACAACATTTTCCACATTTAGGCAACATTTATTTGCGTTCACATGATCCGCCTGATGATAAACTATGGTTTAAAGACATTATTGCCCGATTTCAGAGACGTTGACTTTTAGCCCTTTTTTCAACCCCCGGGGTCAAGAAATCTCAAAATGTCAACTTTTTTTGAGGCTTCACAAAACAACATTTGCCACATTTAGGCAACATTTATTTGCGTTCACATGATCCGCCTGATGATAAACTATGGTTTAAAGACATTATTGCCCGATTTCAGAGACGTTGACTTTTAGCCCTTTTTTCAACCCCCGGGGTCAAGAAATCTCAAAATGTCAACTTTTTTGAGGCTTCAGAAAACAACATTTTCCACATTTAGGCAACATTTATTTGCGTTCACATGATCCGCCTGATGATAAACTATGGTTTAAAGACATTATTGCCCGATTTCAGAGACGTTGACTTTTAGCCCTTTTTTCAACCCCCGGGGTCAAGAAATCTCAAAATGTCAACTTTTTTTGAGGCTTCACAAAACAACATTTTCCACATTTAGGCAACATTTATTTGCGTTCACATGATCCGCCTCATGATAAACTATGGTTTAAAGACATTATTTCCCGATTTCAGAGACGTTGAATTTTAGCCCTTTTTTCAACCCCCAGGGTCAAGAAACCTCAAAATGTCAACTTTCTTTGAGGATTCACAAAACAACATTTTCCACATTTAGGCAACATTTATTTGCGTTCACATGATCCGCCTGATGATAAACTATGGTTTAAAGACATTATTGCCCGATTTCAGAGACGTTGACTTTTAGCCCTTTTTTCAACCCCCGGGGTCAAGAAATCTCAAAATGTCAACTTTTTTTGAGGCTTCAGAAAACAACATTTTCCACATTTAGGCAACATTTATTTGCATTCACATGATCCGCCTGATGATAAACTATAACTATGGTTTAAAGACATTATTGCCCGATTTCAGAGACGTTGAATTTTAGCCCTTTTTTCAACCCCCGGGGTCAAGAAATCTCAAAATGTCAACTTTTTTTGAGGCTTCAGAAAACAACATTTTCCACATTTAGGCAACATTTATTTGCGTTCACATGATCCGCCTGATGATAAACTATGGTTTAAAGACATTATTTCCCGATTTCAGAGACGTTGACTTTTAGCCCTTTTTTCAACCCCCGGGGTCAAGAAATCTCAAAATGTCAACTTTTTTTGAGGCTTCAGAAAACAACATTTTCCACATTTAGGCAACATTTATTTGCGTTCACATGATCCGCCTGATGATAAACTATGGTTTAAAGACATTATTTCCCGATTTCAGAGACGTTGACTTTTAGCCCTTTTTTCAACCCCCGGGGTCAAGAAATCTCAAAATGTCAACTTTTTTTGAGGCTTCAGAAAACAACATTTTCCACATTTAGGCAACATTTATTTGCGTTCACATGATCCGCCTGATGATAAACTATGGTTTAAAGACATGATTGCACGATTTCAGAGACGTTGACTTTTAGCCCTTTTTTCAACCCCCGGGGTCAAGAAATCTCAAAATGTCAACTTTTTTTGAGGCTTCAGAAAACAACATTTTCCACATTTAGGCAACATTTATTTGCATTCACATGATCCGCCTGATGATAAACTATGGTTTAAAGACATTATTGCCCGATTTCAGAGACGTTGAATTTTAGCCCTTTTTTCAACCCCCGGGGTCAAGAAATCTCAAAATGTCAACTTTTTTTGAGGCTTCTGAAAACAACATTTTCCACATTTAGGCAACATATATTTGCGTTCACATGATCCGCCTGATGATAAACTATGGTTTAAAGACATTATTTCCCGATTTCAGAGACGTTGACTTTTAGCCCTTTTTTCAACCCCCGGGGTCAAGAAATCTCAAAATGTCAACTTTTTTTGAGGCTTCAGAAAACAACATTTTCCACATTTAGGCAACATTTATTTGCGTTCACATGATCCGCCTGATGATAAACTATGGTTTAAAGACATGATTGCACGATTTCAGAGACGTTGACTTTTAGCCCTTTTTTCAACCCCCGGGGTCAAGAAATCTCAAAATGTCAACTTTTTTGAGGCTTCAGAAAACAACATTTTCCATATTTAGGCAACATTTATTTGCGTTCACATGATCCGCCTGATGATAAACTATGGTTTAAAGACATTATTTCCCGATTTCAGAGACGTTGACTTTTAGCCCTTTTTTCAACCCCCGGGGTCAAGAAATCTCAAAATGTCAACTTTTTTTGAGGCTTCACAAAACAACATTTGCCACATTTAGGCAACATTTATTTGCGTTCACATGATCCGCCTGATGATAAACTATGGTTTAAAGACATTATTGCCCGATTTCAGAGACGTTGACTTTTAGCCCTTTTTTCAACCCCCGGGGTCAAGAAATCTCAAAATGTCAACTTTTTTTGAGGCTTCAGAAAACAACATTTTCCACATTTAGGCAACATTTATTTGCGTTCACATGATCCGCCTGATGATAAACTATGGTTTAAAGACATTATTTCCCGATTTCAGAGACGTTGAATTTTAGCCCTTTTTTCAACCCCCAGGGTCAAGAAACCTCAAAATGTCAACTTTTTTTGAGGATTCACAAAACAACATTTTCCACATTTAGGCAACATTTATTTGCGTTCACATCATCCGCCTGATGATAAACTATGGTTTAAAGACATTATTGCCCGATTTCAGAGACGTTGACTTTTAGCCCTTTTTTCAACCCCCGGGGTCAAGAAATCTCAAAATGTCAACTTTTTTTGAGGCTTCAGAAAACAACATTTTCCACATTTAGGCAACATTTATTTGCGTTCACATGATCCGCCTGATGATAAACTATGGTTTAAAGACATTATTGCCCGATTTCAGAGACGTTGAATTTTAGCCCTTTTTTCAACCCCCGGGGTCAAGAAATCTCAAAATGTCAACTTTTTTTGAGGCTTCAGAAAACAACATTTTCCACATTTAGGCAACATTTATTTGCGTTCACATGATCCGCCTGATGATAAACTATGGTTTAAAGACATTATTTCCCGATTTCAGAGACTATGACTTTTAGCCCTTTTTTCAACCCCCGGGGTCAAGAAATCTCAAAATGTCAACTTTTTTTGAGGCTTCAGAAAACAACATTTTCCACATTTAGGCAACATTTATTTGCGTTCACATGATCCGCCTGATGATAAACTATGGTTTAAAGACATTATTGCCCGATTTCAGAGACGTTGACTTTTAGCCCTTTTTTCAACCCCCGGGGTCAAGAAATCTCAAAATGTCAACTTTTTTTGAGGCTTCAGAAAACAACATTTTCCACATTTAGGCAACATTTATTTGCGTTCACATGATCCGCCTGATGATAAACTATGGTTTAAAGACATTATTGCCCGATTTCAGAGACGTTGACTTTTAGCCATTTTTTCAACCCCCGGGGTCAAGAAATCTCAAAATGTCAACTTTTTTTGAGGCTTCAGAAAACAACATTTTCCACATTTAGGCAACATTTATTTGCGTTCACATCATCCGCCTGATGATAAACTATGGTTTAAAGACATTATTGCCCGATTTCAGAGACGTTGACTTTTAGCCCTTTTTTCAACCCCCAGGGTCAAGAAACCTCAAAATGTCAACTTTTTTTGAGGATTCACAAAACAACATTTTCCACATTTAGGCAACATTTATTTGCGTTCACATCATCCGCCTGATGATAAACTATGGTTTAAAGACATTATTTCCCGATTTCAGAGACGTTGACTTTTACCCCTTTTTTCAACCCCCGGGGTCAAGAAATCTCAAAATGTCAACTTTTTTTGAGGCTTCAGAAAACAACATTTTCCACATTTAGGCAACATTTATTTGCGTTCACATGATCCGCCTGATTATAAACTATGGTTTAAAGACATTATTTCCCGATTTCAGAGACGTTGACTTTTAGCCCTTTTTTCAACCCCCGGGGTCAAGAAATCTCAAAATGTCAACTTTTTTTGAGGCTTCAGAAAACAACATTTTCCACATTTAGGCAACATTTATTTGCGTTCACATGATCCGCCTGATGATAAACTATGGTTTAAAGACATTATTTCCCGATTTCAGAGACGTTGACTTTTAGCCCTTTTTTCAACCCCCGGGGTCAAGAAATCTCAAAATGTCAACTTTTTTTGAGGCTTCAGAAAACAACATTTTCCACATTTAGGCAACATTTATTTGCGTTCACATGATCCGCCTGATGATAAACTATGGTTTAAAGACATTATTTCCCGATTTCAGAGACGTTGACTTTTAGCCCTTTTTTCAACCCCCGGGGTCAAGAAATCTCAAAATGTCAACTTTTTTTGAGGCTTCAGAAAACAACATTTTCCACATTTAGGCAACATTTATTTGCGTTCACATGATCCGCCTGATGATAAACTATGGTTTAAAGACATTATTGCCCGATTTCAGAGACGTTGACTTTTAGCCCTTTTTTCAAGCCCCGGGGTCAAGAAATCTCAAAATGTCAACTTTTTTTGAGGCTTCAGAAAACAACATTTTCCACATTTAGGCAACATTTATTTGCGTTCACATCATCCGCCTGATGATAAACTATGGTTTAAAGACATTATTGCCCGATTTCAGAGACGTTGACTTTTAGCCCTTTTTTTCAACCCCCGGGGTCAAGAAATCTCAAAATGTCAACTTTTTTGGAGGCTTCAGAAAACAACATTTTCTACATTTAGGCAACATTTATTTGCGTTCACATCATCCGCCTGATGATAAACTATGGTTTAAAGACATTATTTCCCGATTTCAGAGACGTTGACTTTTAGCCCTTTTTTTCAACCCCCGGGGTCAAGAAATCTCAAAATGTCAACTTTTTTTGAGGCTTCAGAAAACAATATTTTCCACATTTAGGCAACATTTATTTGCGTTCACATGATCAGCCTGATGATAAACTATGGTTTAAAGACATTATTTCCCGATTTCAGAGACGTTGACTTTTAGCCCTTTTTTCAACCCCCGGGGTCAAGAAATCTCAAAATGTCAACTTTTTTTGAGGCTTCAGAAAACAACATTTTCCACAATTAGGCAACATTTATTTGCGTTCACATGATCCGCCTGATGATAAACTATGGTTTAAAGACATTATTTCCCGATTTCAGAGACGTTGACTTTTAGCCCTTTTTTCAACCCCCGGGGTCAAGAAATCTCAAAATGTCAACTTTTTTTGAGGCTTCAGAAAACAACATTTTCCACATTTAGGCAACATTTATTTGCGTTCACATGATCCGCCTGATGATAAACTATGGTTTAAAGACATTATTGCCCGATTTCAGAGACGTTGACTTTTAGCCCTTTTTTCAAGCCCTGGGGTCAAGAAATCTCAAAATGTCAACTTTTTTTGAGGCTTCAGAAAACAACATTTTCAACATTTAGGCAACATTTATTTGCGTTCACATCATCCGCCTGATGATAAACTATGGTTTAAAGACATTATTGCCCGATTTCAGAGACGTTGACTTTTAGCCCTTTTTTTCAACCCCCGGGGTCAAGAAATCTCAAAATGTCAACTTTTTTTGAGGCTTCAGAAAACAACATTTTCCACATTTAGGCAACATTTATTTGCGTTCACATGATCCGCCTGATGATAAACTATGGTTTAAAGACATTATTTCCCGATTTCAGAGACGTTGACTTTTAGCCCTTTTTTCAACCCCCGGGGTCAAGAAATCTCAAAATGTCAACTTTTTTTGAGGCTTCAGAAAACAACATTTTCCACATTTAGGCAACATTTATTTGCGTTCACATGATCCGCCTGATGATAAACTATGGTTTAAAGACATTATTGCCCGATTTCAGAGACGTTGACTTTTAGCCCTTTTTTCAAGCCCCGGGGTCAAGAAATCTCAAAATGTCAACTTTTTTTGAGGCTTCAGAAAACAACATTTTCAACATTTAGGCAACATTTATTTGCGTTCACATCATCCGCCTGATGATAAACTATGGTTTAAAGACATTATTGCCCGATTTCAGAGACGTTGACTTTTAGCCCTTTTTTTCAAGAAATCTCAAAATGTCAACTTTTTTGGAGGCTTCAGAAAACAACATTTTCTACATTTAGGCAACATTTATTTGCGTTCACATCATCCGCCTGATGATAAACTATGGTTTAAAGACATTATTTCCCGATTTCAGAGACGTTGACTTTTAGCCCTTTTTTTCAACCCCCGGGGTCAAGAAATCTCAAAATGTCAACTTTTTTTGAGGCTTCAGAAAACAATATTTTCCACATTTAGGCAACATTTATTTGCGTTCACATGATCAGCCTGATGATAAACTATGGTTTAAAGACATTATTTCCCGATTTCAGAGACGTTGACTTTTAGCCCTTTTTTCAACCCCCGGGGTCAAGAAATCTCAAAATGTCAACTTTTTTTGAGGCTTCAGAAAACAACATTTTCCACAATTAGGCAACATTTATTTGCGTTCACATGATCCGCCTGATGATAAACTATGGTTTAAAGACATTATTTCCCAATTTCAGAGACGTTGACTTTTAGCCCTTTTTTCAACCCCCGGGGTCAAGAAATCTCAAAATGTCAACTTTTTTTGAGGCTTCACAAAACAACATTTGCCACATTTAGGCAACATTTATTTGCGTTCACATGATCCGCCTGATGATAAACTATGGTTTAAAGACATTATTGCCCGATTTCAGAGACGTTGACTTTTAGCCCTTTTTTCAACCCCCGGGGTCAAGAAATCTCAAAATGTCAACTTTTTTTGAGGCTTCAGAAAACAACATTTTCCACATTTAGGCAACATTTATTTGCGTTCACATGATCCGCCTGATGATAAACTAAGGTTTAAAGACATTATTTCCCGATTTCAGAGACGTTGACTTTTAGCCCTTTTTTCAACCCCCGGGGTCAAGAAATCTCAAAATGTCAACTTTTTTTGAGGCTTCAGAAAACAACATTTTCCACATTTAGGCAACATTTATTTGCGTTCACATGATCCGCCTGATGATAAACTATGGTTTAAAGACATTATTGCCCGATTTCAGAGACGTTGACTTTTAGCCCTTTTTTCAAGCCCCGGGGTCAAGAAATCTCAAAATGTCAACTTTTTTTGAGGCTTCAGAAAACAACATTTTCAACATTTAGGCAACATTTATTTGCGTTCACATCATCCGCCTGATGATAAACTATGGTTTAAAGACATTATTGCCCGATTTCAGAGACGTTGACTTTTAGCCCTTTTTTTCAACCCCCGGGGTCAAGAAATCTCAAAATGTCAACTTTTTTGGAGGCTTCAGAAAACAACATTTTCTACATTTAGGCAACATTTATTTGCGTTCACATCATCCGCCTGATGATAAACTATGGTTTAAAGACATTATTTCCCGATTTCAGAGACGTTGACTTTTAGCCCTTTTTTTCAACCCCCGGGGTCAAGAAATCTCAAAATGTCAACTTTTTTTGAGGCTTCAGAAAACAATATTTTCCACATTTAGGCAACATTTATTTGCGTTCACATGATCAGCCTGATGATAAACTATGGTTTAAAGACATTATTTCCCGATTTCAGAGACGTTGACTTTTAGCCCTTTTTTCAACCCCCGGGGTCAAGAAATCTCAAAATGTCAACTTTTTTTGAGGCTTCAGAAAACAACATTTTCCACAATTAGGCAACATTTATTTGCGTTCACATGATCCGCCTGATGATAAACTATGGTTTAAAGACATTATTTCCCAATTTCAGAGACGTTGACTTTTAGCCCTTTTTTCAACCCCCGGGGTCAAGAAATCTCAAAATGTCAACTTTTTTTGAGGCTTCACAAAACAACATTTGCCACATTTAGGCAACATTTATTTGCGTTCACATGATCCGCCTGATGATAAACTATGGTTTAAAGACATTATTGCCCGATTTCAGAGACGTTGACTTTTAGCCCTTTTTTCAACCCCCGGGGTCAAGAAATCTCAAAATGTCAACTTTTTTTGAGGCTTCAGAAAACAACATTTTCCACATTTAGGCAACATTTATTTGCGTTCACATGATCCGCCTGATGATAAACTAAGGTTTAAAGACATTATTTCCCGATTTCAGAGACGTTGACTTTTAGCCCTTTTTTCAACCCCCGGCGTCAAGAAATCTCAAAGTGTCAACTTTTTTTGAGGCTTCAGAAAACAACATTTTCCACATTTAGGCAACATTTATTTGCGTTCACATGATCCGCCTGATGATAAACTATGGTTTAAAGACATTATTTCCCGATTTCAGAGACGTTGACTTTTAGCCCTTTTTTCAACCCCCGGGGTCAAGAAATCTGAAAGTGTCAACTTTTTTTGAGGGTTCAGAAAACAACATTTTCCACATTTAGGCAACATTTATTTGCGTTCACATGATCCGCCTGATGATAAACTATGGTTTAAAGACATTATTGCCCGATTTCAGAGACGTTGACTTTTAGACCTTTTTTCAACCACCGGGGTCAAGAAATCTGAAAATGTCAACTTTTTTTGAGGCTTCAGAAAACAACATTTTCCACATTTAGGCAACATTTATTTGCGTTCACATGATCCGCCTGATGATAAATTATGGTTTAAAGACATTATTTCCCGATTTCAGAGACGTTGACTTTTAGCCCTTTTTTCAACCCCCGGTGTCAAAAAATCTCAAAATGTCAACTTTTTTTGAGGCTTCAGAAAACAACATTTTCCACATTTAGGCAACATTTATTTGCGTTCACATGATCCGCCTGATGATAAACTATGGTTTAAAGACATTATTGCCCGATTTCAGAGACGTTGACTTTTAGCCCTTTTTTCAACCCCCGGGGTCAAGAAATCCCAAAATGTCAACTTTTTTTGAGGCTTCAGAAACAACATTTTCCACATTTAGGCAACATTTATTTGCGTTCACATCATCGGCCTGATGATAAACTATGGTTTAAAGACATTATTTCCCGATTTCAGAGACGTTGACTTTTAGCCCTTTTTTCAACCCCCGGGGTCAAGAAATCTCAAAATGTCAACTTTTTTTGAGGCTTCAGAAAACAACATTTTCCACATTTAGGCAACATTTATTTGCGTTCACATGATCCGCCTGATGATAAACTATGGTTTAAAGACATTATTGCCCGATTTCAGAGACGTTGACTTTTAGCCCTTTTTTCAACCCCCGGGGTCAAGAAATCCCAAAATGTCAACTTTTTTTGAGGCTTCAGAAACAACATTTTCCACATTTAGGCAACATTTATTTGCGTTCACATCATCGGCCTGATGATAAACTATGGTTTAAAGACATTATTTCCCGATTTCAGAGACGTTGACTTTTAGCCCTTTTTTCAACCCCCGGGGTCAAGAAATCTCAAAATGTCAACTTTTTTTGAGGCTTCAGAAAACAACATTTTCCACATTTAGGCAACATTTATTTGCGTTCACATGATCCGCCTGATGATAAACTATGGTTTAAAGACATTATTGCCCGATTTCAGAGACGTTGACTTTTAGCCCTTTTTTCAACCCCCGGGGTCAAGAAATCTCAAAATGTCAACTTTTTTTGAGGCTTCAGAAAACAACATTTTCCACATTTAGGCAACATTTATTTGCGTTCACATGATCCGCCTGATGATAAACTATGGTTTAAAGACATTATTGCCCGATTTCAGAGACGTTGACTTTTAGCCCTTTTTTCAACCCCCGGGGTCAAGAAATCTCAAAATGTCAACTTTTTTTGAGGCTTCAAAAAACAACATTTTCCACATTTAGGCAACATTTATTTGCGTTCACATGATCCGCCTGATGATAAACTATGGTTTAAAGACATTATTTCCCGATTTCAGAGACGTTGACTTTTAGCCCTTTTTTAAACCCCCGGTGTCAAAAAATCTCAAAATGTCAACTTTTTTTGAGGCTTCAGAAAACAACATTTTCCACATTTAGGCAACATTTATTTGCGTTCACATGATCCGCCTGATGATAAACTATGGTTTAAAGACATTATTGCCCGATTTCAGAGACGTTGACTTTTAGCCCTTTTTTCAACCCCCGGGGTCAAGAAATCCCAAAATGTCAACTTTTTTTGAGGCTTCAGAAACAACATTTTCCACATTTAGGCAACATTTATTTGCGTTCACATCATCGGCCTGATGATAAACTATGGTTTAAAGACATTATTTCCCGATTTCAGAGAGGTTGACTTTTAGCCCTTTTTTCAACCCCCGGGGTCAAGAAATCTCAAAATGTCAACTTTTTTTGAGGATTCAGAAAACAACATTTTCTACATTTAGGCAACATTTATTTGCGTTCACATCATCCGCCTGATGATAAACTATGGTTTAAAGACATTATTTCCCGATTTCAGAGACGTTGACTTTTAGCCCTTTTTTTCAACCCCCGGGGTCAAGAAATCTCAAAATGTCAACTTTTTTTGAGGCTTCAGAAAACAACATTTTCCACAATTAGGCAACATTTATTTGCGTTCACATGATCCGCCTGATGATAAACTATGGTTTAAAGACATTATTTCCCGATTTCAGAGACGTTGACTTTTAGCCCTTTTTTCAACCCCCGGGGTCAAGAAATCTCAAAATGTCAACTTTTTTTGAGGCTTCAGAAAACAACATTTTCCACATTTAGGCAACATTTATTTGCGTTCACATCATCCGCCTGATGATAAACTATGGTTTAAAGACATTATTTCCCGATTTCAGAGACGTTGACTTTTAGCCCTTTTTTCAACCCCCGGGGTCAAGAAATCTCAAAATGTCAACTTTTTTTGAGGCTTCAGAAAACAACATTTTCCACATTTAGGCAACATTTATTTGCGTTCACATCATCCGCCTGATGATAAACTATGGTTTAAAGACATTATTTCCCGATTTCAGAGACGTTGACTTTTAGCCCTTTTTTCAACCCCCGGGGTCAAGAAATCTCAAAATGTCAACTTTTTTTGAGGCTTCAGAAAACAATATTTTCCACATTTAGGCAACATTTATTTGCGTTCACATGATCCGCCTGATGATAAACTATGGTTTAAAGACATTATTTCCCGATTTCAGAGACGTTGACTTTTAGCCCTTTTTTCAACCCCCGGGGTCAAGAAATCTCAAAATGTCAACTTTTTTTGAGGCTTCAGAAAACAATATTTTCCACATTTAGGCAACATTTATTTGCGTTCACATGATCCGCCTGATGATAAACTATGGTTTAAAGACATTATTGCCCGATTTCAGAGACGTTGACTTTTAGCCCTTTTTTCAACCCCCGGGGTCAAGAAATCTCAAAATGTCAACTTTTTTTGAGGCTTCAGAAAACAACATTTTCCACATTTAGGCAACATTTATTTGCGTTCACATGATCCGCCTGATGATAAACTATGGTTTAAAGACATTATTGCCCGTTTCAGAGACGTTGACTTTTAGCCCTTTTTTCAAGCCCCGGGGTCAAGAAATCTCAAAATGTCAACTTTTTTTGAGGCTTCAGAAAACAACATTTTCCACATTTAGGCAACATTTATTTGCGTTCACATGATCCGCCTGATGATAAACTATGGTTTAAAGACATTATTGCCCGATTTCAGAGACGTTGACTTTTAGCCCTTTTTTCAACCCCCAGGGTCAAGAAACCTCAAAATGTCAACTTTTTTTGAGGATTCACAAAACAACATTTTCCACATTTAGGCAACATTTATTTGCGTTCACATCATCCGCCTGATGATAAACTATGGTTTAAAGACATTATTTCCCGATTTCAGAGACGTTGACTTTTAGCCCTTTTTTCAACCCCCGGGGTCAAGAAATCTCAAAATGTCAACTTTTTTTGAGGCTTCAGAAAACAACATTTTCCACATTTAGGCAACATTTATTTGCGTTCACATCATCCGCCTGATGATAAACTATGGTTTAAAGACATTATTTCCAGATTTCAGAGACGTTGACTTTTAGCCCTTTTTTCAACCCCCGGGGTCAAGAAATCTCAAAATGTCAACTTTTTTTGAGGCTTCAGAAAACAACATTTTCCACATTTAGGCAACATTTATTTGCGTTCACATGATCCGCCTGATGATAAACTATGGTTTAAAGACATTATTGCCCGATTTCAGAGACGTTGACTTTTAGCCCTTTTTTCAACCCCCGGGGTCAAGAAATCTCAAAATGTCAACTTTTTTTGAGGCTTCAGAAAACAACATTTTCCACATTTAGGCAACATTTATTTGCGTTCACATGATCAGCCTGATGATAAACTATGGTTTAAAGACATTATTTCCCGATTTCAGAGACGTTGACTTTTAGCCCTTTTTTCAACCCCCGGGGTCAAGAAATCTCAAAATGTCAACTTTTTTTAAGGCTTCAGAAAACAACATTTTCCACATTTAGGCAACATTTATTTGCATTCACATGATCCGCCTGATGATAAACTATGGTTTAAAGACATTATTGCCCGATTTCAGAGACGTTGACTTTTAGTCCTTTTTTCAACCCCCGGGGTCAAGAAATCTCAAAATGTCAACTTTTTTTGAGGCTTCAGAAAACAACATTTTCCACATTTAGGCAACATTTATTTGCGTGTACATGATCCGCCTAATGATAAACTATGGTTTAAAGACATTATTGCCCGATTTCAGAGACGTTGACTTTTAGCCCTTTTTTCAACCCCCGGGGTCAAGAAATCTCAAAATGTCAACTTTTTTTGAGGCTTCAGAAAACAACATTTTCCACATTTAGGCAACATTTATTTGCGTTCACATGATCCGCCTGATGATAAACTATGGTTAAAAGACATTATTGCCCGATTTCAGAGACGTTGACTTTTAGCCCTTTTTTTCAACCCCCGGGGTCAAGAAATCTCAAAATGTCAACTTTTTTTGAGGCTTCAGAAAACAACATTTTCCACATTTAGGCAACATTTATTTGCATTCACATGATCCGCCTGATGATAAACTATGGTTTAAAGACATTATTGCCCGATTTCAGAGACGTTGAATTTTAGCCCTTTTTTCAACCCCCGGGGTCAAGAAATCTCAAAATGTCAACTTTTTTTGAGGCTTCAGAAAACAACATTTTCCACATTTAGGCAACATTTATTTGCGTTCACATGATCCGCCTGATGATAAACTATGGTTTAAAGACATTATTTCCCGATTTCAGAGACGTTGACTTTTAGCCCTTTTTTCAACCCCCGGGGTCAAGAAATCTCAAAATGTCAACTTTTTTTGAGGCTTCAGAAAACAACATTTTCCACATTTAGGCAACATTTATTTGCGTTCACATGATCCGCCTGATGATAAACTATGGTTTAAAGACATTATTGCCCGATTTCAGAGACGTTGACTTTTAGACCTTTTTTCAACCCCCGGGGTCAAGAAATCTCAAAATGTCAACTTTTTTTGAGGCTTCAGAAAACAACATTTTCCACATTTAGGCAACATTTATTTGCGTTCACATGATCCGCCTGATGATAAACTATGGTTTAAAGACATTATTGCCCGATTTCAGAGACGTTGACTTTTAGCCCTTTTTTCAACCCCCGGGGTCAAGAAATCTCAAAATGTGAACTTTTTTTGAGGCTTCAGAAAACAACATTTTCCACATTTAGGCAACATTTATTTGCGTTCACATCATCCGCCTGATGATAAACTATGGTTTAAAGACATTATTGCCCGATTTCAGAGACGTTGACTTTTAGCCCTTTTTTCAACCCCCGGGGTCAAGAAATCTCAAAATGTCAACTTTTTTTGAGGCTTCAGAAAACAACATTTTCCACATTTAGGCAACATTTATTTGCGTTCACATCATCCGCCTGATGATAAACTATGGTTTAAAGACATTATTGCCCGATTTCAGAGACGTTGACTTTTAGCCCTTTTTTTCAACCCCCGGGGTCAAGAAATCTCAAAATGTCAACTTTTTTTGAGGATTCAGAAAACAACATTTTCTACATTTAGGCAACATTTATTTGCGTTCACATCATCCGCCTGATGATAAACTATGGTTTAAAGACATTATTTCCCGATTTCAGAGACGTTGACTTTTAGCCCTTTTTTTCAAACCCCGGGGTCAAGAAATCTCAAAATGTCAACTTTTTTTGAGGCTTCAGAAAACAATATTTTCCACATTTAGGCAACATTTATTTGCGTTCACATGATCAGCCTGATGATAAACTATGGTTTAAAGACATTATTTCCCGATTTCAGAGACGTTGACTTTTAGCCCTTTTTTAACCCCCGGGGTCAAGAAATCTCAAAATGTCAACTTTTTTTGAGGCTTCAGAAAACAACATTTTCCACATTTAGGCAACATTTATTTGCGTTCACATGATCCGCCTGATGATAAACTATGGTTTAAAGACATTATTGCCCGATTTCAGAGACGTTGACTTTTAGCCCTTTTTTCAACCCCCGGGGTCAAGAAATCTCAAAATGTGAACTTTTTTTGAGGCTTCAGAAAACAACATTTTCCACATTTAGGCAACATTTATTTGCGTTCACATCATCCGCCTGATGATAAACTATGGTTTAAAGACATTATTGCCCGATTTCAGAGACGTTGACTTTTAGCCCTTTTTTCAACCCCCGGGGTCAAGAAATCTCAAAATGTCAACTTTTTTTGAGGCTTCAGAAAACAACATTTTCAACATTTAGGCAACATTTATTTGCGTTCACATGATCCGCCTGATGATAAACTATGGTTTAAAGACATTATTGCCCGATTTCAGAGACGTTGACTTTTAGCCCTTTTTTCAACCCCCGGGGTCAAGAAATCTCAAAATGTGAACTTTTTTTGAGGCTTCAGAAAACAACATTTTCCACATTTAGGCAACATTTATTTGCGTTCACATCATCCGCCTGATGATAAACTATGGTTTAAAGACATTATTGCCTGATTTCAGAGACGTTGACTTTTAGCCCTTTTTTCAACCCCCGGGGTCAAGAAATCTCAAAATGTCAACTTTTTTTGAGGCTTCAGAAAACAACATTTTCCACATTTAGGCAACATTTATTTGCGTTCACATCATCCGCCTGATGATAAACTATGGTTTAAAGACATTATTGCCCGATTTCAGAGACGTTGACTTTTAGCCCTTTTTTTCAACCCCCGGGGTCAAGAAATCTCAAAATGTCAACTTTTTTTGAGGATTCAGAAAACAACATTTTCTACATTTAGGCAACATTTATTTGCGTTCACATCATCCGCCTGATGATAAACTATGGTTTAAAGACATTATTTCCCGATTTCAGAGACGTTGACTTTTAGCCCTTTTTTTCAACCCAAGAAATCTCAAAATGTCAACTTTTTTTGAGGCTTCAGAAAACAACATTTTCCACAATTAGGCAACATTTATTTGCGTTCACATGATCCGCCTGATGATAAACTATGGTTTAAAGACATTATTTCCCGATTTCAGAGACGTTGACTTTTAGCCCTTTTTTCAACCCCCGGGGTCAAGAAATCTCAAAATGTCAACTTTTTTTGAGGCTTCAGAAAACAACATTTTCCACATTTAGGCAACATTTATTTGCGTTCACATCATCCGCCTGATGATAAACTATGGTTTAAAGACATTATTTCCCGATTTCAGAGACGTTGACTTTTAGCCCTTTTTTCAACCCCCGGGGTCAAGAAATCTCAAAATGTCAACTTTTTTTGAGGCTTCAGAAAACAACATTTTCCACATTTAGGCAACATTTATTTGCGTTCACATCATCCGCCTGATGATAAACTATGGTTTAAAGACATTATTTCCCGATTTCAGAGACGTTGACTTTTAGCCCTTTTTTTCAACCCCCGGGGTCAAGAAATCTCAAAATGTCAACTTTTTTTGAGGATTCAGAAAACAACATTTTCTACATTTAGGCAACATTTATTTGCGTTCACATCATCCGCCTGATGATAAACTATGGTTTAAAGACATTATTTCCCGATTTCAGAGACGTTGACTTTTAGCCCTTTTTTCAACCCCCGGGGTCAAGAAATCTCAAAATGTCAACTTTTTTTGAGGCTTCAGAAAACAATATTTTCCACATTTAGGCAACATTTATTTGCGTTCACATGATCCGCCTGATGATAAACTATGGTTTAAAGACATTATTTCCCGATTTCAGAGACGTTGACTTTTAGACCTTTTTTCAACCCCCGGGGTCAAGAAATCTCAAAATGTCAACTTTTTTTGAGGCTTCAGAAAACAACATTTTCCACATTTAGGCAACATTTATTTGCGTTCACATGATCCGCCTGATGATAAACTATGGTTTAAAGACATTATTGCCCGATTTCAGAGACGTTGACTTTTAGCCCTTTTTTCAACCCCCGGGGTCAAGAAATCTCAAAATGTCAACTTTTTTTGAGGCTTCAGAAAACAACATTTTCCACATTTAGGCAACATTTATTTGCGTTCACATGATCCGCCTGATGATAAACTATGGTTTAAAGACATTATTGCCCGTTTCAGAGACGTTGAATTTTAGCCCTTTTTTCAACCCCCGGGGTCAAGAAATCTCAAAATGTCAACTTTTTTTGAGGCTTCAGAAAACAACATTTTCCACATTTAGGCAACATTTATTTGCGTTCACATGATCCGCCTGATGATAAACTATGGTTTAAAGACATTATTGCCCGTTTCAGAGACGTTGACTTTTAGCCCTTTTTTCAAGCCCCGGGGTCAAGAAATCTCAAAATGTCAACTTTTTTTGAGGCTTCAGAAAACAACATTTTCCACATTTAGGCAACATTTATTTGCGTTCACATGATCCGCCTGATGATAAACTATGGTTTAAAGACATTATTGCCCGATTTCAGAGACGTTGACTTTTAGCCCTTTTTTCAACCCCCGGGGTCAAGAAATCTCAAAATGTCAACTTTTTTTGAGGCTTCAGAAAACAACATTTTCCACATTTAGGCAACATTTATTTGCGTTCACATCATCCGCCTGATGATAAACTATGGTTTAAAGACATTATTTCCCGATTTCAGAGACGTTGACTTTTAGCCCTTTTTTCAACCCCCGGGGTCAAGAAATCTCAAAATGTCAACTTTTTTTGAGGCTTCAGAAAACAACATTTTCCACATTTAGGCAACATTTATTTGCATTCACATGATCCGCCTGATGATAAACTATGGTTTAAAGACATTATTGCCCGATTTCAGAGACGTTGACTTTTAGCCCTTTTTTCAACCCCCGGGGTCAAGAAATCTCAAAATGTCAACTTTTTTTGAGGCTTCAGAAAACAACATTTTCCACATTTAGGCAACATTTATTTGCGTGTACATGATCCGCCTAATGATAAACTATGGTTTAAAGACATTATTGCCCGATTTCAGAGACGTTGACTTTTAGCCCTTTTTTCAACCCCCGGGGTCAAGAAATCTCAAAATGTCAACTTTTTTTGAGGCTTCAGAAAACAACATTTTCCACATTTAGGCAACATTTATTTGCGTTCACATCATCCGCCTGATGATAAACTATGGTTTAAAGACATTATTGCCCGATTTCAGAGACGTTGACTTTTAGCCCTTTTTTCAACCCCCGGGGTCAAGAAATCTCAAAATGTCAACTTTTTTTGAGGCTTCAGAAAACAACATTTTCCACATTTAGGCAACATTTATTTGCGTTCACATGATCCGCCTGATGATAAACTATGGTTAAAAGACATTATTGCCCGATTTCAGAGACGTTGACTTTTAGCCCTTTTTTTCAACCCCCGGGGTCAAGAAATCTCAAAATGTCAACTTTTTTTGAGGATTCAGAAAACAACATTTTCCACATTTAGGCAACATTTATTTGCATTCACATGATCCGCCTGATGATAAACTATGGTTTAAAGACATTATTGCCCGATTTCAGAGACGTTGAATTTTAGCCCTTTTTTCAACCCCCGGGGTCAAGAAATCTCAAAATGTCAACTTTTTTTGAGGCTTCAGAAAACAACATTTTCCACATTTAGGCAACATTTATTTGCGTTCACATGATCCGCCTGATGATAAACTATGGTTTAAAGACATTATTTCCCGATTTCAGAGACGTTGACTTTTAGCCCTTTTTTCAACCCCCGGGGTCAAGAAATCTCAAAATGTCTACTTTTTTTGAGGCTTCAGAAAACAACATTTTCCACATTTAGGCAACATTTATTTGCGTTCACATGATCCGCCTGATGATAAACTATGGTTTAAAGACATTATTGCCCGATTTCAGAGACGTTGACTTTTAGCCCTTTTTTCAACCCCCGGGGTCAAGAAATCTCAAAATGTCAACTTTTTTTGAGGCTTCAGAAAACAACATTTTCCACATTTAGGCAACATTTATTTGCGTTCACATGATCCGCCTGATGATAAACTATGGTTTAAAGACATTATTGCCCGTTTCAGAGACGTTGACTTTTAGCCCTTTTTTCAAGCCCCGGGGTCAAGAAATCTCAAAATGTCAACTTTTTTTGAGGCTTCAGAAAACAACATTTTCCACATTTAGGCAACATTTATTTGCGTTCACATCATCCGCCTGATGATAAACTATGGTTTAAAGACATTATTGCCCGATTTCAGAGACGTTGACTTTTAGCCCTTTTTTCAACCCCCGGGGTCAAGAAATCTCAAAATGTCAACTTTTTTTGAGGCTTCAGAAAACAACATTTTCCACATTTAGGCAACATTTATTTGCGTTCACATGATCCGCCTGATGATAAACTATGGTTAAAAGACATTATTGCCCGATTTCAGAGACGTTGACTTTTAGCCCTTTTTTTCAACCCCCGGGGTCAAGAAATCTCAAAATGTCAACTTTTTTTGAGGCTTCAGAAAACAACATTTTCCACATTTAGGCAACATTTATTTGCATTCACATGATCCGCCTGATGATAAACTATGGTTTAAAGACATTATTGCCCGATTTCAGAGACGTTGAATTTTAGCCCTTTTTTCAACCCCCGGGGTCAAGAAATCTCAAAATGTCAACTTTTTTTGAGGCTTCAGAAAACAACATTTTCCACATTTAGGCAACATTTATTTGCGTTCACATGATCCGCCTGATGATAAACTATGGTTTAAAGACATTATTTCCCGATTTCAGAGACGTTGACTTTTAGCCCTTTTTTCAACCCCCGGGGTCAAGAAATCTCAAAATGTCTACTTTTTTTGAGGCTTCAGAAAACAACATTTTCCACATTTAGGCAACATTTATTTGCGTTCACATGATCCGCCTGATGATAAACTATGGTTTAAAGACATTATTGCCCGATTTCAGAGACGTTGACTTTTAGCCCTTTTTTCAACCCCCGGGGTCAAGAAATCTCAAAATGTCAACTTTTTTTGAGGCTTCAGAAAACAACATTTTCCACATTTAGGCAACATTTATTTGCGTTCACATGATCCGCCTGATGATAAACTATGGTTTAAAGACATTATTGCCCGATTTCAGAGACGTTGACTTTTAGCCCTTTTTTCAACCCCCGGGGTCAAGAAATCTCAAAATGTCAACTTTTTTTGAGGCTTCAGAAAACAACATTTTCCACATTTAGGCAACATTTATTTGCGTTCACATCATCCGCCTGATGATAAACTATGGTTTAAAGACATTATTGCCCGATTTCAGAGACGTTGACTTTTAGCCCTTTTTTCAACCCCCGGGGTCAAGAAATCTCAAAATGTCAACTTTTTTTGAGGCTTCAGAAAACAACATTTTCCACATTTAGGCAACATTTATTTGCGTTCACATCATCCGCCTGATGATAAACTATGGTTTAAAGACATTATTGCCCGATTTCAGAGACGTTGACTTTTAGCCCTTTTTTTCAACCCCCGGGGTCAAGAAATCTCAAAATGTCAACTTTTTTTGAGGATTCAGAAAACAACATTTTCTACATTTAGGCAACATTTATTTGCGTTCACATCATCCGCCTGATGATAAACTATGGTTTAAAGACATTATTTCCCGATTTCAGAGACGTTGACTTTTAGCCCTTTTTTCAACCCCCGGGGTCAAGAAATCTCAAAATGTGAACTTTTTTTGAGGCTTCAGAAAACAACATTTTCCACATTTAGGCAACATTTATTTGCGTTCACATCATCCGCCTGATGATAAACTATGGTTTAAAGACATTATTTCCCGATTTCAGAGACGTTGACTTTTAGCCCTTTTTTCAACCCCCGGGGTCAAGAAATCTCAAAATGTCAACTTTTTTTGAGGCTTCAGAAAACAACATTTTCCACATTTAGGCAACATTTATTTGCGTTCACATCATCCGCCTGATGATAAACTATGGTTTAAAGACATTATTTCCCGATTTCAGAGACGTTGACTTTTAGCCCTTTTTTTCAACCCCCGGGGTCAAGAAATCTCAAAATGTCAACTTTTTTTGAGGATTCAGAAAACAACATTTTCTACATTTAGGCAACATTTATTTGCGTTCACATCATCCGCCTGATGATAAACTATGGTTTAAAGACATTATTTCCCGATTTCAGAGACGTTGACTTTTAGCCCTTTTTTCAACCCCCGGGGTCAAGAAATCTCAAAATGTCAACTTTTTTTGAGGCTTCAGAAAACAATATTTTCCACATTTAGGCAACATTTATTTGCGTTCACATGATCCGCCTGATGATAAACTATGGTTTAAAGACATTATTTCCCGATTTCAGAGACGTTGACTTTTAGCCCTTTTTTCAACCCCCGGGGTCAAGAAATCTCAAAATGTCAACTTTTTTTGAGGCTTCAGAAAACAACATTTTCCACATTTAGGCAACATTTATTTGCGTTCACATGATCCGCCTGATGATAAACTATGGTTTAAAGACATTATTGCCCGATTTCAGAGACGTTGACTTTTAGCCCTTTTTTCAACCCCCGGGGTCAAGAAATCTCAAAATGTCAACTTTTTTTGAGGCTTCAGAAAACAACATTTTCCACATTTAGGCAACATTTATTTGCGTTCACATGATCCGCCTGATGATAAACTATGGTTTAAAGACATTATTGCCCGTTTCAGAGACGTTGACTTTTAGCCCTTTTTTCAACCCCCGGGGTCAAGAAATCTCAAAATGTCAACTTTTTTTGAGGCTTCAGAAAACAACATTTTCCACATTTAGGCAACATTTATTTGCGTTCACATGATCCGCCTGATGATAAACTATGGTTTAAAGACATTATTGCCCGATTTCAGAGACGTTGACTTTTAGCCCTTTTTTCAACCCCCGGGGTCAAGAAATCTCAAAATGTCAACTTTTTTTGAGGCTTCAGAAAACAACATTTTCCACATTTAGGCAACATTTATTTGCGTTCACATGATCCGCCTGATGATAAACTATGGTTTAAAGACATTATTGCCCGTTTCAGAGACGTTGACTTTTAGCCCTTTTTTCAACCCCCGGGGTCAAGAAATCTCAAAATGTCAACTTTTTTTGAGGCTTCAGAAAACAACATTTTCCACATTTAGGCAACATTTATTTGCGTTCACATGATCCGCCTGATGATAAACTATGGTTTAAAGACATTATTGCCCGATTTCAGAGACGTTGACTTTTAGCCCTTTTTTCAACCCCCGGGGTCAAGAAATCTCAAAATGTCAACTTTTTTTGAGGCTTCAGAAAACAACATTTTCCACATTTAGGCAACATTTATTTGCGTTCACATCATCCGCCTGATGATAAACTATGGTTTAAAGACATTATTTCCCGATTTCAGAGACGTTGACTTTTAGCCCTTTTTTCAACCCCCGGGGTCAAGAAATCTCAAAATGTCAACTTTTTTTGAGGCTTCAGAAAACAACATTTTCCACATTTAGGCAACATTTATTTGCATTCACATGATCCGCCTGATGATAAACTATGGTTTAAAGACATTATTGCCCGATTTCAGAGACGTTGACTTTTAGCCCTTTTTTCAACCCCCGGGGTCAAGAAATCTCAAAATGTCAACTTTTTTTGAGGCTTCAGAAAACAACATTTTCCACATTTAGGCAACATTTATTTGCGTGTACATGATCCGCCTAATGATAAACTATGGTTTAAAGACATTATTGCCCGATTTCAGAGACGTTGACTTTTAGCCCTTTTTTCAACCCCCGGGGTCAAGAAATCTCAAAATGTCAACTTTTTTTGAGGCTTCAGAAAACAACATTTTCCACATTTAGGCAACATTTATTTGCGTTCACATCATCCGCCTGATGATAAACTATGGTTTAAAGACATTATTGCCCGATTTCAGAGACGTTGACTTTTAGCCCTTTTTTCAACCCCCGGGGTCAAGAAATCTCAAAATGTCAACTTTTTTTGAGGCTTCAGAAAACAACATTTTCCACATTTAGGCAACATTTATTTGCGTTCACATCATCCGCCTGATGATAAACTATGGTTAAAAGACATTATTGCCCGATTTCAGAGACGTTGACTTTTAGCCCTTTTTTCAACCCCCGGGGTCAAGAAATCTCAAAATGTCAACTTTTTTTGAGGCTTCAGAAAACAACATTTTCCACATTTAGGCAACATTTATTTGCATTCACATGATCCGCCTGATGATAAACTATGGTTTAAAGACATTATTGCCCGATTTCAGAGACGTTGAATTTTAGCCCTTTTTTCAACCCCCGGGGTCAAGAAATCTCAAAATGTCAACTTTTTTTGAGGCTTCAGAAAACAACATTTTCCACATTTAGGCAACATTTATTTGCGTTCACATGATCCGCCTGATGATAAACTATGGTTTAAAGACATTATTTCCCGATTTCAGAGACGTTGACTTTTAGCCCTTTTTTCAACCCCCGGGGTCAAGAAATCTCAAAATGTCAACTTTTTTTGAGGCTTCAGAAAACAACATTTTCCACATTTAGGCAACATTTATTTGCGTTCACATGATCCGCCTGATGATAAACTATGGTTTAAAGACATTATTGCCCGATTTCAGAGACGTTGACTTTTAGCCCTTTTTTCAACCCCCGGGGTCAAGAAATCTCAAAATGTCAACTTTTTTTGAGGCTTCAGAAAACAACATTTTCCACATTTAGGCAACATTTATTTGCGTTCACATGATCCGCCTGATGATAAACTATGGTTTAAAGACATTATTGCCCGTTTCAGAGACGTTGACTTTTAGCCCTTTTTTCAAGCCCCGGGGTCAAGAAATCTCAAAATGTCAACTTTTTTTGAGGCTTCAGAAAACAACATTTTCCACATTTAGGCAACATTTATTTGCGTTCACATCATCCGCCTGATGATAAACTATGGTTTAAAGACATTATTGCCCGATTTCAGAGACGTTGACTTTTAGCCCTTTTTTCAACCCCCGGGGTCAAGAAATCTCAAAATGTCAACTTTTTTTGAGGCTTCAGAAAACAACATTTTCCACATTTAGGCAACATTTATTTGCGTTCACATGATCCGCCTGATGATAAACTATGGTTAAAAGACATTATTGCCCGATTTCAGAGACGTTGACTTTTAGCCCTTTTTTTCAACCCCCGGGGTCAAGAAATCTCAAAATGTCAACTTTTTTTGAGGCTTCAGAAAACAACATTTTCCACATTTAGGCAACATTTATTTGCATTCACATGATCCGCCTGATGATAAACTATGGTTTAAAGACATTATTGCCCGATTTCAGAGACGTTGAATTTTAGCCCTTTTTTCAACCCCCGGGGTCAAGAAATCTCAAAATGTCAACTTTTTTTGAGGCTTCAGAAAACAACATTTTCCACATTTAGGCAACATTTATTTGCGTTCACATGATCCGCCTGATGATAAACTATGGTTTAAAGACATTATTTCCCGATTTCAGAGACGTTGACTTTTAGCCCTTTTTTCAACCCCCGGGGTCAAGAAATCTCAAAATGTCTACTTTTTTTGAGGCTTCAGAAAACAACATTTTCCACATTTAGGCAACATTTATTTGCGTTCACATGATCCGCCTGATGATAAACTATGGTTTAAAGACATTATTGCCCGATTTCAGAGACGTTGACTTTTAGCCCTTTTTTCAACCCCCGGGGTCAAGAAATCTCAAAATGTCAACTTTTTTTGAGGCTTCAGAAAACAACATTTTCCACATTTAGGCAACATTTATTTGCGTTCACATGATCCGCCTGATGATAAACTATGGTTTAAAGACATTATTGCCCGATTTCAGAGACGTTGACTTTTAGCCCTTTTTTCAACCCCCGGGGTCAAGAAATCTCAAAATGTCAACTTTTTTTGAGGCTTCAGAAAACAACATTTTCCACATTTAGGCAACATTTATTTGCGTTCACATCATCCGCCTGATGATAAACTATGGTTTAAAGACATTATTGCCCGATTTCAGAGACGTTGACTTTTTAGCCCTTTTTTCAACCCCCGGGGTCAAGAAATCTCAAAATGTCAACTTTTTTTGAGGCTTCAGAAAACAACATTTTCCACATTTAGGCAACATTTATTTGCGTTCACATCATCCGCCTGATGATAAACTATGGTTTAAAGACATTATTGCCCGATTTCAGAGACGTTGACTTTTAGCCCTTTTTTTCAACCCCCGGGGTCAAGAAATCTCAAAATGTCAACTTTTTTTGAGGATTCAGAAAACAACATTTTCTACATTTAGGCAACATTTATTTGCGTTCACATCATCCGCCTGATGATAAACTATGGTTTAAAGACATTATTTCCCGATTTCAGAGACGTTGACTTTTAGCCCTTTTTTTCAACCCCCGGGGTCAAGAAATCTCAAAATGTCAACTTTTTTTGAGGCTTCAGAAAACAATATTTTCCACATTTAGGCAACATTTATTTGCGTTCACATGATCAGCCTGATGATAAACTATGGTTTAAAGACATTATTTCCCGATTTCAGAGACGTTGACTTTTAGCCCTTTTTTAACCCCCGGGGTCAAGAAATCTCAAAATGTCAACTTTTTTTGAGGCTTCAGAAAACAACATTTTCCACATTTAGGCAACATTTATTTGCGTTCACATGATCCGCCTGATGATAAACTATGGTTTAAAGACATTATTGCCCGATTTCAGAGACGTTGACTTTTAGCCCTTTTTTCAACCCCCGGGGTCAAGAAATCTCAAAATGTGAACTTTTTTTGAGGCTTCAGAAAACAACATTTTCCACATTTAGGCAACATTTATTTGCGTTCACATCATCCGCCTGATGATAAACTATGGTTTAAAGACATTATTGCCCGATTTCAGAGACGTTGACTTTTAGCCCTTTTTTCAACCCCCGGGGTCAAGAAATCTCAAAATGTCAACTTTTTTTGAGGCTTCAGAAAACAACATTTTCCACATTTAGGCAACATTTATTTGCGTTCACATCATCCGCCTGATGATAAACTATGGTTTAAAGACATTATTGCCCGATTTCAGAGACGTTGACTTTTAGCCCTTTTTTTCAACCCCCGGGGTCAAGAAATCTCAAAATGTCAACTTTTTTTGAGGATTCAGAAAACAACATTTTCTACATTTAGGCAACATTTATTTGCGTTCACATCATCCGCCTGATGATAAACTATGGTTTAAAGACATTATTTCCCAATTTCAGAGACGTTGACTTTTAGCCCTTTTTTTCAACCCCCGGGGTCAAGAAATCTCAAAATGTCAACTTTTTTTGAGGCTTCAGAAAACAACATTTTCCACAATTAGGCAACATTTATTTGCGTTCACATGATCCGCCTGATGATAAACTATGGTTTAAAGACATTATTTCCCGATTTCAGAGACGTTGACTTTTAGCCCTTTTTTCAACCCCCGGGGTCAAGAAATCTCAAAATGTCAACTTTTTTTGAGGCTTCAGAAAACAACATTTTCCACATTTAGGCAACATTTATTTGCGTTCACATCATCCGCCTGATGATAAACTGTGGTTTAAAGACATTATTTCCCGATTTCAGAGACGTTGACTTTTAGCCCTTTTTTCAACCCCCGGGGTCAAGAAATCTCAAAATGTCAACTTTTTTTGAGGCTTCAGAAAACAACATTTTCCACATTTAGGCAACATTTATTTGCATTCACATCATCCGCCTGATGATAAACTATGGTTTAAAGACATTATTTCCCGATTTCAGAGACGTTGACTTTTAGCCCTTTTTTTCAACCCCCGGGGTCAAGAAATCTCAAAATGTCAACTTTTTTTGAGGATTCAGAAAACAACATTTTCTACATTTAGGCAACATTTATTTGCGTTCACATCATCCGCCTGATGATAAACTATGGTTTAAAGACATTATTGCCCGATTTCAGAGACGTTGACTTTTAGCCCTTTTTTTCAACCCCCGGGGTCAAGAAATCTCAAAATGTCAACTTTTTTTGAGGATTCAGAAAACAACATTTTCCACATTTAGGCAACATTTATTTGCATTCACATGATCCGCCTGATGATAAACTATGGTTTAAAGACATTATTGCCCGATTTCAGAGACGTTGAATTTTAGCCCTTTTTTCAACCCCCGGGGTCAAGAAATCTCAAAATGTCAACTTTTTTTGAGGCTTCAGAAAACAACATTTTCCACATTTAGGCAACATTTATTTGCGTTCACATGATCCGCCTGATGATAAACTATGGTTTAAAGACATTATTTCCCGATTTCAGAGACGTTGACTTTTAGCCCTTTTTTCAACCCCCGGGGTCAAGAAATCTCAAAATGTCAACTTTTTTTGAGGCTTCAGAAAACAACATTTTCCACATTTAGGCAACATTTATTTGCGTTCACATGATCCGCCTGATGATAAACTATGGTTTAAAGACATTATTGCCCGATTTCAGAGACGTTGACTTTTAGCCCTTTTTTCAACCCCCGGGGTCAAGAAATCTCAAAATGTCAACTTTTTTTGAGGCTTCAGAAAACAACATTTTCCACATTTAGGCAACATTTATTTGCGTTCACATGATCCGCCTGATGATAAACTATGGTTTAAAGACATTATTGCCCGATTTCAGAGACGTTGACTTTTAGCCCTTTTTTCAACCCCCGGGGTCAAGAAATCTCAAAATGTCAACTTTTTTTGAGGCTTCAGAAAACAACATTTTCCACATTTAGGCAACATTTATTTGCGTTCACATCATCCGCCTGATGATAAACTATGGTTTAAAGACATTATTGCCCGATTTCAGAGACGTTGACTTTTAGCCCTTTTTTCAACCCCCGGGGTCAAGAAATCTCAAAATGTCAACTTTTTTTGAGGCTTCAGAAAACAACATTTTCCACATTTAGGCAACATTTATTTGCGTTCACATCATCCGCCTGATGATAAACTATGGTTTAAAGACATTATTGCCCGATTTCAGAGACGTTGACTTTTAGCCCTTTTTTTCAACCCCCGGGGTCAAGAAATCTCAAAATGTCAACTTTTTTTGAGGATTCAGAAAACAACATTTTCTACATTTAGGCAACATTTATTTGCGTTCACATCATCCGCCTGATGATAAACTATGGTTTAAAGACATTATTTCCCGATTTCAGAGACGTTGACTTTTAGCCCTTTTTTTCAACCCCCGGGGTCAAGAAATCTCAAAATGTCAACTTTTTTTGAGGCTTCAGAAAACAATATTTTCCACATTTAGGCAACATTTATTTGCGTTCACATGATCAGCCTGATGATAAACTATGGTTTAAAGACATTATTTCCCGATTTCAGAGACGTTGACTTTTAGCCCTTTTTTAACCCCCGGGGTCAAGAAATCTCAAAATGTCAACTTTTTTTGAGGCTTCAGAAAACAACATTTTCCACATTTAGGCAACATTTATTTGCGTTCACATGATCCGCCTGATGATAAACTATGGTTTAAAGACATTATTGCCCGATTTCAGAGACGTTGACTTTTAGCCCTTTTTTCAACCCCCGGGGTCAAGAAATCTCAAAATGTGAACTTTTTTTGAGGCTTCAGAAAACAACATTTTCCACATTTAGGCAACATTTATTTGCGTTCACATCATCCGCCTGATGATAAACTATGGTTTAAAGACATTATTGCCCGATTTCAGAGACGTTGACTTTTAGCCCTTTTTTCAACCCCCGGGGTCAAGAAATCTCAAAATGTCAACTTTTTTTGAGGCTTCAGAAAACAACATTTTCCACATTTAGGCAACATTTATTTGCGTTCACATCATCCGCCTGATGATAAACTATGGTTTAAAGACATTATTGCCCGATTTCAGAGACGTTGACTTTTAGCCCTTTTTTTCAACCCCCGGGGTCAAGAAATCTCAAAATGTCAACTTTTTTTGAGGATTCAGAAAACAACATTTTCTACATTTAGGCAACATTTATTTGCGTTCACATCATCCGCCTGATGATAAACTATGGTTTAAAGACATTATTTCCCAATTTCAGAGACGTTGACTTTTAGCCCTTTTTTTCAACCCCCGGGGTCAAGAAATCTCAAAATGTCAACTTTTTTTGAGGCTTCAGAAAACAACATTTTCCACAATTAGGCAACATTTATTTGCGTTCACATGATCCGCCTGATGATAAACTATGGTTTAAAGACATTATTTCCCGATTTCAGAGACGTTGACTTTTAGCCCTTTTTTCAACCCCCGGGGTCAAGAAATCTCAAAATGTCAACTTTTTTTGAGGCTTCAGAAAACAACATTTTCCACATTTAGGCAACATTTATTTGCGTTCACATCATCCGCCTGATGATAAACTATGGTTTAAAGACATTATTTCCCGATTTCAGAGACGTTGACTTTTAGCCCTTTTTTCAACCCCCGGGGTCAAGAAATCTCAAAATGTCAACTTTTTTTGAGGCTTCAGAAAACAACATTTTCCACATTTAGGCAACATTTATTTGCATTCACATCATCCGCCTGATGATAAACTATGGTTTAAAGACATTATTTCCCGATTTCAGAGACGTTGACTTTTAGCCCTTTTTTTCAACCCCCGGGGTCAAGAAATCTCAAAATGTCAACTTTTTTTGAGGATTCAGAAAACAACATTTTCTACATTTAGGCAACATTTATTTGCGTTCACATCATCCGCCTGATGATAAACTATGGTTTAAAGACATTATTTCCCGATTTCAGAGACGTTGACTTTTAGCCCTTTTTTCAACCCCCGGGGTCAAGAAATCTCAAAATGTCAACTTTTTTTGAGGCTTCAGAAAACAATATTTTCCACATTTAGGCAACATTTATTTGCGTTCACATGATCCGCCTGATGATAAACTATGGTTTAAAGACATTATTGCCCGATTTCAGAGACGTTGACTTTTAGCCCTTTTTTCAACCCCCGGGGTCAAGAAATCTCAAAATGTCAACTTTTTTTGAGGCTTCAGAAAACAACATTTTCCACATTTAGGCAACATTTATTTGCGTTCACATGATCCGCCTGATGATAAACTATGGTTTAAAGACATTATTGCCCGTTTCAGAGACGTTGACTTTTAGCCCTTTTTTCAAGCCCCGGGGTCAAGAAATCTCAAAATGTCAACTTTTTTTGAGGCTTCAGAAAACAACATTTTCCACATTTAGGCAACATTTATTTGCGTTCACATCATCCGCCTGATGATAAACTATGGTTTAAAGACATTATTTCCCGATTTCAGAGACGTTGACTTTTAGCCCTTTTTTCAACCCCCGGGGTCAAGAAATCTCAAAATGTCAACTTTTTTTGAGGATTCAGAAAACAACATTTTCTACATTTAGGCAACATTTATTTGCGTTCACATCATCCGCCTGATGATAAACTATGGTTTAAAGACATTATTTCCCGATTTCAGAGACGTTGACTTTTAGCCCTTTTTTCAACCCCCGGGGTCAAGAAATCTCAAAATGTCAACTTTTTTTGAGGCTTCAGAAAACAATATTTTCCACATTTAGGCAACATTTATTTGCGTTCACATGATCCGCCTGATGATAAACTATGGTTTAAAGACATTATTGCCCGATTTCAGAGACGTTGACTTTTAGCCCTTTTTTCAACCCCCGGGGTCAAGAAATCTCAAAATGTCAACTTTTTTTGAGGCTTCAGAAAACAACATTTTCCACATTTAGGCAACATTTATTTGCGTTCACATGATCCGCCTGATGATAAACTATGGTTTAAAGACATTATTGCCCGTTTCAGAGACGTTGACTTTTAGCCCTTTTTTCAAGCCCCGGGGTCAAGAAATCTCAAAATGTCAACTTTTTTTGAGGCTTCAGAAAACAACATTTTCCACATTTAGGCAACATTTATTTGCGTTCACATGATCCGCCTGATGATAAACTATGGTTTAAAGACATTATTGCACGATTTCAGAGACGTTGACTTTTAGCCCTTTTTTCAACCCCCGGGGTCAAGAAATCTCAAAATGTCAACTTTTTTTGAGGCTTCACAAAACAACATTTTCCACATTTAGGCAACATTTATTTGCGTTCACATCATCCGCCTGATGATAAACTATGGTTTAAAGACATTATTTCCCGATTTCAGAGACGTTGACTTTTAGCCCTTTTTTCAACCCCCGGGTTCAAGAAATCTCAAAATGTCAACTTTTTTTGAGGCTTCACAAAACAACATTTGCCACATTTAGGCAACATTTATTTGCGTTCACATCATCCGCCTGATGATAAACTATGGTTTAAAGACATTATTTCCCGATTTCAGAGACGTTGACTTTTAGCCCTTTTTTTCAACCCCCGGGGTCAAGAAATCTCAAAATGTCAACTTTTTTTGAGGCTTCAGAAAACAACATTTTCCACATTTAGGCAACATTTATTTGCGTTCACATCATCCGCCTGATGATAAACTATGGTTTAAAGACATTATTGCCCGATTTCAGAGACGTTGACTTTTAGCCCTTTTTTCAACCCCCGGGGTCAAGAAATCTCAAAATGTCAACTTTTTTTGAGGCTTCAGAAAACAACATTTTCCACAATTAGGCAACATTTATTTGCGTTCACATGATCCGCCTGATGATAAACTATGGTTTAAAGACATTATTTCCCGATTTCAGAGACGTTGACTTTTAGCCCTTTTTTCAACCCCCCGGGGTCAAGAAATCTCAAAATGTCAACTTTTTTTGAGGCTTCACAAAATAACATTTGCCACATTTAGGCAACATTTATTTGCGTTCACATGATCCGCCTGATGATAAACTATGGTTTAAAGACATTATTGCCCGATTTCAGAGACGTTGACTTTTAGCCCTTTTTTCAACCCCCGGGGTCAAGAAATCTCAAAATGTCAACTTTTTTTGAGGCTTCACAAAACAACATTTTCCACATTTAGGCAACATTTATTTGCGTTCACATCATCCGCCTGATGATAAACTATGGTTTAAAGACATTATTTCCCGATTTCAGAGACGTTGACTTTTAGCCCTTTTTTCAACCCCCGGGGTCAAGAAATCTCAAAATGTCAACTTTTTTTGAGGCTTCAGAAAACAACATTTTCCACATTTAGGCAACATTTATTTGCGTTCACATGATCCGCCTGATGATAAACTATGGTTTAAAGACATTATTTCCCGATTTCAGAGACGTTGACTTTTAGCCCTTTTTTCAACCCCCGGGGTCAAGAAATCTCAAAATGTCAACTTTTTTTGAGGCTTCAGAAAACAACATTTTCCACATTTAGGCAACAATTATTTGCGTTCACATGATCCGCCTGATGATAAACTATGGTTTAAAGACATTATTGCCCGATTTCAGAGACGTTGACTTTTAGCCCTTTTTTCAACCCCCGGGGTCAAGAAATCTCAAAATGTCAACTTTTTTTGAGGCTTCAGAAAACAACATTTTCCACATTTAGGCAACATTTATTTGCGTTCACATGATCCGCCTGATGATAAACTATGGATTTAAGACATTATTGCACGATTTCAGAGACGTTGACTTTTAGCCCTTTTTTCAACCCCCGGGGTCAAGAAATCTCAAAATGTCAACTTTTTTTGAGGCTTCAGAAAACAACATTTTCCACATTTAGGCAACATTTATTTGCGTTCACATGATCCGCCTGATTATAAACTATGGTTTAAAGAAATTATTTCCCGATTTCAGAGACGTTGACTTTTAGCCCTTTTTTCAACCCCCGGGGTCAAGAAATCTCAAAATTTCAACTTTTTTTGAGGCTTCAGAAAACAACATTTTCCACATTTAGGCAACATTTATTTGCGTTCACATGATCCGCCTGATGATAAACTATGGTTTAAAGACATTATTTCCCAATTTCAGAGACGTTGACTTTTAGCCCTTTTTTCAACCCCCGGGGTCAAGAAATGTCAAATATTTAACTTTTTTTGAGGCTTCAGAAAACAACATTTTCCACATTTAGGCAACATTTATTTGCCTTCACATGATCTGCCTGATGATAAACTATGGTTTAAAGACATTATTGCACGATTTCAGAGACGTTGACTTTTAGCCCTTTTTTCAACCCCCGGGGTCAAGAAATCTCAAAATGTCAACTTTTTTTGAGGCTTCAGAAAACAACATTTTCCACATTTAGGCAACATTTATTTGCGTTCACATGATCCGCCTGATTATAAACTATGGTTTAAAGACATTATTTCCCGATTTCAGAGACGTTGACTTTTAGCCCTTTTTTCAACCCCCGGGGTCAAGAAATCTCAAAATGTCAACTTTTTTTGAGGCTTCAGAAAACAACATTTTCCACATTTAGGCAACATTTATTTGCGTTCACATGATCCGCCTGATGATAAACTATGGATTTAAGACATTATTGCACGATTTCAGAGACGTTGACTTTTAGCCCTTTTTTCAACCCCCGGGGTCAAGAAATCTCAAAATGTCAACTTTTTTTGAGGCTTCAGAAAACAACATTTTCCACATTTAGGCAACATTTATTTGCGTTCACATGATCCGCCTGATTATAAACTATGGTTTAAAGACATTATTTCCCGATTTCAGAGACGTTGACTTTTAGCCCTTTTTTCAACCCCCGGGGTCAAGAAATCTCAAAATGTCAACTTTTTTTGAGGCTTCAGAAAACAACATTTTCCACATTTAGGCAACATTTATTTGCGTTCACATGATCCGCCTGATGATAAACTATGGTTTAAAGACATTATTGCCCGATTTCAGAGGCGTTGACTTTTAGCCCTTTTTTCAACCCCCCGGGGTCAAGAAATGTCAAATATTTAACTTTTTTTGAGGCTTCAGAAAACAACATTTTACACATTTAGGCAACATTTATTTGCCTTCACATGATCTGCCTGATGATAAACTATGGTTTAAAGACATTATTGCACGATTTCAGAGACGTTGACTTTTAGCCCTTTTTTCAACCCCCGGGGTCAAGAAATCTCAAAATGTCAACTTTTTTTGAGGCTTCAGAAAACAACATTTTCCACATTTAGGCAACATTTATTTGCGTTCACATGATCCGCCTGATTATAAACTATGGTTTAAAGACATTATTTCCCGATTTCAGAGACGTTGACTTTTAGCCCTTTTTTCAAGCCCCGGGGTCAAGAAATCTCAAAATGTCAACTTATTTTGAGGCTTCACAAAACAACATTTTCCACATTTAGGCAACATTTATTTGCGTTCACATGAACCGCCTGATGATAAACTATGGTTTAAAGACATTATTGCACGATTTCAGAGACGTTGACTTTTAGCCCTTTTTTCAACCCCCGGGTTCAAGAAATCTCAAAATGTCAACTTTTTTTGAGGCTTCACAAAACAACATTTGCCACATTTAGGCAACATTTATTTGCGTTCACATCATCCGCCTGATGATAAACTATGGTTTAAAGACATTATTGCACGATTTCAGAGACGTTGACTTTTAGCCCTTTTTTCAACCCCCGGGGTCAAGAAATCTCAAAATGTCAACTTTTTTTGAGGCTTCAGAAAACAACATTTTCCACATTTAGGCAACATTTATTTGCGTTCACATGATCCGCCTGATGATAAACTATGGTTTAAAGACATTATTTCCCGATTTCAGAGACGTTGACTTTTAGCCCTTTTTTTCAACCCCCGGGGTCAAGAAATCTCAAAATGTCAACTTTTTTTGAGGCTTCAGAAAACAACATTTTCCACATTTAGGCAACATTTATTTGCGTTCACATGATCAGCCTGATGATAAACTATGGTTTAAAGACATTATTTCCCGATTTCAGAGACGTTGACTTTTAGCCCTTTTTTCAACCCCCGGGGTCAAGAAATCTCAAAATGTCAACTTTTTTTGAGGCTTCAGAAAACAACATTTTCCACATTTAGGCAACATTTATTTGCGTTCACATGATCCGCCTGATGATAAACTATGGTTTAAAGACATTATTGCCCGATTTCAGAGACGTTGACTTTTAGCCCTTTTTTCAACCCCCGGGGTCAAGAAATCTCAAAATGTCAACTTTTTTTGAGGCTTCAGAAAACAACATTTTCCACATTTAGGCAACATTTATTTGCGTTCACATGATCCGCCTGATTATAAACTATGGTTTAAAGACATTATTTCCCGATTTCAGAGACGTTGACTTTTAGCCCTTTTTTCAACCCCCGGGGTCAAGAAATCTCAAAATGTCAACTTTTTTTGAGGCTTCAGAAAACAACATTTTCCACATTTAGGCAACATTTATTTGCGTTCACATGATCCGCCTGATGATAAACTATGGTTTAAAGACATTATTGCCCGATTTCAGAGGCGTTGACTTTTAGCCCTTTTTTCAACCCCCGGGGTCAAGAAATGTCAAATATTTAACTTTTTTTGAGGCTTCAGAAAACAACATTTTACACATTTAGGCAACATTTATTTGCCTTCACATGATCTGCCTGATGATAAACTATGGTTTAAAGACATTATTGCACGATTTCAGAGACGTTGACTTTTAGCCCTTTTTTCAACCCCCGGGGTCAAGAAATCTCAAAATGTCAACTTTTTTTGAGGCTTCAGAAAACAACATTTTCCACATTTAGGCAACATTTATTTGCGTTCACATGATCCGCCTGATTATAAACTATGGTTTAAAGACATTATTTCCCGATTTCAGAGACGTTGACTTTTAGCCCTTTTTTCAACCCCCGGGGTCAAGAAATCTCAAAATGTCAACTTTTTTTGAGGCTTCAGAAAACAACATTTTCCACATTTAGGCAACATTTATTTGCGTTCACATGATCCGCCTGATGATAAACTATGGTTTAAAGACATTATTGCCCGATTTCAGAGACGTTGACTTTTAGCCCTTTTTTCAACCCCCGGGGTCAAGAAATCTCAAAATGTCAACTTTTTTTGAGGCTTCAGAAAACAACATTTTCCACATTTAGGCAACATTTATTTGCGTTTACATGATCCGCCTGATGATAAACTATGGTTTAAAGACATTATTGCCCGATTTCAGAGGCGTTGACTTTTAGCCCTTTTTTCAACCCCCGGGGTCAAGAAATCTCAAAATGTCAACTTTTTTTGAGGCTTCAGAAAACAACATTTTCCACATTTAGGCAACATTTATTTGCGTTCACATCATCCGCCTGATGATAAACTATGGTTTAAAGACATTATTTCCCAATTTCAGAGACGTTGACTTTTAGCCCTTTTTTCAACCCCCGGGGTCAAGAAATCTCAAAATTTCAACTTTTTTTGAGGCTTCAGAAAACAACATTTTCCACATTTAGGCAACATTTATTTGCGTTCACATGATCCGCCTGATGATAAACTATGGTTTAAAGACATTATTTCCCAATTTCAGAGACGTTGACTTTTAGCCCTTTTTTCAACCCCCGGGGTCAAGAAATGTCAAATATTTAACTTTTTTTGAGGCTTCAGAAAACAACATTTTCCACATTTAGGCAACATTTATTTGCATTCACATGATCCGCCTGATGATAAACTATGGTTTAAAGACATTATTGCCCGATTTCAGAGACGTTGACTTTTAGCCCTTTTCTTTACTTTCTGTAGTCAAAATACATGGAATTTTCAACTTCATTTGAGGCTTCAACGACTTTACTTGACATTTATTTGCTTTCACATGGTGCGCCAGATATTAAACTTTTGATTTAAGAAATCTTTTCACAATTTCAGAGACATTGATTTTTGGCCGTTTTTTTTATAGTTTTCGTGATTAAAAATAAGTTGATTTCTACATTATTTGAGACTTCAAAAAACATTTTACACATTTGGGCAACATTCATATGTGTTCACATATCGGATATCGTACGTTTTCCGACGGAATACTCCGATGTCCGAAAACTGTCAAAAACTTGATCACCGATCTCAGCTGGTCGGGGAGTCGTCGCATTAGCGTCTTATCGTATTTGAACAAAAGAACAGGTCGGCTCTTTACAACTCGATTAGATGGATGTAAACAGCTGGTTGAAGATCAGAAGGTGAAATCAGGAGTCTGCCAGATGGTTTGTGACCACACATGGAAATGACATGTTTGCTCACTTCTGCCTGGACTATGAAATGTTGAGTTGTACTGTCCATCATGGATGATGACAGTCATCCTCTGAGCACTGTCATCAGTGAGCCCCTCTCCTCTTCACCATCTACACTTAGGACTTCTGCTACAACTCAGAGCTGAGTCTCGTCCAGAAGTATGCTGACGACACTGCCATTGTTGGATGCATCAGGGACAACAGCGAAGACGAGTATAGGAGTCTGATACGTGACTTTGTGGACTGGAGTGAGAGGAACCACTTGCAGCTGAACACCTCAAAGACCAAGGAGCTGGTCTTGGATTTCAGGAGGTCCAGGACAAAGCCACGTCCCGTGTCCATCAGAGGCAACGAGGTGGAGATAGTGGACAACTATAAGTACCTCGGTGTGTGGATGGACAGTAAACTGGACTGGTCCTGCAATACAGACCATGTATATAAGAAGTTTCCTACACTCTCCTCTTTTTTTTTTTCCTCACTATAATTTCCCTCACTCCTCTCCTTATCCATCTGTCTACCCCCCCATCCTTCCTCCCAGCCGGTCAAAGCGGCAGGCCGTCAACAATGAGTCTGGTTCCGCTCGAGGTTTCTGCCTTCTAAAAGGAAGTTTTTCCTTGCCATAGCTCACTGTACAGCTCACTGTACAGTGTTTTGTTTCTTGCTCTTTGTTGAATTGCTGGGATCTATTTTTCCTTAATCAACTATAGTCTTATTTCAACTGTATAGTGTCTTGAGTTAACTTTGTTATGATAAGACACTTTAAATAAAATTGAATTGAATTGAATTGAATTGAAGGTTCAGAGTAGGAGGCTTTGATCATTTAACATCTGCAAGAAGCTCCTCTGCATGTTCTACCAGTCTGTGGTGGCCAGTGTCCTGTTCTATGCTGTGGTGTGTTGGGGTGGAAATGTGTCCAAGAGGAGTGTCAACAGGTTGGACAGATTGATCAGGAGGGCTGGTTCTGTGGTTGGAATGAAGCTGGACTCACTGGTGACAGTTGCTGAGAGGAGATCATTGAACAAACTACTGTCCATCATGGATGATGACAGTCATCCTCTGAGCACTGTCATCAGTGAGCAGAGAAGCAGAATGAGTGCACGAATGCTCCTACCCAGGTGCAAAATAGGGTTTCATGCCCCTGGTAGTGTCACCCAAGACAAACAGATCCTGTGGCAGGAACCAGACAAAGAGTAGCTCCAAAACCTAGATGATGACAAATAAAAATAGAACCCAGTTTATCACAGCAAAAATAGGTCTATATATATTCCTATGAGGTCACCACCCGTGAAAGGGGCCACAGGCAACAGTCACCTTAAGCCAGGCGGTAGGTTAAGGCGCAGACCTTGGTGATCCAAACGTAACCTCTTTGTCGAGGAAGGAGTCCGAGCTGGTGCTTGAGGTAGAGAGTTTCCAGCTTGATATAGTCGACTCTCCTCGATGTACAGTGTGCGCTCTGGAACCAGTACTCTTGAGAGGCTGAGACACTCTTCCACTTTGGAGGTGCCTTACTACTGGAGTAGTGTAAACTTTGTACACTGGTAGTATATAGATGAGAATATTTAAAAGTAAACTTCTGTAAACTTAAAGTCTTACAAAATAGTCAGAAGTAGTTTCAAATTAGAACACTTGAAGTTCACCCCTAGTACATATACCTTAGAATACTTCTTATTTTAGTGTTAAATACACCCGCTTTGTTTATACAACAAGTCTGTTAGAGGTGGAGACTTCCAGGATTGATGACGCAGATGATGCCTAATGGTGATGGATAAGTTCCAGAAAAAAAGTTTTTCAGTGGGCGAGGCTTAAGCACAATTTGTAATTTAAATATTTCAATGAAAAAAAGATTTGTACAAACAGACACATACTGATGAGTACAATAGATAATCCATTTAAGGCACACTCAAATCAACACTTGGTCCTTTTATTATATTGGTACCAAAAAGTGGATGAGTCTGTGACGTAAGAACAATATTACTGTTCGTCGGTCGTATGTCCAGACCTTCTGTTTACTTATCAAGCAGATGAATGACGCTCCGTTTATCTTGTGGGACAACAGTGCACTCTGCTGGTGGCTGAGTGAATTTTTGCACGCATCCTCAGCATTAAAAGCTGGATCAGGAGACGAAACAGGTTGCGTGTGTTTACCACGCTTGGTCAGACTCTTTGACATATAAAATATTAAAATGTTTCTGTTTTCACCAAAGAGCATGTCAGCAGTCAGTCTTGGGAATGCTCTTGGGCACTGTAAGGATCTGCTCTCCTCCCTTCTAGATGCTTCGGTGGAAGCTAGATCTGTTATAAGAAGAAAAGACGGAGTGTTGCACGTCCTCCTTCTGGATCCTTCAACTGAAGCTAGACCTGTTTTGAGAATAAGCACCGGAGCTTTTCTTTCATTACATTATTGCAATATGTCCTTCTGGAGCTTTCAGCTTAAGCTAGGCCTGTTTTGAGAAGAATCACAGAATGTCTCTTCCTTCACAGAGTTGCAATATCTCCTTCTGAACCTGGATCAGTATCTAGGTCTTTTGTTGACAAGATTTACTGTTTGCTTCTTCTATCAAGGTGTTCATCAGCAACTTCTACTTACCAAGTTCCTGCTTCTTCCCCTAATTCAGAGGGTGAGGCTCCAGATCTTAAGGGGTTCTAGTTGGATTCTCCGAGTGCTCCAACCACACCTAAAGAATGAAGAAGAGCAGGTGGTATCCTGATCCCCAAAGATAAGGACTTGTCATCTATTAGTTGGTTTCTTCAGATCAGGCTGCTGAATGTAGAGGAAAATATCTTCTTCAGTGTCCTGATACAAAGGCTCTCAACATTCCTGCAGAGTACCAACATTGTTGATACATCATGGCATAAAGCAAGGATCCAGGGCAGGATGTCTGGAGCATGCCAGTATGATTTGGCATCAGATATAAACAGCGAAAAAGGAACGGAGAGACCAAGACCAAGGCCATCTCCTCAGGTATTAGGATGGTTATTCTTAGTTCAAATATCTTTTGTCCATATTTCCGCTTCCAACAATTTTTGGTTGCAGATGTGAGTCTTCTTCTGAGATCTATAAAAAAAAAAGAATGAATGGGACAAATATTTTAATTACGTTAAGATCTAATATTTGCTTCTAATAATATGTCTGAAGGCTTTGACAGCCATCAATGCTCCACGCTTGTGTTTAATGAACCGTGGTAAGTAAATATCAGAATAGCAGGATGTTCAATGGATGCCAACTCCAACTGCATGATGAGGTAAACATTTAAGTCTTCATCAAGTCAAGGTTTGCGGAAGCTTCACTAGAAGGATGGAAGGGAAGACGAAGCGGCAGAGCAGAGGCAAGTGGGCCAACAAGAGAGAGTATGTACTGGCTGTGGTGGGACAGATCATCGGTCTCATCAATTTTTGGAGATTTCCCTACCTGTGCTTCAAAAATGGAGGAGGTATCTTCAACACACCCTCTAGCTGAAGATTTTGAAGATGAATAAGTGAAGGTATTTCCATCAGGTGTTTTCCTGGTGCCGTACCTGGTGTTCCTGTTCACATGTGGGATCCCTCTGTTCTTTGCTGAGAGCTCTCTTGGACAGTTCACTCAAGAAGGGGGGATCACCTGCTGGAGCAGCATTTGTCTCCTGTCTAAGGGTAACACCAGACTTCTCAGTGGACTTGTAAGATTATTTTTGAAGGTTCTTCTGTTTTGTAAAGGTTTGGGCTACAGCACCCAGCTGTTAATGTTGTACTCATTAGTGGATTACTCCGTCATCCTGTCCTGGGCCTTCTTCTACCTTTTCTCCTCCTTCAGTGCCACACTTCCGTGGAGCAATTGCAACAACACGTGGAACACAGGTACACACTTCCTTACAAGTAAACACTAACAGATGTCAATACTAACTTTTCTCTTTAAGACCACTGTTCTGATCATGGAAAAAACTTCTCATCTGAGATCAATGCTACTTCTGCCAGCAGAGAGTTCTGGCTGTGAGTCACTGAGGTCTATCTTAGTTGAGAACAATGATGGAAAGATTGATGTTGCATCTCCAGGAGACGAGTGTTGAAGCTGTCGGGGGGAATAGAGGAGATGGGGGACATCCGCTGGGAGCTGGCTGGTTGTCTGCTGCTGAGCTGGATCATCTCCTACTTGTGCGTCTGGAAAGGAGTCAAGACTTCGGGGAAGGTTACTAATGAAAAACATCAGAAAATCTAATCTTAGTAACAAGGTGACAATTTGTCTCCTTTCCTGTCCCTCAGGTCGTCTATTTCACAGCAACGTTCCCGTTTCTAATGCTGATGGTGCTGCTGGTCCGAGGACTGACTCTTCCCGGAGCCATTGATGGAATAATCTTTTATCTGTACCCAGACCCAGCACGACTGACAGACACACAGGTACACATCATTAACATTAACTTCCGCTGTAATCATGTCATACAAATGACTATAAATCTGTTTTTTAACTAAGCTTACTTCCAGGAGGTCAGCTTGTGAAATCTGTCTCTGGTTTCAGGTGTGGATGGATGCCGGCAACCAAGTATTCGGCTCTCTGTCTCTTTGTTCTGGATGTTTAGAAGTGTTAGGAAGCTACAACAAGTTCAGCAACAACTGCTACAAGTAAAATGGACTGTGAATTATTACATATGTACGATGTGTGTGACTAATGTCTTTTTTGTAGGGACGCCATCTACCTTTCACTGGTGAACGCCTTCACTAGTCTGGTTTCTGGGTTTGCTGTCTTCTCTGTGCTCGGCTTCATGTCCAGAGAACTCAACCAGGACATTTCGGTCGTGGCTGACTCAGGTACCATATCATAAAAAACTATTTGTGTACCTCAACTTAACCTATTCTCCTTCAGGTCCAGGTCTTGCCTTTATTACCTACCCAAGCGCCATTGCTCTGATGCCTGTTCCTCAACTCTGGGCGTCGCTGTTCTTCATCATGATCCTCCTGCTCGGAGTAGACAGTCAGGTGACCTTCATTCAAACAAATGTTTCCATCAAATAAGTGGTCACAAATTACATTTTTTGGTTTTCAGTTTTTGTCCTTGGAAACCTTGGTCACGTCCATCTCCGACCTGTTTCCTTTTTTTTACATCGGACACCGGCGTCAACTCCTTCTTGTCATAATGTGTGTTGTTTGTTATCTTGTTGGACTCTTAATGGTCACTGAGGTGAGCAGTTTTTCAAAGTATGAATCTGATCAATTCTTATAACCTGATTAACAAATGTTTCTCGCTACTCTCTTGTCTGCAGGGAGGACTGTACTTGTTCCTCATCTTCGACTACTACGGTGCTCAAGGGGTGTCACTGATGCTCTTTGCTGTGCTGGAGTCTGTTAGTATAGGATGGGCTTACGGTGAGTTCCTGCCTCCTCAAGTCAGACACCACAAGCCTTGACATAATGACCGCCTGCAGGTGCTGACCGCTACTACGAGAATATAGAGCAGATGATCGGCTATCGTCCTTCACTGTACATGAAGTACTGCTGGAAGTTCATCACTCCAGCAGTGTGTTCTGTGAGTTGTCTCTTCTGTCTGTAGCTACTCTGTGGAACTGAAGAACTTATGTTTGATTGACAGGTCACTATCGTGCTGTCACTTGTCAGATTCTCTCCTCTTAAGTACAACAATGTGTACCAGTACCCATGGTGGGGTTATGGTATCGGACTCTTTCTATCAGTGTCCATCATCTCCATGATTCCAGTCTGGGCGATTTACAACCTGAAGGTGTCAACAGGAACACTAAGACAGGTGCTTGCAACTATTCCTTCGAAATATAGTCTCTATTTACGATTTTCCTAGACCAGGTGTGTCCCACCTTGGGGTGGAGTGATGCAATATATGTATCCCTATGGATGCCATCCAATCACCTTAGAAGAGTGTACATGCAGTCTTCGTACCCCACTTTTTACATTTACAATATTTTGTTTTTTTCCTCTGTAGCTTTGGCTAAGATTTTACTAAATCAAGATCATTGTTAATGACTGATCAATGAAGGCAAAATTTTGACTGCTCTTCTACCAACAGAGGCTGAAAGCTCTGATCTCCCCTGCTGTCCAACATGGAGGATCACCAAACAACCGACTAGGAACTCCAGAGTCACACAACTCTGTTCTGTAGAATTTAGATTTGATGGATCAACTCAGGAATAATGTACAGCAAAATTATATATATATATATATATATATATATATATATATATATATATATATATACAGTGGTATGAAAACGTTTGGGCACCCCTTTTTCCTTTTCTTTATAAATCATTGGTTGTTTGGATAAAAAGTTAAATATATCTTATAGGAGACAAACACAGTGATATTTGAGAAGTGAAATAAAGTTTATATGATTTACAGAAAGTGTGCAAGAATTATTTAAACAAAATTAGGCATGTGCATAAATTTAGGCACCCTTATATCTTATTGATTTTAATACCTTTAGCACTAATTATTGGAACTCAAAATTGGTTTGGTAACCTCAGTGACCGTTGACCTCCATACACAGGTGAGTCCAACCATGAGTAGGGTATTTAAGAGGCCAATTGTAAGTGTTTCTCCTCTTTGAATGTTCTCTGAAGAGTGGCAACATGAGAGCCTCAAAACAACTCTCAAATGACCTGAAAACAATGATTGTTCAACATCATGGTTTAGGGGAAGGATATAGAAAGCTATCTCAGAGATTTAAGCTCTCAGTTTCAACTGTGAGGAACATTGTGAGGAAATGGAAGACCACAGGCAGAGTTCTAGTTAAGGCCCGGAGTGGCAGACCAAGGAAAATCTCAGATAAACAGAGGCGCAGGATGGAGAGAACAGTCACAGTCAACCCACAGACCAGCTCCAAAGACCTGCAACTTCAACTTGCTGCAAATGGTGTCACTGTGCATAGTTCAACTATTCAGCTCACTTTACACAAGGAGATGCTTTATTGGAGAGTAATGCAGAAAAAGCCTTTTCTCTGCACACGCCACAAACGGGGTCACTTGAGGTATGCTAAAGCACATTTGGACAAGCAAGGTTCATTTTGGAATAAGGTGCTGTGGACTGATGAAACTAAATTAGAGTTATTTGGGCATAACCAGGGGCGTTATGCATGGCGGAAAAAGAACACAGCGTTCCAAGAAAAGAACTTGCTGCCTACAGTAAAATCTGGTGGTGGTTCCATCATGCTGTGGGGCTGTGTGGCCAGTGCAGGGACGGGGAATCTTGTTAAAGTTGAGGGGCGTATGGATTCCTCTCAATATCAGCAGATTCTGGAGAACAATGTCCAGGAATAAGTAACAAGTTGAAGTTGCGCCGGGGCTGGATCTATCAACAAGACAATGATCCTAAACACTGCTCAAAATCTACTAAGGCGTTCATGCAGAGGAACAAGTATAACGTTCTGGAATGGCCATCTCAGTCCCCAGACCTGAATATTATTGAAAATTTATGGTGTGATTCAAAGCGGGCGGTCCATGCTCGGAAACCATCAAATCTTACTGAACTGGAGAGGATCTGTAAAGAAGAATGGTCCAAAATACCTACCAGAATCCATACCCTAATTGGAAGCTATAGGAAGAGTTTAGAGGCTTTTATTTCTGAAGAAGGAGGATGCACAAAATATTGAATAATATTTATTTTGTGATGCCTACATTTATGCACATGCCCAATTTTGTTTAAATAATTCTTGCACACTTTCTGTAAATCATATAAACTTTATTTCACTTCTCAAATATCACTGTGTTGTCCCCTCTAACATATAATTAACTGTATTTTTTTTTATCCAAACAACCAATGATTTATAAAGGAAAATCATGAAAATATACAGGGGTGTCCAAACTTTTTCATACCACTGTATAGGAATAAAAACCATAAATTGACCTCAGATTTTATCAACATTTGTGTTTGATTCCTAATCCAATAACTATATACCTACAGCATCTCAAAGGTTTAATAGACATTCATGCTTGGCTAAACAATTTATTTATGTCATGTCTTCTATTAAAACTCACCAAAATGGCTGTGATCAGTTGTGTCACTCTCAGGTAGTCTCAAGAAAGAAAATTAACCCTTTTCCAGGCGGAGCTAACACAATGTAACATTCTTCTACAAAGGACCCAACAAAAAGGATAAATATTATATCTATAAAGTATTAATGTCCCACTCTTTGAGCTATCACCTTACCCTAGTCTGTGTCCAAAGAACCCCAGGAGCTATGTTGTGACCCGACATGCCCTTGGTAGTGTCACCCAAGACAAACAGATCCTGTGGCAAGAAACCAGACAAAGAGTAACTCTAAAACCTAGATGATGACAAATAAAAATAGAACCCAGTTTATCACAGCAAAAAAAGGTCTATATATATTCCTATGAGGTCACCACCCGTGAAAGGGGCCACAGGCAACGGTCAACTTAAGCCAGGCGGTAGGTTAAGGCGCAATCCTTGGTGATCCAAACGGAACCTCTTTGCTGAGGAAGGAGCCCGAGCTGGTGCGTGAGGTAGAGAGTTTCCAGCTTAATGACGTCGACTCACCTAGATGTACAGTGTGGGCTCCGGAACCAGTACTCTTGAGAGGCTGGGACACTCTTCCACTTTGGAGGGGCCTCTGGGCTGGTTGGGATCCGCCCAGTATTTCTGAAGTCGTTGCTGACCTGCCCCTGTAACCTCGCATAGACATTGGGCTATAGACATAGTACCTCTGGATTGGCAGACTGGGGTGGTGGTTCCAATTTGTCCAAGGGAATTTTCCAGAAGGTTTGTTCTAACCATAGGGGGATCATACTCCTTAGCCTCCCTGGAAATGTCTATTCAGGGATCCTGGAAAGAAGGGTCTGCTGGATAGTCAACCTCTGGTTCAGGACTAGTAAAGTGGTTTTCATTAGTTTTTCCTAGGTATGATTCAGTTCTATACCCTAGGTAGGGTCCTTCAGGGTGCATGTGAGTTTGTCTAGCATGTCTACATGTTTTTTGTGGATCCAGGGAAGGCATTGTTTCCCTCTGGGAAAACAGGAGATGGGGGACTTTCACCGGGAGCCAGTTGGTTTTCGGCTGCTGAGCTGGATCATCTCCTACTTCAGTGTCTGGAAGGGAATCAAGACTTGGGGGAAGGTTACATATTAAAAACATGATCAAATATGAGCTTAGTAAATGAACAATTTGTCTCTTTGCCGGTCCCTCAGGTCTTCTGTTTCACAGCAATGTTCCTGTTTCTAATGTTGATGGTGCTGCTGGTTCGAGGACAGACCAGAGCTGATGATGGAATAATCTTCTATCTGTACCCAGAACTGACACACACCTGTACAAAACATTAACATTGGTTTTCAGCGCAAACCCATCGTCAAAATTACTACATTGACGAACTCTTGATACTAATTACAAACCCTTGAAATAATCTTGTGTTTCCAGTGTATTTAAATAAAACCACATATTTAGTTAACAATTTACAAATAATGGAAAGAATTGATCTATATTTTATGTAAATTCTTGATCTATTGTCTCTTCATCCTTTCTTTCTGTCTTCTCACTTTCTTTCGGCTGTCCATCTTTGATCTATTTTCTTTATCTTTAGATTTAGATTTTGTCATCTTGCACTTTAAGTACTTCGTTCTTCTTCTTGTTTCATGAATCTATTGTCCGTGTTGTTGTGTGCTGGAAAAACAATTTCCCGAATCCCAGGATCTATAAAGTTCATCCATCCATCCGTCCGTCCGTCCGTCCGTCCGTCCATCCATCTTAATACTGGCCTGCTTGAACACGAAGAGATCTGAGCTTTAGTCGCTACATTAAAATGAAAAAAATAAAAAAAATTGCCTATAATTCTAAAAAGAAACATATGTACTAAAATTAATCCCAACCCTTAGTCGACATGACTTTAAAACTGTAATAGATTGTTGATCGTTGACTTTGTGGACTGGAGTGAGAGGAACCACTTGCAGCTGAACACCTCAAAGACCAAGGAGCTGGTCTTGGACTTCGGGAGGTCCAGGACAAAGCCACGTCCCGTGTCCATCAGAGGCGATGAGGTGGAGATAGTTCACAACTAAAGGTACTTCGGTGTGTGGCTGGACAGTAAACTGGTCCTGCAAAACAGACCATGTGTATAAGAAAGTTCAGAGTAGACTGTACTTTCTGAGGAGGCTCCGATCATTTAACATCTGCAGGAAACTCCTCTGCATGTTCTACCAGTCTGTGGTGGCCAGTGTTCTATGCTGTGGTGTGTTGGGGTGGGACTGTGTCCAAGAGGAGTGTAAACAGGTTGGACAGATTGATCAGAAAGGCTGGTTCTGTGGTTGGAATGAAGCTGGACTCACTGGTGACAGTTGCTGAGAGGAGATTACTAAACAAACTAATGTCCATCATGGATGATGACAGTCATCCTCTGAACACTGTCATCAGTGAGCAGAGAAGCACGAATGCTCGTCCCAGGATGCAACACTAATGGACTCAGGGACTCATTAATTCCTCGGGCTATTAGATTGTACAATTCTGAGTTTGGGGGCAGGAGTGGAACGAAAGTATCATGATGTTCTGTTCTATGTTAATCTTTGTATCCTTTGTCTTTGTTTGTATTTGATCTATGTTCTTTATCTTTAGACTTAGATTGTTTCGTCTTGTTCTTTTTCTTTATTTCTCTTGTTCTTGCTCTTGTTCTAGAAGGACCAATCAGGAGGCTGCATATGTTGCTTGCTTGAGTATCACAAAAATGGCTAAATAAATGTATTTAATATATATATTTTTGTTTCACTCAATAATTCAATTGTAACAAGAAACAATGCTTTTTATATGTATTTTTCCCCAGATAATGAATTGTATTACTTTTATGTTTTGGTTTGCTAGAGCTTCTGATGCTAAATGCTAACTACTCTTCAGAACACTATGTAGCATCTTTGTGTTGACACAAAAACATAAGCACAGTTATCTTACAACTTTTATATGCAATTTTCAACTTTCTTTAAATATAAATAATGAGTTAATTTATGTATAAGGACGACTTGACACGAGAGCAGCCATCAGAGGGCAGCAGAGTATCAATAGTAGTAATAACGTTGTCAAGTACGTCATCAAATATTGTCATTAGTAGAAACATTAGGAATTGTCATTTAAAATGTAACATAAAAAGGTGGTTTTAACCAAAATACAGGTAGACAATGAAAAATGTAGATATTTTTTAAAGCAAGAACCTAATAGTAATTGTTAAGTGTTATCGGTGAATTCAACAGCAGTATTTTTCCTGTGTAACAACATTCCTTTTGTATTTTTGATGCCACCATTCCTTGGAAACGGTGTTTCTTGAACAGAACTATATATAGTTTAAGTTCAAATGACATGTGTCATAAGACATAAAACAAATGCGACGATATTTTATTGTATTTTAATCACTTAAAAAAGGTTGGTCCTTGGTCTTTTAAAAATGGTGGACGAAAACTTTTTTTTTTTAAATTTGTTTCATTATTTATTTGTCTGCAGGTCGTATTTGCCTTAGATAATGTGACTAGCAAAATAAATGTTTTAATAATATTGTTTTAATAAATGTCAAGTGGAAATAGCATCGGTTTTGTAGAATGATCCATCCAGGATACTGTACAACTTGACGGGTCTGTGGCTCGCGCGGTTTGGTTGTAAATTCGCTCCAATCTCAACCAATCAGGAGTCAGTTTTCTCCAGAAGCGTCCCGTTGCCATGCAGACATCAGAAGTCCTGTCCTGTCCTGTCGGCGAGGGTAAGTCCTGCAGAAAACACTTCTTATTTTAACTTAAAAAGTAGAGATAAAAAGTAGTTCTTTCATTTCGCAGATAAGCAGGTGGGTTGTATTATGTGTCAGCAACAGGTGTTGAAAAGTTATTTTAAAAAAAAGTCAAAAATCGTCCAGCAGTGGGAGACAAACCCGCCGCGTGAGCGTGTGTCCACTCCCACTGAACACTGGAGCCAATGGCGGCTGTCATGCAAATCCACGGAGGAGTTTTTCCCGTGAAGCTCCACAGAGCTGTTCTCATTTGACCGCAGAAGAGTCTCGACACCGACGTGGATTTACTAACCGGCACTTTTTTTCCCTTTTGGACTTATTATATGTACAAGATGACATTTGAGGAGCTAAATGGGGATTGCTCTCAAGAAAGGTAAACTTCTGTTAGCATTGCTAGCTTGTTTATTTTATGCTAACTTAGCCTCAGATAATACTTTTATTATAAACTTAATAATTCCATAAACTTTTTTGTTGAAGCTAACTTGTGGTTTTGCTAGTTGAAGCTACATAGCTCTGAGCTAACACTAGTGGTGAAGTTATAACGTGCAGAAGTTTTCTGGTGTTAATGTTAAAAGTGTGTTTGCAGGATGGACTCAGTAGCCAAAGCGTTGGAAGAAGTGCTGACCTCTGCACTGCCACAGGGCTGCATCACTGTGGGAGTGTACGAGGCCGCCAAGTCCCTCAACATGTAAGTACACAGTCATTGCCGGTCCCCGGAGCAGTTCCTGGAACCCACCCCTGTGACCTAAACGTCCCCCTGTTTCCGCAGAGACCCGGACAACGTGGCGCTGTGCATCCTGGCCACTGACGACGAAGACGTGAAGGACGTCGCCCTGCAGATCCACTTCACGCTCATCCAGGCCTTCTGCTGCGAGAACGACATCAGCATCCTGAGGGTCAACAACACTCGCCGCCTGGCAGAGATACTGGGCGCCGGGAAGCCCGGCGGAGGAGAGCCCATGGACCCGCACTGTGTCCTGGTCACGGTGAGCTGCACTTTGTTGTCTAGAACTACACTACACTGCAAATGAACATAAATTGTAGTCTTAAAACAGCTATAAACTTTAATTCAACATGTTTTCTCAGCTCTAAAGATGCAGATATTTTAGGTAAATCACCAAAATTAGGATGAACGACAACGTCTTTGGTTGTTTTTTTTGTTTAGAATTTGTAGTTGTGTAGTTTTGTGCACTAAACCTAAAAAGAGGATTCCATTTTTAATATTCTACTCTTATGGGGCCGCACGAAAGGACCAGATTTTGGCCCTTGACTTGAAATGAATGACAAAAACAATTTGAATTCTAAATGAATATTTTCTTGTGTCCTCCAGAGTCCACATTCCACCTGGAAGGATCCGGCTCTGAGCAAACTGAACCACTTCTGCAGAGAGAGCCGGTGTCTGGACCAGTGGGTTCCCATCATCAACCTCCCGGAGAGATGAGGTCTCGCGTACCCCCGGGAGGAACCTGTGCACGGACTCAAATCTGCACAGGGTTCGGACTCGTTGTAATGTTCCAAAGTTGAGGTTTCAAGAGCCCAGATTCAACGTGGGATGCCGAAAAGAAAGAGGGGGAAAAAAAAGGAGCAGGATTTTTCCTCTTGCGTGTTCAGAGCTGGCGACCGAGGCAGAAGCTCTTGTGGTCGGCGGGAGGTCGACGGTCGAGGCCAAAAAGAAAAAAAAAAGCCTGTTTGCTTTTCACTGTGAAACCCGACTGTGTTCAGAAGGATGTGTTGGTGGTTCCGTCGAGTGGACCCGGGTCCTCTGCAGAAACGAAGCACTTGATGACACACTGGACTATTTCCGCTGTTGATATTACCGTCGTAATTTAAAAAAAGAAAAAGGGAAGGGCTGTTTGCATTCACATGCTTTTGTTACTATTTATTTGCAATGATATTTAAGTGTATTTATGTTGAAGGTTTTTTTTTCTTTTTTTTACTACAAATGCTGTCAATAAAGAAAATGTTTTCCAGCCAAAGCAAGAGTGTTTTTTCAATTCTGGAAAATTGAGCCGAGCTGACCTTTTTAGCGAGTTGTAAAAAGGGGAGTCACGTGTGGATCAGGGGGGTCACGCTGGCCTCGCTGGCCTCGTGTCATCTCTGAGCAGAACAATAATCCCGGGGCTCAGCAGCTCGACTCTCGCTCACCTTTCACGCAACTTAACCCCCACGTCTGTGGAAAAACACACATCCAACTTGTGTTCATTGTCAACAGTCGAAACACAAGATCGGAGAGTGTGACGCGCTTCTGCCTGATCACATGACCTCCTTTTTACACAAGTCTTTCTGACGTGCCAACGGTTGTGCAAGCGGGTGTGAGCCGAACTGTGGCGGAGGTGATCCCGCAGGTCCGTGATGTCATCAGGCAGGAAATTCCCCAGTCAGAGTGAAGTCAGGATCACGAGCTGCACAATAAAAGGGCAGGTCACTCATGTGAGGCGGTCATGTGACATACGGCTTTGTTATCGGAACTCGGCGGCCATGAGTGGAAATACACTTTATTTTTAAATTGATTTTGATGGATGTTTAGTCGTGGACGATGACGTAAAGGTGTGACGTCACCACTGATGAAGCAACACAAGTTCCTGCGTATGTAAAAGTGACATCAGAGTCAGTTATAACAGTTTGACTTTGTTTCCTCTTTATTACACAAGTCCTGTTCATTTCCTTTGTTAGACCTTCTCAGTTGCTTGTGGACGTTTGCACTATGAAAAAAAAGAGAGATAATCGAACGATCGAGATGGGAATAAAAATATTTTTTATTTTTTTAATTAATCGGAAAAACACCAAAACACTCACCTGTGGGGTAAAAAGAGATTCCACTTTCAAGTGGAAAATAATGCGACTTTAGAGGAAAACAAAATTGAGGGAATCATCCTTGATGTTAGAACAACTCAGGATAAAAATGGCTATTATTTGAACGACTTAATGTCAGAGAAGGATCCTTGATATTGGAACAGCAAGGGAAGGAAGGGTCCTTGAATGCAAATTAAGAACAGAAGGACTTAAGTGCAACTACATTTGTCTTTATCGGACACTTGAATGTATCAACTCTGTTTGTGTTTATCACCGTTATTTGTTTTTATCACCTCCATTTCTGTTTATCACCTTTATTTGTGTTAGTCACCTTCTTTTGTGTTTTTTACCTTCAATTGTGTTCATCACCGTCATTTGTTTTTATAACTTTTATTTGTGTCTATAACATACATTCTTGTTTTTCACCTACATTTGTGTTTATCTCCTTCATTTGTGTTTATCTTTACCCATATAATCTGTAGCATAGCTTTCTGTTTATCACTCTCAAATGTGTCATTCTCCTTTGTGTCTATAGAATATATTTGTGTTGATCACCTACATTTGTGTTTATCTCCTTCATTTGTGTCTATAGCATATATTTTTGTTGATACCCTACATTTGTGTTTATCTCCTTCATTTGTGTTTATGGCATACATTTGTGTTTATCTCCTCTGTTTGTGTTTGTAACCCAGATTTGGGTTTATCTCTTATATCTTCATTTGTGTATTTTGCATACATTTGTGTTTGTTTTCTTCATTTGTGTTTATCTCCTTCATTTTTGTTTATCGCAATTTTTGTGTATATCTCCTTATCTGAATATGTGTTGATCACCATAATTTGTGTGACGTTTATCTGTCTCTATGGCATATATTTGTGTTTGTATCCTTTGTTTGTATTTACCACATACATTTGTGTTAACTCCATAAATCTGTCGATAACATGCATTTGTGTTTATTACCTTCCTTTGAGTTCATATCCTTTATTTGTGTGTATCCCCACCATTTGTGTTTACCACCTTCATTTGCTGAAATGGATGTTTATAGCTTACATTTATGTTTATCACTTTAATCACCTACATTTGTATTTTTATACTTAATTTGTGTTCACCACCTTCATTTGTGTTTATGACCTTTATATCACTGAAATGTGTGTTCATTGCTTACATTTGTCTTCATTACTTTTCAAGGATATTTGTCACTGAAGTGTGTGTTTGTCACCTTCATTTGTGTTTATCACTCACATTTTTTGCATCTTTTGGTGTTCATCGACTACATTTGTGTTTATCACCTGTGGCACATTATTGTTCATCGTCTACTATAGTGTTTATTGCTACACAGTTGTGTTTTTGAACTTTGTTCCCTTATATGAACGACTTCCTCCTGTGTCTCGTTCTTCTGCCCCGTCCGAGCTCCACCGAGACAAAGTTGACCAAAAACTCCAGATCTGAGAGCAGATGGATCACAGGTGGCCCGGCAGTTTGTCCCGGAGCCACTGGTCCAGCCCCCCACCTCCACACGCTCTCTCCCCCTCATCAGCACATTCCAACCCACTGACACTGGAACTGCCAGAGCAGGTTTTCGCGGCGTGCCACTCGGTCAGTGAGCTGGACGGCCGGCGGCTGGACACACGTCGCTCTTGTTCTCACAATTCTAAGCCGGGATTACCGACTCACTGGTCGGGTGGGTGTCACGGTCCAGGCCTGCACGTTGGGGGCAACATAATGCTGTTATGTATCTGGAGGGGCGGCTGCAGTTCTGGTTTGTGTTATGGATCTGATTGTTCTGGTTCCATAAGAGATTAAAGCGCTCGTGTGAGTCTGGACTTGAACGCCTCTCAGCCACCAAAACCACATCCTGTTCCGCACAAGGTGCGAAACCTGGAAGAGATTCAAGAACACCTGCCCCGATACTGTGGAAGTACAGCGTTCGGCCACTGAAACTTTCAGTTCAAATTAAGCTTTTCGTGCAGACGTGGGTAAAAAATGACTTCCTACTTCATGCATTTTCCAAGAAAAGGAAGAAAACCGAGAGCAGAGCAACACGTCTTTATTGAGCTCATCATACTGAAGGAATGCTTCGTGGTTCATCTTACAAAGGTTGAATATTATTAAAGTCATCCGGACTCTAAAATGAATACTGATCACAGACTTGTCACGACATGGCAGTGGTGAGCTCCTTTAGAGGCGAAGAGGAATGTGTTTTATTGCAGGTACCCCAACAAAAAAAATAAATCTATTAGATTCAATTGAAACAAAAACACAACTGCAAACTTTTGGATTTTGAAGACCTGATAGGTACCCTGTGGATCCTTGTCGAGGAGCAGTGGGCGAGTCTAACACGGGACGTCGAGATGGCACGTTACGGATCAAAAAACCAACCTTCTTATAGGAACTTAAGAAATCACACGTAAGACTCGAGAGAATCTAATAGACGAAGGAAACGTTACCAGTTAAGATGAAGCTCACAGTGACTTGGATCGTCCGTAAAACAATGAAAAAAAGGCTTTTTAAAATCATAATTACCCCGATCGTGTTTATCTTTTTTTCAGAGGGAACTTTAAAATACATTATTTGAATGAAGCCCAAACGTGAGGAATAGCCTTGTCTTGTGAATTTATGTTTAATAAAAGGTTACATTTATCGGGTTGAGTGGACAAAAGTGAATGAACAAACCACTAGGTCAGTAGATTAGTAATTTAAGGCAACCTACAACCCACCTTCACCCCAAACTTTGCTTTTATTTAAAACTTCCAAAAGCGACTTTTGTTGAATTGTCTTAAGGTAAAATGTGAACCCAACGTACATCGGTCTGTAACCACATGAAAACATGAATTTGCGTTTACCTAAAACAAAAGTCGGGGGTTGATTTCTTTAAACCCCTGACGTTTGTTGAAAAAGTAATTTCAGGATGTAAACACGCAACGTAAATGACGAAGCACCTTCATAGAGTGTTTGTAGCCGTATGCTAGCTGCTATTTAGCCTGACACGACCTTGTATGTGTGCAGCCTTCCAGGCTGCTTTAAAGCGTCCCCCCGCCCCCCCGACCACATCTGTGAAACACTGGGATTATAATCCGGAGCCACATGACAGTCATGACCTCAAATAACAGTCGCTGCCTGAACTGGAGAGAAGTTTGTTACACGTTTAAAAGGAGATCTCGGGTTGTTGCACTTGCAACTAAAAACCATGGTCTGCCCCAGTGAGAGCCTGCAAAATACTTTTTTCATCTCATTTCAGTGGTTAACAAACACAAATAAATGCGCCCCCCCAACCTCCCCACCTCCCGATCCTTCCCCCCCTTGCTCCAGCAAAACGGCGACATGACTAAGCGAGACATTAAAGGCTAGGAGGCGTCACTACAATATAGTGCAGGGCTTTTTGTCCTTAAAGGGATTGTCTGAGGCGGGGATGCCCATGAGCAGGTGGTCGTTCCTGGCGTGTTCGTTGCAGTAGTTCATCAGGTCCGCCGAGGCCTTGGACACCTTCAGGGGAAAAAAAAACGTGTGGTCAGAGAATTCAAATCTGAAAGTCCCGGACGAGTCCTACCTTTATCCGCTCGAAGCTGGCCTCTATCCTCAGCTGCTGCACCGTTCGCCGGGCATGAGCGATGCTGTTGGAGCTGTGGGTCTTCGAGGACATCGTGGGTCACTAACACTGGAGATGGAGGAGACACAGGTTCATAAATGCAATTGTTATTTTTTGCAATATAGCGTCGTCAGCACTTTTTCAAAACACATCTTCTTGCAAAAGTTCCCGCTAGCATAATGGCTATTTAGCTCGTGAATTTGCTAGCATAACCTCGGCTAATATTGGATTTCAACTTTTCGTTTGTATTCATCGTCTCTCAGTGAAGGCTCACAGCAGTTTGCCGACATGCTTGCATGCACCATCTTCAGTCAGGGGGGGGCGGAGTCACATGTCGATGATTGACAAGTGTACGGCACGGCGGAGCTCGAATGGGGAATTTACTCGCGCTTTCTTCGGATTTGTAGACAAAATGCAAGTGTTTGGTTAATGAACGAAGCGTTATCATTGGCGATTAGTACTGTCTGTCAAAATGTGAACAAATGTAATATTTGGACCACGTCTCACATGATTATATTTATGTCATAATTGCTAACTGTTACGTCACACAAACCACTTCCAATGACCATCCCACTTCTGACGCCATATATTCAATGCATTTGTCGCAAATTATCAAAAAATGTTGTGTATTAGTCGTACTTTAAAATACTAAAAATGAGACACTTTTATTTTCTCAGTTGATTCCCACAATAACTCAAGAACTATCAATGAATTTTTCCGTTATATATATTTCCCGACTTTCCGAGGGTGTACAAATCGGGTGAAAGACTAGACACACATCCCGACCTTCTCGATTCTTCAAGTTTTGAATTGAAAACTCTACTTTTTGAACCATTGTGTTATCTCCTGAAAAGGCCAGAAAACAAATGTGTTTGTAGTATCCCTTGTTTTGTCTCTGGGTCAAGGTGAACGACCTCCACCCCTGCATATGTATTTATGGAAGCCAGGGAGGTCGTTCACCTTGACCCAGAGACAACACAAGGGATAGCACAAACACATTTGTTTTCAAGCCACTGGGTCCTTGAGATAACGCGAAGACAAACAAAATCCTAATTCAACATCCACCGTCACAGATCCACGTGTGTGGAAAAGCTCCACTGCAATGTGGGTCAACAACTTCCTGGTTCTTCCCAGCAGTGACCTCACCGGCACCTGGCTCGGGTCCAAACACGAGCGATGAAGCTTGAAAACAGTTGTGATTTTCTTCTTCCCCATTTCTATTCCAGAGGCGGAGCCAACAAAAAAAAAAATCACAATGAAATGCTGTCTATGTTGTGAGTGTTGGACGCGTTTCGCTGCCGAGAAACTGAAAAATCATTTACAGAGTCGACGCGAACAAGTCCAGACAATTCCTCGGTCGGAGAGAGAGAGAGAGAATAAAAGAGAGAGAGAGAGAGAGACTCTTGTTTCCCAACATCAGCACCTTGTTGCACATTTTACGACACACTTGTCACATTCTGGTAAGAGAACAGGAAGCTGTCGGAACGTCTTCTGAAGTGAAGCTTGTGAAAAATAAAACCACCACAGAAAGACAATAACAGCAGTAAGTATTGATCCCAGAGGTATATTATTAGATATATTGTTAGAAACTGACAATGTTTGATCAGGAACACTCAACTGTCGCAGTGCATTATGGGACTAATGTCACAGGATACAATGTAATAAATAAATAAATTAAAATAGGGCATTATATTCAACTTAATAAGATTAAATTACATGACATATACCATATAATGAATGGCATTGCTTTCTGCATTGGTCAGTACCTAATACATTCGGGACTCTCCACAGAAATAATTTAAATTAATGAATATTTTTGTTTTACTTTGACAACCACACGTGACTGTTTCACCATCTTTTCATTTGGTACTGACCACTGCACACACCCAACACCTGACGTAAAAGGTTAAATAAATCAAAGTATTGTGAATGTATTTTATGCTTTAAAATATATATTTTTTAGCAAAATATGTTTTAAAATAAGAAAGGATTGCAATTGAAGCTGCATTTTTGTGTTTTAATAAATAGTTATAATATTATTAATGGTCAATAAACCTCTGAAGTGTCCATGTTGTTCTATGTGATTTCACGGATCATCAGTGTGTGTGTGGGTCACGGGTGTGCATGAATGTAACGTCCTTCCACCCGTGACATCCAAATAAAGGTTCGGTAAACTCCACACAAGATGGGATTTGTCAGACCCTCACATGTCAGACGGAATATTTGCTGGGCCACAGCCGGTCCTCAGAGTTCCCCTTGATGTTGAGAAATCCTCACATGCTCCGCCACGTAGAATGAAAGCAGAATTTAGAAAGAAAAAAAAAAAAAGGAAGGAAGACGAAATGTCTATTTGGGACTCATGCTTGGAAGTGACTGATTAAAGTGTTTTTCCCCGACACGCCAAGATAAGAAATCATCTCGTGTCAGCGCTGATTTGTTATTGATAACATGAGAAGAGCTTCAGGACGTGATCATCTGCAGGAAGTTTTCTCAGATGAGTCATGGAGGTGAGGCGGGAAAGTTCATCCTGAGGAGCGACGCAGCACTTTGTTTATTACTGTAAACTCACAGACTCTTCTTCACGTTGTTGTCTACTTGCTCCAATTTCCTCCCTTTTTTGTTTATGTTTTTCAATAAAAATGGAGCAACTGTTCCCACAGTATAGAATGTTTATTATCTAAACTGTGCCATTATGTTTATTACATTCATTAAGCTCTGCGAAAAAAACAACATGAATATGATTTTTTTATTTATTTTTTTTTAACTAAACTTCTGCTTACTCGAAAGAAAATAAATAAATCAAATTCAAACCACGTTTAAGGTCTGTCAGTTAACCCAATGACCTTGGTGTTTAAGTATTTAAAATGGAAAAAAAAAGAAACATTTCCTCTTTATTTTTGTTATTTTGTAGCTTTTTTCCCCAACTCAGACAAGAAGACAGTAACAATCAAATATAACAAAGAAAATAGGAAATAATTATAATTATAAAAGATATTATAATCAAGTAGTGGGTAAAACACGAACATATCAAGAAATTTAGAGAATATAAAAAGTAATATAGTGAAAAATAAATGCAAAGAAATATAAACATACAAAATGTATAATAAGTTGAAAATAATTAAAAAGTTAAGTCAACAATCAAACATGATTAAAAAAAAACTCTTGTAATCACTTTTTAATCACTTTTTGTAATCAAATATTAAATGAAATTATGGTGATAAAAAATGAGATCAAAGTTAAATTAATGCATATGTTGAGCATTTATTAAACATATTTAACACTTGGAACTGTTCATTTAAACTGTCTTGCACGGGATCAGAAGTCGAAACCAAAAACACCCCAAAAAAAAGAAGTCAAAAACGGACAATTTCAGAAAACCTTCCACTGCTGCAATTAAGAGTTTATAGTCCTCCACACTCTGGCGCCGAAACATCAGTGGAACCTCCTCGAGAAAGTGCTAAAACGCAGCAGAACTGAGAGAAGTCTTTCACAAAAAAAAAAAAAACCCAGTAAAGTCATCGCAGTTAAACAGTGGAGCTGCTGTGAAGTGATGCCAGAGACGACCAGCCGGGCCCACGGAGACTCTGGGAGGGCACCGGCGTGCACGTGTGCGTGCGTGTGTGCGTGTGTGTGTGTGTGTGTGTGTGTGTGTGTGTGTGTGTGTGTGTGTGTGTGTGTGTGTGTGTACTACCAACATGACAAGCAGCAGACAAAGACAACAGTTACCTCTATGGAAGTGAAACCCCTCCCATCGCTGACACACACTCCGGGACCACCAGAGCAGCGAGTCACGACTCAACCTCACACACACACACACACACACACACACACACACACACACACACACACACACACATCTTCGTGCACATGTGCAAACCATTAGAGGAGCGTTCAAAGCGCTCAAACTAGCAACCCTCGCGACGCAAAGTCCAATAACTGAGGAGATGAAACAGTCGAGTGTGTGATCCTGAACATCAGAAACTCTTGAAGTCTCTTGATGGTTGGAGTCCAATCAGAGTCCACGACTCTTCCAGTACGGAACAATCTGATTGGTCGTCCGTGCATTCGTGTGAGAAACCTCTTGTTATTTTACGGGACGATTAAAAAACAGTTATGATAAATGATGCAAACTATAAATACAAATGTGTTTTCATCACGCTCTTCTTCTTCAAAGGAACCGTCATAGAGATGCGGTTCAGTAACCTGCACAGCTGCAGCAAAAGTGTCGTGTGTGAAAAAACAACAGAGATGTCGGTGAAACTAAACAGGAATGTGTTATTGATGACGACAGGTTCACTGAGCACAGACACATCCATGAGTCTTTTCTCTTTGTTTCGCCTTCATGCTCATGTTTAACTAATGATAGAACACATGCATGTTTAATTGATTATATTTCTGTCTCTGCACCGCGTTTTATCTTTGACTTTCAGGATTAATTAGTGACTTTTTTTTTACACGTTCATTAACTTTATGACGCGTCACAAATCGAAGTTAGCTCCAGTTTAAACAAGTACAATTAAATGTACCAGTTAGAAACTGATAAATGGACTGAAATGAATACACCATGAAGAAACAAAAGTTGAGAATAAGTGTTTTATGATGATGCAAAAATGTTGAATGATGAAATAACATGTTATTATGACATATTTTAACTTAGTATTACACTTTTTCTGACTTCTTTTTAGTTTCATTTTAGGGCTTAAACATGTCCTCTTGAGACAAAGTTATGCTTTTTTTTCTCACTTTTGGTTTGAATAAGAGGAACTTATTACAAAAAATATAATAGTCAACAAAACACAAAGGTGTCACAAACAATATATATAAAACAAAATGTTTAATTTGACACCATGTAAGATTCAGGACAAAATTAAATACATAAAATACATGCATAAAATAAATAAAAACTGAATTGATTTACTGTTGTGGTTACACAGTGGTTACTGAACATAATATGTTCAGTAAGACTATGCACATGAAACTCAGTTAAATGTTGCTAAATGTAAGATTTTCTGGCACAAGAAAGACGCCATGTTTGTTATGTTGCTGCAGCATCTGCTCTCTACTGACACCTGCAGGAGCCTCATGCATGTGCATCTGCAGAAGTGACACCTGTAACTCATACTTTAATATATATATATATATATAAAGTGAAATTCTCTGCAAAAGTTCTGTGATCCCCCTCATCGACTTTCTTATCACGAGTCTGGTGACAGTTGAAGTCTGTGGCCTGCAGCACATGGAGCTCCTAAAAGTGCTGACGCGGGAGGAACGGAGCAGTGGAAAGACGATATTCGGAGTCTAGACGTACGTCTGCTGCCGGGAACAAAAGAGAGTTCAAAGAGTCGCGCCGCGAGAGCGACACGTTCACGTCTCAACAATCCGACCTCGGGCGGGTTTTCGTCGTTCCGCTCGAGTGCAGGAAAAAAAAAAACGTCTTCGACTTCACTACTCGCTGAACTCTGCAGTAAACACTGGCGTTGACCTCAGTCCTCAGTTCTGGGGTTCGTGAGAGAGCCAGGAGTTCTGAGTGTGAGAACTGGAGGAGTGACATCATCACTTTCCCACCAGGAGGGAAGAAAGAAGAGGTTTGTTGAAGGCAGTGAAAACTGCCAAGTGTTGTCTCATGGATCATGATGATGATGATGATGATGGTGAAGGTTTGTTACCTGAGGAAGTGTCTCCATGATCCTCAGAACACTTGCACCTCAGAAACAACCACAATACGTTCTGTACAAGTACTGGAGAAGAAAATACTTTTACCATTTTAACTTGGTCAGTTTGAACCTCAATTGAGAGCTTTTTATTCAAATAAAAATATTTTTTTACACACAATTTTTAAATATATGTTTCATATAAAGATATATTTTAACTAGTAAGTAAATAAATTTGAAAGAAAATTGCTTGATAATAAAATTGCACAATCAACCATTTTTCCTAATTATAGTTTTAAGCATTAACTTTGAGAAACTGATTTCCACATGCTTTGTCATTGATTAGTTATGGTAACTTACTAATGACCAGTGGTAACCAGATGAGAATTACTATTCGAGTTCACCTTTGACTTTTGTGGGTAAACTATAAAATGCTTCAAACTCAATTTGAAAAACTTTTTTCCTCAACCAGAGAATTAAAAAAAAAACAAATAACTAGTTGCACAAATAGTTGTGACTAGTTGTATAAATGTTGATTTTAGGGTTGCTCTAAGAAAGGTTTTAATATCTCTATTAATATTCAATTAAAAATGTATTTCAATTTGTTTAAAAAATGTAGAAGATACTTTTATATTTTAAAATGCTCAGTTTCAAAGGTTGACTTTGTGATGGCCAAAACATTTGTGCAATGGGCTACATCTGGCCCACGAGCCAGTCTCTTAATATGATAAGCAACACTTATAATGGTGCACTATGACGCCTGAGGTAAAATAAAACATACTAAAAACTATGTTTCAAAGTAAAAAAAAACAAAAACAAACATTTGATTTAAAAACCTGCCATGACTATGCAACTTTTATTTTGAAAACAGAAAAAATTCCTTTTACCAAATAAAAAATGGTTTACTGTTGGATTGTTCTCTATTTAAAAGGCAACTAATGTGAAAACCCAACTCTCCTGACTCACTCACATGTTTCAAATGTTGAAGTCTTTCTATCCAACATGCAGTAAATCTCTCATCATGACCATGTTCTGAACTTATTACTTTATAAAGTTCTCCCCCGTCTAGAATCTCCACGAACAAGAGGTTACAAGAGCGGAGTCCATTATGACGTAATAATGGGCTTCACTCCTCCTCCAGCCCGCTTTGTTTATACAAAGAGTCCCTTGGAGGTTGAGACTTCTGCAATTGATGATGCACAGTGACCAACCCCAGTATTTGGTACACAATATTTAATCTTAAGAAGTGTTTTCAGTGGGCGGGGCTTGAGCACATTTTCTAAGGTAAATATTTAAATGAAAAGAGAGGTTTTTTTACAAACAGACACATACTGATGATATAATAGAGTCCAACATCTATTTAAGACACACTTAAATTAGTTGCTCTTCAAAACAAACACTGAAAGGTGTTTATCGTTTTTCTTTACGTTCAAAACTTGACCAGGAAATCGCCATGTGTTCTAGGAGTTTGTTTGGAAATACATCCACTACATTCGTTTTCTGTTAGGAAAAACATTTGCTTACTTTCGTAACACCATCTTCCTCAGGTCTATTACTGCAACTTGGACCATCGATAAGGCGCTCACCAAAAAACATAAACCATAAAAACAGAGTATCTGTTTTGTTTTTTAACTATAAATGATCAATTTCCTGTTCTCAAGATAAAACGGCCTCTGTGTGTGCAGCCATAAATCTGGAGTGTGGAACAGTGTCATGTTGCTATCGGTGTCCTCTGATAAAAGCTATTGTGCTTCCACTCTGGAGCAGGACAAGTGCAAACAAGACGGGTTTTATCAGCGGCTCACAGTGCGCAGCAGACAGCTGATGGAGGCAGAAAAGCAGATCTTGTTATGGTTCAGTGTGCGAGTTATGATGAGAAGCAGAGCCGCGGCTCCACCCCTGGTTTTGGCCGCTGAGATAAGTGGAGCCGACACGACCCCGCCCCGGCCCACCGCCTGCACCCCCGGACTTCGGAGGAAAAACTTGTGTCACGTCACCGATCTGTTCGTGGCGATAGGTGCGTGCACGGGTCCTGCAGGTTCTGCAGAAGTCCTGCATCACCGCCTGCACAAAAAAATCTGTGGTTTGGCAAGAAAAGAAAAGTGTCTAGACACGAGACTAGACTGGAGTCTTTATAGACAGAGTTTCTAAGTCCGGGACTCACCAGAAATGACTCCTGAAGCTTATGAGCAAATAAACGGGAGTTCTGTGGAATTCACCAAAGAGATACAAGAGGAGGAGATAACGGCGAAGCTAATCGTCCTCGTCCTCATGCACGATGATATTTTGGAGGCGGATAACCGGAACACGAGCGAGAACACATGCGGACAGAGATAGGACGAGCGGCAACATGTGGGTCAGGGTCACTGGTGATAGTGCTGGTATGTCACCGAAAATGACTGCATGACCCAATTAGCATCGTCCCCAAAAACAGTGTAACGAGTATAACGCTCCGATCAAGTATGACTTCTGACAAACGGTTGGTGGAAAACGCTGAGTGGGAAATTTCCAGCTGGCAGGGTCGTTCTGTTGTTCCCAAATGATCAGTTGAGGGCGTGTAAATGAGGGCTGCAGTGCTTTAAATGCAGGTGACGGAACAATAAGTGCAGAGTTGAGACTGGAGAGTCCAAACTTTTCCGACCCGGACTTTTCAACTCACAACACAGAGCCGTTGAAAATGCATCAACATCAAGTTTTTTTCATCTATTTTTATATATTTAGTCAATAATGTAAACATTTCTTTACTTTGTTGAAATTCAGTTTTTGTAAATATTACACTAGACCAGACCTGGGCATAGTGCGGCCCGGGGGCCACATGCGGCCCTTTGACTTTATTTATGCGGCCCTCGTAATGACAAAGTAGGATCATGTTAGGTTCTAATGCATTAACAAATGTATTTTGTATTTAAAATTAATTTACATTTTCACATAGCACTTCCCTCCTTTTTGTGTGTAATTTTTTGTGTATATATTAATCCCTAAATTCTTTTTTTAAAGTTTATTGAAGAAATGTTTGGAAAAAAACTAATCTATACAAGAATAAAATTGATTTTTTTTAGCTTAATAAAATTCACAGCCTAATGACTCATGCCCTTTTTTTTAGGGATTTTTTTCGTCTTTCTTTTTGCTTGACGGCCCATAACAACATTCCCAGAATTGAATGTGGCCCTTGAAGAATTTTAATTGCCCACCCCTGCACTAGACTATATAAAATAAATTAAGTATTGCATTCACCCCTTCTTTAGTTGCAAAAAAATAAGTGAGCTTGAAGTTTAATTTGGAAAAAAATCATGTAAAAAAACTGTCAAATCAGCTTTTTTTGGATTTATGCACCAATCATCTACAAAATAAAAGGTTACACATCGAAAAGTTTCTACTTGAAATTAAAATCGTATGCACCGTCCGAAGATAATAAATCAATAAGTAACTGTGACGTGGTCAAACAGGGGGGTCAGGCATTATCAATCAAGGCAAGATATGATTGAAATCCAAACAAAATGTTGTTATGCAATAACGTGTTGATTTCTCCAAATATATTTATATATTTATTATAATATATATATATATATTATATATATTATAATATAATACAATAACGTTTTTTTTTTGTATCAGGATATCTTTTTTGCATCTTTGGTTCAATGCTCAAGCCTGTCTCTGTGGCAGGTTGTATTCTGCAAACAAACCTAGTAATGTCTTCATCCATATTTAAATATATATACAGTATATAGAGAAAAAAATGTGTTTAAAAAGTACAATTTTCGGATTTGCATTATATTAGATACTAGATAATAGAATAGTGATCTTTTAAAGAAGTTAAATCTATATTTGTTTTCCACAACTTGTTCCACTCTTTGCATTTTAATTGTAGAGTATTGTTAAAAAAAACTTTGCTACAATTAAGTTTATGGATATTTTCTCACTAGTAAATGCTTCATGCACAAATCGACACTCATTTTATTGACACTTTTCTTACCTTAATCTGTGCTACAAATACTTGCATCACCTCACTATGAATTGCATTTGACTCGCACGACTGAACCACGTGGGCCGCATTAAATCCTGATTAAAAAACTGATTTGCAGACGCCCGCGATGATTCAGCCGATTCATGCGTCCGCCGTGTCCCACTCTGACGTCCCCCTCGCACACACTGCCACGGTTGTTTTCCCGATGAATCACACGAGTCAACTCCTCGCATTCCGACAACAGGAGAGGCTCGAGATAATGCGGCTCAATGTGTTAATGACTTGACTTGATGCTCGACAAGTCGACACAACCCTGGCTCCACACGCAGCATACCAAGTGTCTGGGAAACAAAAGCCTGCACACAGGAGCCAGTCAGTGGCTCACTGATGTCACCGGCAGCTGGAGTTTTCACTAAAAATAGCCGGCAGGTTGTTGTTGCTGGCCGCTAAGTAGATGTGTGAGGTTTTTTCTTTTAGTTTTTTTTTTTTAGGACTTCTGGCGCTACTGTAAGCTCAAGGTCTCCACTACGGATCAGCTATTGGCTGCTCTGTAAATGGACCATTATCGCATTCGGCGCTGCCCAAAAACAAACAGAGACCAGTGGCTGATAATGGTCTTCAGACGTCACTGCAGACGCACGCTGACATGCAGGAGACACGGCCGCCCGGAGCCTGCTCGGCTGCTTTCCCTGTGGAAAACAAATAGTGTTGTTGTCACAGACGACACAAAGGAGAGCGCAGTGCAGGCGAGTTTGCAGGAAGAAAAAAAAAGGTGCATTTGTAGTAACATCAGAGATCAGGAAGATAACCGTGTGTGTGTGTGTGTGTTTGTGTGTGCAACACTGCAGCTGTGTGCATGTGCTGAAACCTTGTTAAACTTAAAGCTATTGTGAGGCCCCTCTCGCCTCCTCCCCACCCCTGAAAGCTACGATTCATGACGGAAGGCCGAGAGATACCACACAATGGATCTCAATCTCTGCACCAATACTGCGCTGCCTGTGTGGAACAATAAACAAACCAGTTCACTCTTTTCCAGTCTCCACCCCGAGTCCGGGGCGGGGAGTCCAACCAGCGCCCGAGCTGTGGCGGCGGTGCAACCCCGAGGGCCCACAGAGGGCACACATGCGCTATTCTTGCCCGGCGCTGCGAGCGAGTGACGAGGCGCGAGGCGTTAAATAACATGGCGATGGAACGACTGATAGTGACCGTGGACGTCACGCATTATAGAACAACGTAAACGTTGTAAAGAGGGTTTTGTTTATGGAAGAAACGTTATGACGTTAGCAGAGCCACAAGGTAAACATTGTAGACAAAGATTTTATCTAAATTTAAACGACAGACACAACAGCAGTCAAAAGAAAAAAGCTGGGGCGACCAGTAGATCAATATTAGAAGGATGTGGTCAGTTTGTTAGCGAGCTAGCTCTGTATGGAAATAAAGGTTTAAGAAAATAGTCGTACACTTAAATATCACTTTTTAGTCACAATAATGTAATAAAATTCAACAACATTGTATCGATATTTTCTTCTGCACGTTTTTATTTTTTAATGTTAGTGTTTTTATGGTTTATATTTCAATAAATTTCTATAAAATGAAATATCTATAAATGTCTTTTATTTCCAAGTAAAATGCAAATATTAAAGTTGTTTTTTCTCTTATGTGATGGGATTAACCTTTCGATTGCTACTTGGAAATCAATACATAGACAATGAAATACAGGGAGATCCCTGCAATGACTGAGGACGAGAGGATACTATTCATGAATACATGTGCTTTTAAAGCTGATGTTTGGACATATTTTGGTGGTTTATTGCAGTTACTACTTCATCAAGAGTCATGTCGTCTTTAAATTCTGCAATGCCAGAGTAAAGTACTCGTACAATACTACAAGTATATCCTTGTTACTATAGTAGTATATTGTATTGTTGCCCCCTACGTAAAAAATATCCCAGGATTCATGCAAATACACACCCGTTTGCGGAAATAAAAATATTCTCTTTGAGGTTTTATAATAGGGTGGGACGTCTGGTATGTCTGAGTGGTTCCCAAAGTATTTTCCCCAACGAAAAAAAGAATATTCGTTTTATAACCCAGTCAAAACTGCAGGGTTTTTGTTTTGTAGACACATTTTATTTTAAGCTGATGTGTGTAAAACTGAGAAAAAGTGGTGCATTCAAACACAACTTGTAAAAAGGTAACAAAATCATGGTTATCTAGTCTAAATTACATGTAAAAAAAATTCTGCATTTCCCTGGACATGTTTTCGCAATTTGTAGCTAGCTGGCTATGCTAACTGTAGCATTTAAATACTTGTCTGCTTGGATTTTTTATTCTTACCCCCAACACACACTTGTGAAGCCCCCTTTGGGGCCACTTACTTGAAGTTATAGTGGGTTTTTAAAATAATATTATTAGATAACTATTCACTAAATCTTAGCAATGGTTCAATGATATATTTAGCTCACTCAACGACATTTCATCTGTCACTTCCATAGAAACCTGATTTATGGTTTCAACTCTGTTCACAATCAAATAAATAAATCCATAATCCAACGCCATTTAAAATCTTTGTATACAGTAGAAGGTCGGTGCAATTGGAATCGGAATACAAAAGAAGATAGCAAGTATTTGTCTGCTGCTGCCAGTTTGTTATGCAACTCAAAGCAAACAAAAGGTAGCCTTCGTTGTTTTATGATAGCACAAATACATTCAGCTGTTCCACAGACCAAACATTCGTACAAGAAACCAGACCTTGAATAAAGATGCCGACAACATAATCTGTAAAAGAAAACCGATCGTTATATAAAGATTTGCAGGTCATAGTTAGCAGCTAGCTAGCAAGCTTCGAGCTGTTTATGTTTGAATATACAATAAAATGTTTTCTCCTGACGTTAATTCATATTGTTATTTTATACAGTATTATACAATATATATTTTTATTTTATCTTGGAATTCTTCCCATAAATGTTTAATAATTCATCTTGGGCTGCTTGAGCTAGCTTGTCAAGACGACGAAACAACCAAAGTTAAAATTTCTGATTGCTGGTTAGCATTATTTAAACGCTTTTCTTAACATCGAGCTTTGATTAAATTGTATCAACGTCTTCCAGCAGTGAACAGTTTTGCTCTGCAAGGTTGTAATGTTGTAAATAATGAATCACCTACAATAATATTTAAGTCATGAGCCAATAAAAAGAAAGGATGCTAAGATGCTAAGAGAGGATGCTAAGATGCTAAGCTTGTGCGAAGCAGCTAACCACACATTTAAATTGCTAAAGTGATAAATTAATATATATACATATATATCAATTTAGATTATTTTTTAATACTATCCGATCTTGTCTGACACACAAAAGTAGGAAAAGAAACATTATCAAATACAAAGGTATATTTAAGTGATACTTGGACAAAAAACATTACTATAACATTAAGATTTTAAAATATTAAAAATGCTTTTTGATTTTTAATTATTAATAGTTGCATTTACATAATAAATTAATTAAAATAAAAATTCAATTATTTTAGAATTTGGGATAGAGGAGTCGATAGTGCAGTATTTTCCAAACACAAGAGCTAAACTCCTTCATTCCACCTGTAAATTGACTCCTTAAAAAACTGCCAACTTTGACGGAAGTCTATTAATTTGTCTGCAAATGTTTGACCTTCGGGGTCAGGGTTCAAGAGGTCGTCCCGGACGGATCATGTCCTGCTAGAGTCGGAGCAAGTTTTACCCTAAATGTGTGACCGCCACAGAGGTCGGCAGAGGTCACAGGAAGCTTCATGTTGACGACCATCACTGATGGAGACAGATCCTGGAAGTATTGATGACACGAGCGGCGACGAGTCAGAAGCTCCTCCTCAGCAGAGCAAACAAGCAGAGGAATGACAAGCATGCGGGCAGCAGACAGAAACCTGCATGTGACCCTCAAGACAAGCATGTTAATGGCTCGCAGTAAAAACACGAGGACATTTATGGTAAATGTGCAGGAACTGACGCGAGTTAATGTTTACGAGGACGAGTCCCAATTCCAGCGTGATTAGCAGAGATCAGAGTAGAGCCTGTAAAACACCTCAGCTGCCTTTCCTGCCACCTCACGGTCCAGGTGACTTTCTTATCTAAGTGTGGCAAAGTTGAAGGCTTCATATGCTATAAAATATGTGTCACTGTCGTAATCGGCTCGGATCAGTGAAAGGAAGAAAATATTTCATAAGCTTTTATAAATTATATATTTTTTTTTATACTTTTCCAACAATTTAAAAACATATCGTATTTATCGGATTATAAGGCGTCTTAAGCACAGTGCGGCGCGGAGTAATACTACTATGACTCGCTGTCAATACTACGGAACCCCACAGAGTAATACTACAAAGCCTGACAGTGTAATACTTAGAAGCCTTATGGAGTAATACTACAAAGCCTTGCAGAGTAATACTATGAATCGTTGCAGAGTAATACTACAAAGCCTCGCCGAGTAGTACTATCATGAGTGGCTAAGTAATTCTATGTCTCACGTGGTAATACTTCTATGCCTCGCTGAGTAATACTGCGTCACCTGAAATAGTGATACTACAGAGCCTCCCCGAGTAAGTACTATTTAGAAATGCGGAGCACAGCCATTACACCTCGAGCAGTAATATTACTAAGCCTCCCTTAGTTATAATACGGAACCCTGGGAGTAATACTACGCAGCCTTGCAAAGTAATGCTACAGAGACTTGCAGCGTTATAATACAGAGCTTTGCTGAGTAATACTACAGAACCTATTAGAGTAATAGTATGGAACCTGACAGAGTAATACTGTGAAAACAGGGATAGGAATAGTACAGAACCTGGCAGAGTAATACTACAAAACCTTGCAGTGTAATAGTACAGAACCTGGCTGAGTAATACTACAGAGCCTCACAGAGTAATACTACAGAGCTTTGCAGAAAAATATTATGAACCCTCTCTGAATAATACTATGGAACCTTGCAGAGTAATACTATGGAAACTTTATGACAGATTTTTGAGCACCATGTACTACATATACATGTTTAGTCAGTCAGTACAATAAAAAGAATACATGATTACAATGAATGGTATGTAGGTGCCTTGTAGTCCGAGATATAAAAGCATTTATTCAGCCTGTACTCCCACCTCACACCCACGTGTCACACAAAGGGAGTCTAACATGCAATTAATGAGAGCACATGGAGCTCCACTCCTCCCTCCTCATCTGTTCTTCTAACAGTTTCAAAGAACCTGACATGGAGGGTCACAACTGGGCCACTTCCTCTCCAGTCCCTCACAAGTCTCTGCTCCTTCTCCTCCGAGCTTCTCCTCTTACGCCGCCTTGTTCCACAGCTCTGTGATCAGTGCAAACACACACTTACAACACTAACGTATTCCAGTCCCATTGACGGACGAGTCCTGCTACACAATGAGTGAATCACACCAGGAAGACTTGACAGTAAATTTGAGCAAAACAAAGACGGACAAAGTGAATGAAACACCTGACAGGAAGGAAGCTCAGACACACAAAAGTGTTTTTCTTGGATGGACGTGACAGTGAACAGTGTTTTCAACTAACAAACAGGTGTCAGATGTGTTTGACAGTTTTATTTACTTACAAGAATTAAATAACTGTTGAGCCTTGTTTACTTGTTTACATAATGTGGATATTCAAAACTTCACTTATAAAAGCTCACTTATTCTAATAAACATTTGACTTCTTTAATTTGAATCAAAACTCTTGACCAAATAAGATCCTTCTTAAAAGTACTAAAGGATTTTAAGTTAAGCATCTTTAGGCACAAAATACTCTTGAATTATTGCTTTTTCACATTAAAGTTATTAAGTTTTAATTTTAGTGAAGACAAAAATATGAACTCAAAACTACAAACTGATAAAAATAAACATTATTTAGACGTTTATTTGTATTGGTTAATCTTTTGACATCACAGTTATTAATTTGAAAATGTAATAAATGTCTATAATATTGACTTCATGTACACTGATGCAACGATGTGTAAAGATTTGTTATTGAATACAATGATCACAGAGGAAGTTCAAGATCTTTGCTAATGTTTGACATTTTCAATGGGAAACTGGCCTCATAAAAAAAATGTTTATTAAATTTTATGAATGACTAACATAATAATAAATTAAAGTCGAAACCATATTTACATATTTAAGGAAAAGTACAAAATACTTTAAGCTTTAAGGTTACTAGGATCCTTGCTGATTAAATACATGTTTTCTGCAAAAAAAAGTCAAAGAAATGTATGTGAAAAATAAATAAATAAATCTTGAAAATGTGTTTTAATGGGATTAAAATGTGTTGCATGAAAACTCAAAAGTATATTATTGCTAATTAAAATACATTTAAAAATATATATTGAGGAAGAAAACCCATTAAGTGATTTAATTGTAATTAAATTGGACAGAAAGTGAGGGAAAAAAATGCATTTTTATTGATATTTCACCTGATTAATGAAATGTTCAAATAACAAATCTGTCAATCTTCACCAAAGATTTTTTTTAAATTAAGAACTACATTAAAAGTAGTTTGCAATTAAAGGATAAAACTCTAAAATATGTATTTGTTCTTGCAGCAGTTCTGGAATAAAGTATTTATTAAAGCTTCAGAGTGTGATTCTATTTGTGTCAGTGGGTCAATTATATAAATAAAAACCTAATTATAACGTAATACATTGAGAAGAATGTGACACAAAGAGATTAATTGTAACCCAAAAAAAATGATGTCAGTTCAACTGTTTGTACAAGAGCAATTCAAACTTCAAAGACAGTAAAGTCAACTATTTGACTTGTTACACACCTAGCATTGATTCAATCCTGAAACCTCAGTTTCACCATAACAGCCAGACAGCAACGGTCGAAACCAAAACCTGGTTAACCACGACTAAGATCCAGAGCAGACGTGAGGAACGCAGAGGTTTAACATTAAACGCCATTTAAATGGAGCAACGTAAACCAGACATGAATCAAGGAATGAATGTTGAGGTCAAACTGACATGGACAAACTCCACAGCAAGACCAGACAGAAGCTCGTTGCAACACAATGCAAAATGGTAGAGAATTTGGCATGTGAGAGAGGAAGTCGCGTGCTCGTCCATCATACCTGTCTTGACAGGAAGCGGCGCTCGACTATACCGCACAGGAAATGACCATATTTGGGACGGAAGCTTTATGAATGCTCAGCGGGAGAAACAGAAACATGGATTCAATATAAGGTGTGTCTTCCTGCGAGTGGGCGGCAGTGAAAGCAGACGAAACTCAAACTAGTTCAACCAAGAGTTGAATAACTGTGACTAGATTACCTGATGTTCAAGTCTGTAAAATAAGACTGGGGCAGCATGGCCACAAAAAAGAAACGGATTTTCAGCACTAGTTTTTAGTATTAGTTCCTTTTTTTTCCAAACACATTTTCTTTAAATAGAAACATGCCTGCTTCAATTGATTGTCTTTTTTAAGTGTTTTAAAATCATGACACATGTCGGCGCTAAATAACATCATTAGAATAATTATGTTCAGTCAAAATGTTTAATAAAGATATTTATCACACAAAACATAATTTAAGTTATATGTAAACCAGAAAAAAATTGCAGATTGCAGGAATTTGCAAAAATAAAATATTGCACAACAACCAGGTATATTAAAATGTATTAATGTATGTATTAATCCTGTGCAATGTATTATTAAATAATTCAATAGCAACAGTGTAGTAACAGTGATTATAAGTTAAGAGCGAGAAAAGTCAAACTCTGGACAGAACTTAGCTCTACATAGTCCTGGAGAGCTATTAGCAACAGTCAAGCTAACACTTAGCATTTCTTAAATGTCAAAAAAACACGCTCAAAAGGTTTTTAAATGTAACCTTCTAACTTAAATTAAATATTTTAGAAGAAAAGTGTCACAACTAAGAGCTTTAAAAAGTATGCATAACTCAACTATAAACTGAAACAGTTTAGATAAAGAAGTTAGCATGCTAGCAGCAACTAGAAGCTATAGTTACAGCCAAGCTAACACTTAGCATACAATAGCATCTTATGATTCTCTTTAGATAAAAACAAACCATTGTGTATAAACGTATTACTCAAATTAAATCTCTCAGAGAGTCACTCTTTTAAAATGTTTAAAAAAAAGTCCTAAATATTTAGCAATAAAGAATTGAATAACACTTGCCTGTTGAAAAAAAGAACACTTGCATAAGTGACATTTCTTTGTGTGGTTTTATGAATAACAATATTAAGATCTCATGATGTGAAGTGTGCCAGCACTAAAGTGATAGTAGTAAAACCAGGTGTGTGTGTGTGCATGTGTGTGTGTGTGTCACTGTGGAGACACACTGTACAGTAAATAATGAAGACAGCAACATGATCCACTGAACCCATAAGTCATGGAGGACATTGAAAGTGACCCGCAGGTGACATTAACACCAACGACGGTTCTTTCTCGTGTGATCTCAGCAGCATCTGAATAGACCTGGACAGTGACGAGCACCTGGTGGTGCTGGAGTGACAGATGGTGTGTGTGTGTGTTTGTGTGTGTGTGTGTGTGTGTGTGTTCATAACCAGGAGGGAGCTGGTTAGTTTTAATTGTCACTGGGAATTAACTTGACTTCACTTTAAGCGGCCATGTCACCCAGGCGCAGGCGAATGACTCCACCGTGTGGCCAGATTTGTAATTGCAGAAACTTAATTTAATAATTTAATAAAGTAATTTGTTTTTTTGTTTTGTTTATATTCTGTCTATTAGTTGATTATTTAGGGTTTGTTGATTATGTATTTCATTTTGTTGGTTATTTATTTTTATTTATTTTCTTGAATGTCTTAATTAATGTCTGTTTAAGTCTTTAACTGTTCAGTCTTTAATTGTTTTAAGTGTTAAACGTCTTTAATGTTTTGCATTGTGGGTCAGAGAGGACCACAATTTAATTTATGCTGTATGTCTCAATACATGCATATTTCACAATAAAAGAACTTGACTTAAATACTTGTGACGTTCATATATTAAAAAAAAAAAATGTCCGCACAGGGAGGAGTATCCATCTAATGTAAATTATCAAATAGAAACTCAAAGAACCAAAGACGAAACTAAAGCTGCGGTGTTAGAGTGGAAACATTATTTATTTATTTTCTCCTCTGCCGGTTATCTTCTGTGACGTCACGAGTGGTGAGTAATAGTGGGGTCACACCCACTAGTGATAGATTCTCTGGTTTTCAGCAGCTTGGACCACAAACGAATGGATGATTTGAGGCTCTGTGTCAAGCTTCATTTTGACTAAAAATACATTTATCCAGATTAAAAGTTTGAAAACAGAAAAAAAAGCAGAACATGCTGCTCAATATGCAGTAGATTATGTGAAAAACAAAAGGTTTGTGACAGATAATAGCAAGTGATCCTAACAAATACATAATTCTAGGACGTCCCTTAAAAAAACTGGATCAAAAAGTGTGATTCCAGGTGAAACGAGTAGGAACGTCGGCCTGGTTTCTTTCCAGTCTCCGGAGAAATTCAATATGAAAGCCCTGTGATCTGCCTCGGGGGCTCAACGGCGGCGTCAGGTCCCATTTCCTCCAGAAAGAAAAACCTTTAACAGCTGGTGTCGAACAGGGAGACGGTTTGTGACAGTCTGGAGATGACAGTGAGTCTAAAAACAGATCTTGTGATGTCACTACTGGTCTAAAAATAACCTGCGCTGCCTCCTTTTGTTCTCACTCATTCACACATTCTCCTCCCTGCTGTCCACCACACACACAAATAAATAAATAAACACACTTCAACATGTATTTTCTTCATGTTGATACAGAAAATATCGGTTGTTTACACGAATCACAAAACATCTCTCATGTCCTTTATTATCTCGAGTTTACTTTTGTTTGTTTGGTAACATGATATTACTAACCAGCTGCTGATTTATAAAGTTTTATAATAATTTAAGGCCTTTTAAATTAACTTTTTCACATTGTTAATTAAACAAAAAAATACCAAAAACTTTTTTTTCACTACCATTCTTTAGTGTTGCGTTACCAGGACACCACATCTATATACATGAAAAATCTATATAAATCGAGAAAATAAAATACGATTTTGACATTAAAATTGATTGATGTGTACAGTTGTTGCTAGTTATGCATTTACATTCTGTGGATTCAAACCTTTTAATACAGCGGTACTCAGTCACAAAGAAAAACAAATTTATTTAATCCCACTTGCATTGATTATTACTGTCTGAAAGGTGTTTTATTTTGAAAAAAATAAAAACACCAGATCTTCACTGAAGTCATAAAACCTAATATTCTTGACATGTGAAGTTGCTTTTTTTCTGTCAATTTTACAGAAAAGAAAAGACAGTAATTCCTCAAAGTAAAACATAAGACCATCGTGTAAACAGCCAAAAAGACGTATTAAAAATGCAAGTAATGTTTAGGTTTCTTGCTTACTTACGCTGTTTTAGTTTTGCAGTATTTATCCAAATATCGGTCTCTGAAACGGTACACAAAAGTAGTGGAACCCTGGTTTGATATATACTGCTTCATCCAAACCTCACACAGCTAGAAAACAAAAGAGCAAATGGTTCTTTATTTAATTCCGTTTTTCTTGACAGAAAATATTTTAAAAATATATTGTTATCAGTCCTAGTAATAATTTAATATTTTGATCTTTCAGAGCTTATTCCTCATATTTTTAAATTAATAAAAAAGATCTGACCTATGAAACCTAGTCTATATTTACAGAAAAATGATAATCATCTAAGTTTTTATTCTTTAAATCACAGTTATGACTGGGATTTCTGTCACATATCAAAACAAACACACAAGAACATGACACTAATCGATTACACACACAAACCACATTAGCTCATTAGAATCTTTTCTTGCTGTGAACTTTCAGCAGCAATGGAACCTCTCTCTAAGGTTGACAGCTGTGAGATGTGCTAACACACTAACAGCAGATTATCATCTACGAGAAGCTTCGACCTTAGACACAGTTTACACTCCAAACACTCAAATCTTATCTGCTTCCATACGACCAATCAAAGAGCAGAATGTGAGGTGAAGCTAAAGAAAGTTTGGGGCTAAACTGTTACACTGTCTTGAGATGCCGTAAAAATAAACAAAAAACTAATTCTAGAAAAGTACAAATATGTAACATTCTTTGCCATCACCTTCTTATCTTGTGATTTAAAGACGTTGAAATTCAAGATTTTTTTAAGGACGACATAAAAATGATACACAGAAGTCCATTCAACTCAGGCCTGAGGGCCAAATATGCGTCGCCAAACTCAAGTTATGTGGCCGACAAGAGCTTTAGACACATTTTCAACAGTAGTTTAAGCAAAAGTAAGATCACAAAAGACGCTGTTGCCAAAAAGCGAGCGATATTCTTAATTCAAAGATATAAATATAAATATCTAGGAACAAAATAATAATAATGTGAGAAAATTGTTTGGAAACAAGTGGATTTTTGAGTCTCGGGGAAAAAAATAAAGTTTGTCTTACGGTGAACGAGTATACTTTTGTGTAAATACGTTTCTTGTTTTTGACAATAGTTTTACTTTGGTATTCATTAGAGTCTAAATTAGCTTCCAATAAACTGAGGGGAAATTCTGTTTTAATTTGTATTCATTATTAAAGAATCTTAAACACATGTTTCGCCCCTTGAATGATGGAGTTTTACACCCAGTGTTGAAGTCAGAAAAAAAATATATCTTTGATATCCTATTTTTCAAAGCCCCTAAAAGATATTCCATCTTGAGGTTTGTGAAGTGTTGAGCAACACTCGCACACAAAGCTATAGACGCCACATATGCTCAGACTCTGTGTATATAATGAAAGTACAAACATTTAAACTCAGATTGCTCAGACCTGAAGCGTCACGTTCTGCTTAAACACAAACATTACTATCACAAGGCAGCGGCGCTGCAGTTATGCAAGGCGTGCAACTTTTGTTCCATCAGCTGCAGATCTAATCAATTACTTCTTTCAAATGTGTAAACTGTTGCAATACTCGCCGACTATTTGTGTTAAGACTTGGCTGACATCTTGAAGGAGAAATAGGCTTCATATCTCATCAGAGGTTTCATGTTGTGTTCGTTTATGAGGACAGGTGTGGGAGATGCAGTTACCTCCGCTATAATCTCCGCTGTAATATCCCCCCACACTTCAGTGAAAATGGTATACAAAGTTTTAGTTAGTTGAGTTTCCATATATATTTAGGTGGGTTTTAATGTTATATTCGTGCAGGACAGGTTTATTTTCTATATTATACTATTTATTTCATAATGACTTGACAGGTGAGAGAATATTAAATATAATATGCATGAGCTCTTTATTTTGATTTTATTTAATATTTAAGGCATCTTCATGTTTGATATTTAGTTACTAAATGTGTACAAACACAATGATTATTATTTGAGTAGAGCTGCAGAAATCCTTGAATTAAATTGAATTTTTTTCACAGAGAACATCACGCCTTTGTTATCAGCATAGATTTATATGATAGTCTTCCAGTTGTAAATTATGTTAATTAAGTATAAATATTGTGAATTATTCACTCAATAAACAGATGTAAATGTTACTTCACCACCTGAGTGTGTGTTAACATTCAATAACAATCATTTATGACGATTAAAAAATACTAGTTTTAAAGACGTAGTCATACTTTTCTGCTTCGAAGTCCGATTTTCACCAAAAATATATAGAATTAATTTCAGTTCAGCTGCAAATCTCTCCGATCGTCGTCACATTTTGTTTTATGTGTTTGTCAATAAGATGATGCTGGAAACTTCCCCTGTTTTTAGTCACACATGACGACGCCCATTTCTCTGTCAGAGCTGTTTATTATTATTATTCTTATTATATATAACATATTTTATTTACTGGTGAGAGCTGTATGCTTATTTACTCGGATGGAATGACTATAATATGCATGAGCTCTTTATTTTGATTTAATATTTTCATATGTATAAAATGAGATCACTCAAACAGTAACAGTTGGCACAACAGCAAGTGACGGTTGCCACGACGACACTTCCTCAAACGCTGAACAGATCTAAATATCTAGTCGTGAGTATGATTAGCCTGCGAGTGGCAAAACCACCGGCATCCGGACACCAGCGGTGAAAAAAACAGAGCGGCAGTTTTGCGTGTGTGTGATGCATCAGTCAAATCTAACTGCTGGTTTACTGCCTCAGATGCTACCGATCTTTTCTTAGCAGGAAAGAGGCAGAAATGCTCGGTATTTCGACAAAAGCCAGTAATTCTGCTGCCAAACCAGCAGAAGGGCGTGACTGTGTAACCGCTGTGTCACCACCAGACCACTCTGATCCAGAGAGGCAAGAATTTAAGAGAAGCTGCCAGTATGGGCTCAACCTTGTGACTGCAAACACACCCAAGAGTACGCACACACACACACACACACACACACACACACGACAAACGCTAACCAGAGCATGCCTTCGAGGCACAGTTTATCTATGAGAAATCCAAAAACAGCCTGTAATGAGAAAGGAGGGAGAGGAAATAGGAACAAAGAAGCTATAAAATATCATATAAATGAACGTTTGTAATTGAATTGTAATGAAGCCGATTGTAATCTCTCTGTTTGTTATTGTGCACAGTTTCTGCAGGACTTTTATTGTTGTCTTAAACATGTACAACCCTTTCATGAACTCATAGATTTTCATTAGCGAAGCATTTATTTCATAAAGACATTTATGTTTTCTACTCAAGTAGAATGTTGTTGTTTTTTTTCTAAATAATAATAATTTGATCACAGAAGAGAGAAAAAAAGCGAAGTATTTAGGAATTGGCATCAAAAAGAAGCAGATTAAAAAAGGAATTCTTCTCAAGGGCCGGAAATGGCCCCAGGGCCAGACTAAATGTACAACATTGAAACAAGTTTTAAAGAAACAAAATAAAAATCTGTTTAAAATAATATATTACTTCGAACAAAACACTAAAAATAAATAATTTAAGTCTGTGTTTCTATCATTTTCTATCATTAGTTTACAGTAGGGCTGTGTATTGGAAAGAATCCGGCGATACATGTGTGACGATACGATATATTACAAAATATTACGATACTGTAGGAACAACGATATGTGTTTTTTTTAAAGAATCAAGACTTTTTCTGGCTTTTACAACAAAGAGATGAGCAAATACTTCTCAAAATATTAACAAAAAATGTAAACTTATATTAACAATGAAGTGCACTAACAGCGCATTACCATGTAACTGTCAATTTAACTTTAAACTTTGTTTTAAAGCCAAAATGAGTCCAAACATTAGCTTTTAAAAGCTGCTGGTGTCTGTTCTTTTTCACTCATTTTGCTAGTCGTTTAGTTACTTTGATACGGAGGAAATGACGAATGTTGCCAACTAGTGGCCAGAGATTTAATTGCAGCACACAAATTAATAATCACAGGGAATATTTGAGTGTTAATTGTGAAATAAAACATCGAATGATTGTCTTTTATACACACACTTATGATATATAAATCATAAAATAACTTAAAAAAGTTATTTCAAAGGTAAAATTTTTCTTTTTTTTTCCAATAACCCGATACAGATTCTATTAAATATCAATACAGTATCAGGAATAGAAATAACACGATATATTGTTATATCGATATTTTCTGACACCCCTAGTTAACAGGTTTATTTTTATCTTCAAGACTTACAGGCTAATGTTAATATAGAGAAAACAAAACACATTTTTCCAAACAATACTCCTTCCAGACTATAATAAAGATCGAAAATTTTGACTTTCTTTGCAGCCCATTTGGTATATAATTGTAATTTAAAATGTGTCACTTTGAGTTTAAGTAAATAAATGACGATTATTATTAACTCTTTTACTTTATATTATCATTAATACCATCAACACATGTTCACAGCATAGAAGAAAAATGTCCTGAATGAAGCAAAGTTTGACAAACAAACTTTTCCTGTTGAACCAGAGAAGCCGAGTCACAGCAGTGATGTTGTGAAGCCGGTTCTTGAAGAATGCAGCAGCAAAGTGACATATTGTCCAAAGCACTATTCCTGGATTCCAACCAAGACTTTCCTTTATCATCTGGTAGTTTCACTTTTTTTTGCCACATTGAGAAAAGCCTAAATTAAATTGTAGTAAAGTCAGATTAAGTGCATTACGGGATGAGACAACAGGTGGTTCACGTCAGCACCAGAGAAGAAGAATCGTTGACAATCTTTTGTGCTGCTGCCTTCAGGGGCCTCTTATAAAAATGAATCTCCATGGAGATGATCTGAGGGAGTCGTGACAAATGAATATTGTATTTTATCAGAAAACTGGAATTTTACCGTAAAACATCTTAACATAACAATGAGATGTTTTTATTGCTATTTTAATTTTTATTATTTAATCAAATTTTATTTTACATTCCTAATATTTTGTTAAGTAAATGTCATCATCATTTGTAACTTCAAAATAAATAATCGGGTGGAAAACTAGTCACAATGATCTGGAAACCATCTTAAAAGTAATGGAAATTAGTCAAAGTTTCTGACGCACAGGTTTTACTGTCATCACCCGTAAGTTAAAGATTGAGTCAAGTCTTCCAAAATAAAAGCAATGGATTTTTTTTTAAACTCACAATTTAAATGTTATTTGGATTATTAATATGAAATAATGTGATGATATTGTATACATGATCAGCATACATGTTTTATTAATGGTACAATTCCAAGTATTTAACTTTACTAAACTTCTTTTAATCAAAATTTAGTTTTAAATTAATAATAAATCTATTATGCGTTATTTTTTAATGCTGACACTGTTTTTTTTTACTTTTATTCAACTTCATTTGTCATCTTACACTGGTTTTCACTATAGGGGGCGCCAGTGCTTAAACCAGCTACAAGGGGCAAGAACCAGCGGACACCCTGGAAAGGTTGATCAGGAAATGTGTGTCTGTGATGGGGAAAATTTAGGTAGAACTTTATTGACCCATCAGTAGGTCTCCCGCGGATAATAGTTTAAAAGTGTGGACCCTATAGGATCAGTGCTGGAGAGAAGACATATAGAGTATCTAAAGAGTAACCGCAGCAACAGGCTCCTCTCCATGCACTGCAGAACACAACGTTTTAACATCCTTGGTTCCATCTGCTATAACATCTCTCCCTCATACACTTTTTACTTTTTGTTGGCAACTTTTTATTACGTATTTATATCTTTTTTATAGGTTTTGTGTTTATTTATGTATTCATTTATTTGATAGTTTTAACATGTATTTATTTATTTGTATGTATTGATGAGTTATTGTTGCTGGACAAAAAAATGTATCCTAGAGATCAATAAAGTAAACATCTAACCATCCATCCTTCCATCCGTCTGCCCATCCATCCATCCATCCATCCATCCGTCTATCTATCCTTCCATCATTCCATCCATCCATCCATACTTCTTTCTGACCGACCTTGCTTCCTTTCTTACTTCCATCAATGCATCCATCCATCCATCCATCCATCCATCCATCCATCCATCCATCCATCCATCCATCCCTCCCTCCATCCTTCCATCCATCCATCCATCCATCCATCCATCCATCCATCCATCCATCCATCCATCCTTTCATCCATCCATCCCTCCATCCATCCTTTCATCCATCCATCCATCCATCCATCCATCCATCCATCCATCCATCCATCCATCCATCCATCATCCATCCATCCATCCATCCTTTCATCCATCCATCCATCCATCCATCCATCCTTCCATCCATCCATCCATCATCCATCCATCCATCCATCCATCCTTTCATCCATCCATCCATCCATCCATCCATCCTTCCATCCATCCATCCATCATCCATCATCCATCCATCCATCCTTTCATCCTTCCATCCATCCATCCCTCATCCATCCTTCCATCCATCCATCCATCATCCCTCCATCCATCCCTCCATCCATCCTTCCATCCATCCATCCATCCATCATCCATCCATCTGTATTGAAATATCCAAAGAAGCCACATGTTTCGCAACTTAAACAAAGTTAAACATTTTGAAAAAAATAAATAAATAATGATTATTTTTTAAAACTGACTGTTTAGTTGTTAACATTTGATTTAAACATAAATGAATATGATACGAAATCACTTTATTTCAAATACATTTTTCAATGTTGCCTCTTTCTTGTGAGAAACAACAAATAATGGAATAAAAAACAAGAACTTGACCTTGTTATCATTAGTCTTGAACGACTAAAAACTAATAGAATTTTTAATAAAAAAGTGTTTAGAAAAAATTCTCTATGATCAGTTTTATAGTTGACCTTATGAAGGCTCAGGTCTAAACGTGTCACATGTATGTTTCCTCATGTTTAGGTCACATGTCTGGTCTAGTCAGTCCACAGATTAAATTGAACAGGAAATTAAATCCATTGATCAAAGTGACAAAACAAACTTAAGAAACACTGAAGAATCTGATGCCGGTTCATCACTTGTTCATCACCTGTTCAAAACCAGCAGCCAGAGCTGTCAATCAAGTCTGGCGACATTCTGTCGGCGACGCATGACCTGGTCTCCGGATCAGCCCGTTCGCCAATGAGGTATTAAAGCATTGGTTACAGCTGTGCCAGCGCCACTTCCCACATGATCCCAAACACTCCGTCCATTGTTCCGAGCCCTCAACTCATCGGGAAGAGTGGCCGGAGATAGAAATCAATCTTCTCCTTCTCACAGTTCTGTCCCTTTTTTCCACTAATCCTGGCATTTCAGTAAGTCATGGTTGCCATCTCGACCGAACCTCTTGTTGCTAATCAATTGACATGCGTCACGCGTCACGTTAAGTCCTGCCAGCAATCCTCCCCGAACCCACTTACACAGTGACCCGTGTCTTCGGCGACGGAGAGGGGAATTCCTTCCATCATTAAAGTCCGACCGTTCCTTTCAAGATGACACTCCCTCCACGTAATTCAATTATGGGACTTATTACATGATCCGCTGAACCTCCCACAGTAAATATGTCATTAATTATCATATCAATGTGTTTACTAGGCAGAAGAAAAATAGATGTACAAACAAGACGCTTTAAGAGGAAAATAAATAAGTAAATGGATATAAAAGTGCTAAAAAAAAGAGTAAAATGAGATAATAATATAATTTATTTAGTTGATGTATGTGTGTGTTACTTTCAGGATTAAAATAAATAAAGGAAAAGTCATATGAATATGAATTAATTACCAAGAAAAGATTCTATAAAATGGATAAAATTGAACAACTAAAAGTGTAGTTTGAAGAAACTTGCAAACATTAAAAATTAAAGCAAAGTTTAAGGGGAAAAAAAGGGAATTTATTCTAAATAAATAAACAATAAATTGTGAAAAAGAAAAGTTTGGGATTTAAATTATAAGGTAAAGGGCTTGTTCAGAAAACCCTATATTTATGAAAAGTCCCATTATAAATATAAAAAATATATTATTTTATTTTATTATTAAAAAAACACATTAAAAAATGTACTATATTAAGTTATTCTAATTAAATAAAAAATAGCGTATTCATTATAATACAAGATCAAATCAATACTTCATTTGCAGTAAATTAAATAAATAAATAAAATAGAATTATTTAATTTTTTTTTTTTAAAATACGAAGAAAATTCAAAATAAAAGATCATGAAATAAACAAATATGTAGGCAGATATTATAAAAAGTTTTAAAAAATTTTGTTTTTAGACTGAAAGTGCCAGAAATATTCCTCCCCAGATATTTAAAACACTTAAAAGTCTAAATCGCTGGTCGTCAGGGAGAGTTGTGGTCGTGGTGTGAGAAGGTTCTGGAGCCTCCAGACGCCTGAGAGCTTTGATGGCTGCTAATGAGTGGAGACTCATCAATGGTGGGTTTGTGTCCAGGCCTCGTAATGACTCGCTCCATTATCTGCTGTTACTACGTCTCATGTATACGTTTGTTCTCCCCGCCACTGTTTACTGCTGTCAATCAACAGGCAACGTATGGTTAAACATCTGGCTGTCGCAGTGCATTATGGGATTGTGTTATCGGTGGTGATGACAAAAAGGGAGAATTAAAAGCATCTGTTTGCTACAAGACAATTTTATTTAGAGTGTTTTTATATCGTGAACAAGGATTCAGAACATTTTATCTTAAATAATTTAAAGAGAATATTAATAATTCATTTTCTTAATTGACTATTCGATCCATTTCTTAATGTTTTCTTCAGATTATTGTCATTATAATAACAATGATGAATGACTCTTTTCTTCACTATGAACATTATTTAAGAACCACTTGCAGGATAAATTACAGTAAATACAACACAGCAGCTCACTTAACTTAACTTAGGTGCGCAAATTGAAGCATATGAAGCGCCTAGTGGGGAAACAGTGTTATTGCACTGATCTGGACGCACTTTTAAATGACTTTTTAGAAACAGCTTTAAGTGGTGGAACTACTTTTTTCAAAACTTAAGAGCAGCAAATATAATATATATATAAATAAATAAATAAATGTCAATACATCCTTTCAATGCCAACATTAATGTTTCTTTGTCATTTCTTTAGGAAGATTTTTTTTTTTTTTTTAAATGTTCCCACCAGCGACTCCTATTTCCTCCCACACTCTTAAAGACTATAGAGGTGAACTAATGGTCCATCCTGTCCATCACCCTGTGTAGCTGGTTTCATGCCCTAAACTTGAAATCTTCTTCTCTTTTTTTTGTCAACACTAAACGATGCCGATGACGTAGATCACACATCCTGGTTTATCAAGAAAAATAGAAATTATCAATTGAAGTGTTCCCTCAATGAAACTCCTTCGCAAAACATCTAAGGAAAGTACAATATTTATCGGAATCCCTATAATAATATGAGGTATCCATTTATCTGTGAGTCTGACAAGTATCTTTTATTTTTGGACACTTCCAACGTTAATTTCATGAATTTAGTCAAACAGAAATACATCTTTACTCTGCTTTTATGTTTCTATTTCTGTATATCTAAACAACTTATGGCATGTTTGTTCAATATAGGCTCTTAACTTTTGTTTTCGATGCATATTTTATAATTTAACGTTAATGAATTGATTAGAAATGATTATTACAATAGTTATTACATACATACCTTTTAAAAATTAAGATGAATATTAAGCGAAGTATGACAATTTTGGTCCCACAAAAGGTCCTACCTAAAATATTTAACTCGATTGACTTAGTATTGATGATGTTGACCAGACATTAGTGCATGTTTTATAACCTCTCTCAGCTCCCTTTTTGTGGTCAATCTATTGGTGACAAGTGTTTGCCTAATGGGAGGACCTGCCCTGGTAACAGCACTAGGGGTCAAAGCATCTTCATTCTAAAGATTTTGGGTGAATTTAAATTTAAAAATGGAATGAATTCACTCAAAAGCTGTCAACACAACATAGGTGGGGCCTTTAGGGAATCATCTTCTCCACGAGGCCACAGGAAGATTCAAAACATCACACGCTTCACAACATGTCACCTGTTGAATCAACACAACCCTCAGAACTGTCTCCTCACACACACACCCTCACACACACCCTCACACACACACACACGCGAGGATGAAGAGCATTTGCGGATGTTTTTGATCAGTGTCGACACACAAGTGTTGCATCAAAGCCTGAGAAAAGTGTCAGCAGTGACACCAACTGTTGCTGCTGAGAGGAGCGAGAGTCGAACCTACCTGGCAGGGAGGATGTGCACACACGCACGCACACGCACGTCTGGTCGTGTCTTCTCTCCACCGGAGCGTCCACAGACTGGGAGGAGACCTCTCTCTCTCTCTCTCTTTCTCTTTCTCTCTCTCTCTCTCTCTCTCTCTCTCTCTCTCTCTCTCTCTCCGCAACTAGTGTTTACAGCTCGCTCTGAGGGACCCGAAGCCGCCGTGACACTTCGGTATCTTTCGGTCCTGCTCGTGTCACTTCCACGAAGATATTCAATCACTTTCTTTTTTTTTTTTTTAATTTACCTTCTCCCGGGCGAGAGCAAGTCAACCACATTTAGCTTTCCCCAGAATTTTGAGTCACAAATAGAGGCGGACCAACTCAAAAAAAAACACGGTCTGGCGGATGTTTCATCTGCGTCAGTTGGCTGGTGATAACGCAGCCGTTTCCGGCGCGGAGTTTCAAAGTAAAAAAAACAGGCGAAGTCATAAATAAGCTACGATCGCTTCCATATTCGGTTGCTTTTACGTTTTATGCTCCACACAGTTTGAATAAAGTTTAAGATTCGGAAAAATAAAGAAGTATTTTTAAATCACACCAAAACGTAGCGCGACTTTATTCGTCTTAAAATCGTTCAATTTAAATTTCCGGCTTCAAACTTTGCATGACAAAAAAAAAAAGAATCACAACTGATGTCAATATAGTAGAAACATTTTCTTGTACTATTCTTTATTATTGATGATACTCTTTTCATTCATTTGTTAGTCATTTTACGTCATTCTTTTGTTTTATTTTTTAATAATCAATTTTACTATCGTTTATTATACATCGTTCGTCTTATTAATTTGTGGAAAATGTACTGTATATCCTAATATAATATGTAAGTGGGTTTTTGATTCTCTATTGCCTACTTTGTGCCATATTATTTCATTATTCTGTACTGCAACAACGAAGAAGAAAAAAACAAAAAAAAAAAACAAACACTGGCTGTAAAAGTTTCTGATAAATCAGTTTCTTGAAAAATGCTGAAACAACTAAAAATTTCCCAATGTGTGAAGAATAAAGTCCGTATCAAATAAATAGCAGCTCCTCTCTAAGCCACATAGGGGCGCTCTCTATTCAAAACTCACTAAGACAGTGTGAAATAAAAAAAATACAAACTAAATATTTAAGAAAACGTTATTTTATTTAAATTACAATAATAAAAAAAACAACAACAAAAGAAACAATAAGCAACAGGCTGCAGGTTTAAACATGTAACATGTAGAGTTGCCCAGCAGTCAGATGTAGTGTAACATGTGTTTGTTCATATTCTTATGACACCAGAAGACAAAAAGCAACGCTGGATCTGGGACATTAAACGTTACCGTAAAATAGATCGACCTCTGCAACAAATCTATAGGAAGCTTTCACAAATCTGTGCGGTTTTTCTTCTTTTTTTATTACAGAACGTAGAAGACTATGAAGAATAAACCGACGACTGATGGGGGGGCTTATAGTGTTCAGTCATCAGGTCAGAATCAACATTGAGGACAATTAAAACCATCAGTCAATAAAGAACTTTGAGTCCACGTGATGTTACTGAAAAGAGTATTGCATTGATATGATATATATTTAGTTAAATATATATATAAATGGGATAGGGGGGTGTGGGAGCAGTAGGAGACGACGACATCTACTCTTGGGCCTCTTTGCCGGTCATCTTGTAGATCTCGGTGGGCCCGTCGACGTGGGTGATGGTGGTGGTCAGCTGGATGTCCTCGCCGCTGTTCGCACCACCTTCAGAAAGTGGCACAAAAAAGACTCAACATATTAACGACATTCCTTTTGTTTTTAATATCAATCATAAGAAGCCCATTTAACTTCCAACATTGTAACGTCGAAAATATCTCATTGAAAATCGATTGAAGTGGCACGTATTTCTTCTCCTCCACCTCCCTTTTGTCCCTCCTCTCTTCCCTTCCTTCTGGAAGTGAGCCTAGTGAGCCATTAGAATCACTTCACCGGGCCAAAAAGACCCCTCTCATCCCTGGGAATGTCCGGGTTCTTAATGGACAACCCTCCATACAAAACAGCCTCTGAATGAATAAGCAGCTCCGCGACAGTAAACAAGTTTACTTTTAACAATTGCACTGAAGTCACTCTGGCTTCGATTAAGGTGAGTCAGCATTTATTATTTATTCTGCTATACATACTTTAAATGACGAGAAAACAAAGTTTCACAAGGACGTAGGAAGCATGCAAGAAGTGCATTCTGGGCCAAGAGTAGATAATGCCATCAAGCTGGAACATTGACGTCCAAATTATGTATTAGTTGGTCATACTTTTGTAGTGTTTTAATGCGTTTTATCTTTTTTATGTAGCCTTTTTTAAACACAGAATACATTCTTTAAACTATTGTAGTTTGGATAAGCAATTGTATTGTGATACAATGAAGGTGGTGTCTAAACTTTGTGTATAAAAGACAGTTTTTTTATGCTTTAAAGGCCCACTATGCAAGATATTAATAGTGTATCTGACTCCCCCTAGTGTCAGAACAACACAACTGCAATACTGTAAAATGAGTTGCCAATTTGTTTAAAAAAAAGAAGGCTTTTTGTGTCAGTTTCTCGTTTCCAGCTCTTGTGTCAAATCTGCCCAAATTAAACAGATAATTACAAAAGATATTCTTACAGAAATAATGCTAACGTCAAAATGTTACGTACTGCCGCTTTAAGGAGAAATATTTTTGTCCTTTACATTATGACGTGCAGTCGTTGAAGGACAATTTAAGTATTTAGTTAATTCTGTTAAATCACCACCACCAGTTAATAGACTAATAAATATAGAATCTTAAACACCTCTTTGTAAATGGGAAGACGGACATGTCACTCAAGTGGATTCTGCTCGGTCAGCAGTTTAAAGACTGAAATAGTATAAGAAGTCACGACCACTGACCACCTGACTGCTCGTCTCCGTATCTCTTGTGCGAAGGCGCGTACAGGAACATGATGGCGAACACGTAGAGGTTCCACATGCCGTAGATCCCGGTGAAGAACGCGCTGTTGACCTCCACCGTGTGCTCCCCCCAGTGCCAGTGACCTTCGTTCACCTGGACCAGGATCCATGTGATGAACATTAAAACAGATCTCTTGGGAAAAGGTGAGTAAAAGTCAACGCACCTGACTGATGATGAAGAAGATGACCGTCATGGCCGCACAGGTCAGAGTGACCAGCATCAGGAACTTGAACCTGAAGATCAAACCCTGGAAGGAAAAAGAGAAAAATTAAAGAAAATGCATTTTATAATTTGGATTTTAAAGCTCAGACAAACGGTTGGAACCTCATAATGGAGTCGCCGGGCCTTGGACATGGCAGGGAGGGACGTCCTCTTCCCGCTGATGTTGCGGAACACTTGGAAAACCATGAAGCACAGGAACAGGAAGTAGAGACAAGCGCAGATACCGGCCACGATGATAAACGCCATCTAGGACACAATGTTAAGAAAAGTACAAGGAGTAGAAAAGCCTTCAAGCCAGAAATAATAATAGACGTGAGCAGAGATTTTACTTTGTTATTCTGCGATTGAAAAATAAACCATCTTGATGTCATTTAAGGTTGTTTCCTTGCTGCACTGTTCAGAGGCTCATCATAGTAATATTTGTGTTTTAAAGTAGTCTATTGAGTCAAACCATCTTATTCTAAACCGTTTCAACAATTTGTATTAAATTACATAAATATTTAGAAATCCTTCTCTGCTAATAGATCAACTTAAAACTCTTACAATGCATTTTAACCCCCCAAAAAATTAAAGATACTAATGTTTTTCACATCATGATAACACACAATAAAGAGTATTTAAACCATATCTAACAAATTAAGATATCAATCGTCATAAATAAAATATATATATTTGCTGCAATAAAAATAAACAAATATATATTAGATTTAAAAAACCAAACATTTTAATCATTTATGCTCTACGTTAATGTGACAAAAATCATCACATTAGACACATTTTAGAAACAGTAACTTCTAATACATTTTACTTCACTCGTTATTTATCTTTTCCAATATATTTCCTAAGAGCCATGACTGTAGATGTATTAAATATGCATCAGGCTTAGATTTGTTTACTTTGTATTTGACTTAACTTTAAATTCAAAATAAGTAGAAAAGTAAAATAAACAGATTTCATCATTACATAAAGGTATCTTATGGCAGTAATGTTCAGTAGAATACTTCCCAGACTCAACTCGTCTCATTAGTGAATACAAATCAGTTCAGACCCGTCAAATATTACAGGTTTTTCTATTCAATATTCATGGCTGTGGATGAGAGAGCAGAACCCCGTCTGCAGGCCTCATTAAGATTTGATGGCTCTGGTTATATACTCCGTCCCAGACCTCTTCAATCGAGAGACACTAAAACGTCGCTGGAATTTCATGAGGTCTCGACGAAGAGGAGTGTTTTAGCACTTCTTCCTTCCACGAGGTGTTAATATTTCATTGACCCGACAGACTCTGGGTGGAGCAAGTCGTGTCAACACGGACGTCTCGGCCTCAGTGGCAGATGGTTTCAATGAATTATTCCTCACATGCTATCGAGGACATTTGTCCTCAGTTTCGGATCTTCCAGGTAAAAACTCGATCAACTAAACAAGTAATTGCTGATCCAAGTGGAAACATCATGTTCTTTTAAAACAAAGGATACCGCAAGTTCAGTTCCAACGTCAGACGCCCAAATACTGTAGAAGGGGTTTGTCAGCTGGACACCTCTGAGGACCAAACACAGGAATAAAATCAACATGAGTCAACGTAAATATACATTTGAAATGGTACTGAGGGCGAGCGTCATCCTACCGTTCACACATGTCGAAGATAAACAGACAGAAAGACCCAAAAACGATGGGTCCCACTTGTTTCCAGTACACAGAGAAACGGTTCCTTTCAGTCTGGTCCTGAAATATAAACATCTGGGTTTAGAAACTGAAGGCAATAGACAAGATTTTTTGCATTTTTTTTTGTAGGCACTTGATTTATTCTGTAGATGAGGGAAATATATATTTGACCAAATACAGAGGAGAATAAATGATGAACAGCCAAATTTGTATTAACTATAGGCAATTTAAATCACTTGATTATTGTGTAAATGTTTTTAATAAAGTTTAGTTTCATCTAAAAACAGTGAAAAAAATGTTAAATTGTAGGAAGAGCATCAAGGACTACAAAAATGGCTGAAAATGTGCGTTCCAAACAATCAACATGTCTTGTTCCAATTAATAGAAAAATGACTTTGATATTATTTGTAAGAAAATATTGATATACTTGAATATCACATTTTTTTTATCAATAGCATATAAATATATACAACATCAAATAATAGAAAGAAATAATACATTTCTTTTGGCATTAAAATTATATTTTATCATATTTCTTTAGTGTGTAGGAAACAATAATTTATTACAATTACTAATTATAATAAGCATTATAATATATAATACTTATAATTATTATTATTCACATCGTGTTGTTTTTGTGTTGCAATTAATCTTCTGGCCCCTAGATGGCGTCAGTCGTTACTTCTTACGCCGCTAAAGGAACAATACAACGGGATACCAGCGATGACTGGGGATGGGAGGATACACCCGACTGCAGAAGCTTTTAAAGCGGATGTTTGGAAAAAAATTGGTTTAAAAACAAATGAAAGCCGTTATGAATTTGTCAAGTGTCATGTGGTCTGCAAATTATGCAACGTCAGAGTCAAGCAATTGTTGATACTAAAATATATATATCCTCGTTTCTATAGTATCACTTTATGTCACAACACGATGTCGTCCCTGTATCGTGATACACATCGTACCTCCTAACTCTTGTCCATACATTCCCCTATGCTGTGTCCAGAATCGTGCACTTCTGCCCTGACACTTCATATTTTGAGTACACAAGTGCGTCTACATTGAGCAGCTTTCCACCCTTAACAGCCGCCATCTTAGCGACGTGGATGTATGGCGTAAATGTCTCAAGAAAACACTCATTTTACCACAAAAAAAAACAATTACAACACAATGAAACACAACGTAGTAACTCGTTTCGTTTGGCGAAAATCACTGTCAAGTGTGTGTGATAGTGTTCCAACTCACGGTGCAATCAGAGTTAAAAAGTAGTAGAAAAAGAAGCTGTCAAGTCATTTCCAGTAAGAGTGTAGTGTTTGATTTGAGACAGTACTACCTGAGTAACCTGTCGAAATTTGTGCACAGCGCGAGTAAGTGCACTGTCTTACAGTATACTGTAAAGCTAAGTGTAGTAGAAAAATAACAGAAGATTTGAAAGAAATATAATGTATGAAAGAAACACATTTTACTCCGCAGTGAAGATCCATCTCTATAGTAGTGTGCAAAATACTTTACAAACTGAAGGTCAAACTTTTATGTCATAGATCAAATCATTTTCTCATCAAAGCAACAGTGACAAAAGGCTACAACTATGTTCAGGGGGAACCATAAGTGTCGTGTCAAGTGTCTCTACAATGGTCGACTTAAAAATAAATTCAGAACAGCAGAACCGCTTCACGGACCATCCTCGTCTCACAATGTGTTCTGGAAATAGAACACACTCGAGCGGGGACACATGACGCTTAATGCAACCTGGCATGAAGTCACCGTCACTCTGGATTCAAACATGAACCAGACTCTACAAATATTCTTCGATCTTTAAACATCTCTGAAGATGATACAGATTAGTCGGTTTATTTAATATGCTCTTTAAGATAATCCTTGAACCATTAACAATTAGTTAGAGACCTTCCAGGACCGATAAAAAAACCTAAAGGTTCCAAGAACTGTACCATGAGATGCTCGCCGCAGAAGATGATCCAGAAGGACAGCAACATGGAGTAGAAGATCCCTTGTCTGATGTCTCCAAAAAGCAGCATCCAGGTCCAGTTGAAGCCGATGGAGAACCACTCCACTGGGATGTTGATGAAGGTCATGGAGATGCCCAGAGCCAGGATGACCCTGATGGAACAGAACCATTAAGAACCTCTCTGGGAAACATGTGAGTTCCCACAAGAAATATGAACAACCATCATTAAAGCGCTTTGTGACCCTGGTCTGGAAAAGCGCTATATAAATAATTATTACTTACTTACTTACTTAATCATGGAAAGCAAATTTCAAAGCAGAAGCTGAAACACTGCCATCTAGTGGAAGGATGCTGTCGCAAACATTTACGAAAATTCACTGCAAAATGAAGATAATGTGACAAAAATGACACATTATTTACTTTTATAAAGTTTTCTCTTCAAGTTTCTTAAAAATCACTAAAGAAGTAAGTTTTTCAAAACCTTTTTTTTTTTTTAAACAACTGCACCTTATGTTCCCTATGCTGATTTTACTTACTGACCTTGAACTGATTTTATGTGATATTTTATTAGGTTTTCTTTGCAGTTTTTCCTACCACAACATCAACATGTTTACTACGAGCACCTTACAGCCTGAAAAATAATTCATTTTAATTAAAAAGCAGAAAACTGAATTCTTAAAAAAAAGTCAAAAACTTGCCTTCAATCTAAATAAATAAATAAAGGCGCTCAGAGAAAGTCAGACTGCAGGTTATAAAAAGTCAGTGTGTCAACAACAGTCTGGCGTCTGGAACAAGTCCCGACATGCCATCGGAAAATACACACAAACCAGTGCAGGAATGGTCGCGACCAGGAAGTGAAAATGGTCGATCCACTCGTGTGTTCGTGACGGGACAAGGTTTTTATCTCATGGATACGAAGGATGAGATAAGATAAAGGGTTTTTGTTTAACATTAACATCAGTCTCCAAGAAGTCCTCGACAAACAAGCACTTAAAATCCACAATGTGGTGAACGAAGGAGACACAGAACCTGAATTATTTAATACACCGTGATGATTTATGGCACTTTATTCTACCAGACTGGTATGTCTGGAATGTGTGTCGAGTAAAACCAACTCTTTGATCTTTGACGGCCTTAAATTAGATCTTCTCTCACACAGAATTTACCAAGACCTTGCTTTTAACAAAAGAATCTGCTTCAGAACTCTCAACACATTTTCTAAGAGATATTTAAGGACACAAAATGAAATGAGCTCAGCAATAACTTGTTGAGAGTGTGAGTGTGTGTGTGTGTGTGTGTGTGTGTGTGTGTGTCTGTGCCGCCGCATGTGTTTGTTTAGCGCTAACTTGCAGATTCCACTTCACGCATCACTGGCTGCTTCCTCTGACACCAGCTCTCGCTGATCCCTCGCCTCAACATGGTTAGATAAACATCCAAGTTTAGACCCGGCAAAAATACTGCAGCCACTCACTCAGAAAAGTATATTAAATATCTATACTCAAGTGAGATTTGTACAGCCGTTGTTTTAATCAGGCACTAAAAAAAAATGAAGAAAAATCTAATTGTCACAGTTGTGGTAGTATTTGAGCTCAAGCGCTTCTTCTTCATATTTAAAGGTGAGGTAGATGTTCCTCAAAACGTTCAAAATCCCCACAGCATCGAGGTGCCAACTTGTTAATTCAGTTGTTCCACTGAACAAAGGGAAGGGAGGAGCTTGAGTTTGGTTGACATGTCACCATCCAATAATTTAAAACATTTTTCAGAATTGGACATTAAAATTTGTATTTTCTTTTTTATTAATTGGCTACCATCAGAGTGTTTAGGAGATTTTTTTTAAAAAAGGAAAACCATCCCCTTCCTTTTGGTCGTCAATAAAAGGGGCCAAAACTTGCGGGAAGAAAAATATATAAATATATATATAGTGGTTTTCACAATCTAACTTGAACTTCCATCTTTTTTCACTCTTAAAGGCTTAATCCATTTTTAATATCCAATTTAATTTAATATATATTAATATTGGTTCTGGGCGCACAATGGTGCAGCAAGAAGGTTGCTGGTTTGCTTCCAGGTACAAAAAAACGTACAGAGAACTTGGGGAAATTGTCTGAAGGTATGAGTGTGTGAGTGAATGGTTGTGTGTCTTTGTGTGTCCTGCGACAGACTGGCGTCCTGTCCCCCGCCTCTCGCCCGCAGTAAAGAGAGTTAATTAATAAATATCTGTCGGTTCTTCCAAATCAAATTCCTTTCCTTCAACGTGAGATGATCAGAAGACTCTTTTCTAAGCCTAAACACTCGTGTTTATTAACTACTACTATTAACTACTTTGATTTTTTGTTTCTTTTTTAAACATCTGGCCGGCCACTTGAAATTACTTGACAGGCCAGATATGGCCCCCAGGCCTCGAGTTTAACTGTAACATCAGAGCTGAAATGATGCCATTAAAGATCTTCGATCCAAGCGGAAAGGGAAAAACAAAGTCTTACTTCTCCAGCAGCACGGGCGGCCGGCTCATGAGCGTGATGCGCCTCCAGTACCAGATCATGATGATGAGGATGCTCGGCGTGAGGAAGGTCTTCATGGCGAACCAAACTTTGGTGAAGCCACCGTTCTGGTGGATACTCTGAGGGAGAGACGTTTCGTAAAGTCCGGGAGTCTTAATTATATACACAACTATGGGAATTAAAACATTTTTTATTCATTCATTTTCTATACCGTATAATACTGCCTCGATGATTATATTGACCACTGACTGAGAAAGTAAGAGACTCAGAAGACAAAGGTTTGAGGAACTTACAACAAGGCGAATGTCCTTGATCTCTCCGATGCCCACGTTGATCTTCTTGCGCTCGTTGACGGGCAGGCGGATGTTGAGGAGGTAGTACTTGTGCGGGACGCTGCCCAGCTCCATGAAGGGGAGCGGGTCGCACTCGTAGTACCGGCCTTCGTTCTCGAACGTCTGCGGGTCGGAGGTCAGAGGAGTTGAAGGCGCTGGTCGATCACGTGACTCTTCGAACAAACCTTGGCCGTGGTGAAGTTGCAGCTGAGCTTCCTCTGCTCGAAGGAGTGAGCCATCGCCGTCCACTCGCTGACGCTGTCGTCCCTGTAGGCCAGGCCCACGTCCACGGTGACCATGGAGTCGTCCTCTGGACACAAGTACATGTATGTTAGTCGTGCTGTCGGGAGCCGACATGAGGTCATGATGACAGACGGGCTTTCATTCCTGTTGAGACACTAAACACTCTTCACTTGGAGCACACCTGGACAACGTCCTGATGAGGTCACAGAAACAAAATACACCTATTAAACTCTATTTTACATGTACATTTTTGAAGAGTTTAGTCTACGTTTGTAAAAATTTTAAATATATAAATATATTTTGTACACTTAACTAATCGAGTACAATTAGGTGGTATAAAAATATATATATAATTAAAAGAAAATGTAGAGGTTGAACGTGATTATGTGAAAATATTTATATATATATTGTTTTATTAGTTAAAGTTGAACTTTCAATATAACTAGGTTAAGGATTGTTTTTAACTCCGTTAAGCACCAACAGTTTTATGATTTGTGAGATATATATAATATATATATATATGCACGTTACATTAATTGTATGGTTTACGTTTTAAAATGATATATATAAAATGAACCAATTCACAATCATATAAACTTTAAAAAAATGTTTAACATTTCTTTGTGGTTTTTGTCATCATAATAAGGCACTTAACTCTTGTCTAAAAATATATATATATTATGGGTGATTTTCTGGGGAAAAAAACCCAAAATAAACTATGCTCTTAACCCATAGTTAGTAGTTATTTATTTGTTCATATTTCAACTGGTAATAAAAGTAAGGCTTCTAAAGTATGTGATGTTAAAAAGTATGAACATTTATATTAGAAAAAGTGCAGGATTCAGTTGTTTTTTTAAGTATTAAAATTTTAATAACAAGGTTATGTTGAAAAACAGTTACATTAAATTAGATATTTCATGTCATATTTGCTGGATCAGTAGATTTACATTATTGAGCCACTGAAATTACATAAAAACTGCTGACTCATATTCGCCAGTCATGTGATCAAGTTGCACTATGAGACCACCTGACCGCCATAGAAGGCACTTGAATAATTCAAGGAAATACAAGAAAAAGATGACGATGAAAATATAAAAATTAAAAGAAAGATTCGGCTAGTTCATCTCATAATGGTAACATTGAGATGCTTGTTAACTCAAGTTTGGATTTCAATCACTGTTCACCTTCTTCTGGGTGGTCCAGGAGGTTAAATAAATACAACAAATCCTGGATCGACCTCCAACAGACTCAACCTCAGAACATTACGACCGAGCTAATGAACCAGCATCTCCAGATCGGACTGTAGTCGACCTCCTTCCTCCTGAGTGCCTCTTGTGCAGAAGCAACTCTGGTGAAAGGAAGTCAAAGAAGCGCAGATGAGAACTGGCACCGGACTAGTGTGATGCCCTTCACCCAGTCATGGTGTAGACAGACGCCCCATCAACATAAGCTCACTTCACGCTAACATTCCACGGCCATCGCCACAGAAACTAAGCTCCTCGACAGCTGTGTTATTGCTGGAGCACGGCCAGAGGAGGGGGGGCAGGTAGGTGACCAGATAAGCATTTTCCTCTGATAACTTTGGATGATACTAGTTCATAAATGTATGGTTTTGTTACACTTTTATGAAGGTTTTTAATACCTTTGTATTACATGTCTGAATGTAAGGCACAGGGTCCAATAATGGTCCTTTGACAGCATCCGTTTGGCCTACTATGAGCACAATATCCAAATGAATAGATAAAGTTAATTTTCTTTTAATGATATACACACCATTTACACAAATTAGTAGACTAATAATAGACTTTTGTAATATAAATCTTACTGCCCCCCCCAGCACGTAAAAACACACAAGTAACAAAGTATACTATACGTATACCTTTCTCACGTGATCTAATAAAATATAGTTCATTTTTTAACGTTACAATTTCACTTTGAGTATTTTCCAATAAAAACACATTTATATTTATACTTTCTCATGTTATATTTTGTCAATTTAATACACACTTTTCTATTTTTCCTTTAAAAAATGTTTTTGCTGTAAAACATGAAAAAAACTAAATTAGTATTTAGTATGTATTATTTTTCCAGGATACCATCTTTAAATACTTTGTTTATCACTTAACCTTTTGTTTAACTACTGATTCATTCCAACATTTACATACTTACTAATACTACTCCCGTTAACACATAATAGGTGCATTTTTAATAACAATATTACATTGTCTAAAAATAACCATTAAAAAAAGAAAACTGTGCAGAAAGGTTTTCTTTTTGTAATTAAAACATGGCGTTTCTTTTTCTGCCTCTCCTTGGATCAGACTGTCTTGTCTTGTTGACATTTAAAGCATAATTATTCATCATAAGACCCTTCCTGGTTTATATACATGTATATGAAAGCTTGTATTCTGTAAATCAATACATCTATTTATTAATAATAATAATAATAATAATATCTAAATAAAACACTGGTGGGTTTTTAAACACGTTTCAAAATGGCGTTCCGACATGAGGCCGCCTGCTTCCTACCATATGCTTCATCTCCGACTCGGAGCCGAGAGAATAACTCTTCCTATGGCTCGGCGACATCAAAACTGATCCGCAGCATCAGAGAGAAATTCCTGAACCCGGTCCAGACTGAATCAGCGCCTGTGTGGCAGCCAGACTGTGCACGACCCACACCAGAGTGAGCGCCTTGTTCACGACACCATTGTTTGCACCAGAAAGGCCACGGGCCTGCACTTTATCCACTTTTGTTTCGCAGCGTTCGTTCTCTGCTGGCTGTGGTTACCGAGCCAGGAAACACAAATGTTGACTCGGTTTGATATTAGAAACTTAAGTTGTTTGAGAGAGATCTCAGAATAACAGCGGCTAGCACCGCTATCAGGTAGCTAAGCTAGCAAATCCAATCAAAATGTCCTTCTCTTTACATCACCGTTTACCTCAATGAATAAACAAATCATGTTCAAATGTTGTGGACACTTGCCTATCCTGGTTCCTGCGAGAGTTTGATTTAATCTGCCGTCTTTAATGTCATTTAAAGTCCTTTTAAAGTCCTTTACAAAAGTGTCAACATGCTAGCTAAACGTAAAAATATGTAAAAGAAGCTAAATGTAACTAGTTTTTAAAAACAAAAATCAATTTTTTTGTCAATGTGGTCATAAGTAGGGACGTGTACTGGCAAGAATCTTGCGATACAATACATATCGCAACGACGCAATACATTATGATATATTGCTATACATTTGATACTTAGGAATAAGCGAATTATTGTAGCATTGTCGGAGCACTTGACTCTGAATTTAGTGACAACTTTCAGTTGTTTTCAAAGCTAAATATGTAAAAATATCAGCTTTTAAAGCTGCTGTAGTCGAATGTATCCTCTCGTTCCCAGTTTTCGCCGGATTTCATTGGTTCTTTAGCAGTGCAGGAAATGACTGCTGCCATCTAGCGGCCGGACATTTAATAGCAACATCAAATAGAAAAGAAATGTCATGGTTATTTAAAAAATTAAATGTAAAATATTTAAATTATTTTGTTGAACTGTAAACCATAAACTATTGTCAAAACAAGAACAAAAAATAAACGATACAGTATCTTGAGAAGAAAAGAAAAATAAAACAAATGCGATATATTGCCGTACTACCCCTACACAGGCTGTCTTGTCAAGCACCATCTTTGTCTTGTTAAATATTAACTTTGAAAATGTACCAATACACAAGAATGTGTGCAACATTTTAAGTAACACAAACCTGGTTTGTGTTAACCCTTGATACCCGTTTGTACAACAACCTATATTATAGAAAGTCTCAAAATAAAAAGAACATCTTTTAATCAGATACAGAGTATAAAAAAAACCTGTTTCCTTCTCAAAAACAGGTCAGTTAAGTGCTCAGAGGCAAAAGCGTTGACCCAGATCCAGATTACAACTGCTCTCCTAATACCTGATCACTTATTGTCGAGCCGTCTAAAAGCCCCTCGGCTACTTCACTGGAGAACAAGCGGCGGGACATCAATCACCATTCGCCGCCTTTCACCGAAAAACAGAAATCCAATCTTGTGAAGAGGAAGGAATTCCTGTGGGTTCCTCAAGCGTTCAGGATAATCCGAGCGAGGAACGTAGAGACAGCGGCCCCGACAGGAACGTGCAAAAGGAAGAAACCGAAACGGTCAGAGCTGTTCAGCCGAAGTGTCGCTGATAAACTTGCGCGACACTTGAATGTGCCGTTTGAGAGATCGGACTTGACAGCGGAGGTGAATTATTCAGAAGCTCCGGGTCTCGGCAGACTGCTGTAAAAATGTGCTTTAGGATTGTGGAACGAAGACGCATCACTCTTTTTAAGAAGAGCTTTGATATCCTGGAGTTATTATTCTACACTAAATTACTGATAACCTCTTGTTATTTCAATCAAGGAACATAATACAACTAGTCTTACTGTTAGCACTAGTAGCATAAATCAGACGAAAACGATTTCTTTTTCCATTTTACTTTTAGTGAATCTTAAGTTTTGTCTTATTTGTGTTTATATTTAAAAGATCATATAAATAGTTAACAGGCTTTAGTTTTTAGGGTAAAACGTAAACAGGTTTTTACGAAAAAGATAAACAATAGAGGGGTTTATTGGCAAGAAATTGGCAGTACGATACGCATCGCTATACAAGGGCACCAATCCGATATATTGAGATACTGTAGGAACAACATATTTGTAGTATTGTCCGAGAGTACTTGACTCTGGTGTTGCAGACTACATGACTCTTTAAAAACGTGTTACTTCTGTCATTTGTCTTGAAATATACGCAAAACATCAGCTTTAAAAGCTGCTAGAGTTGACCGTATCCTCTCATCCACAGTAAAAGCCTGATTTTCTTGTAACTGTAGCTGCGGAGCACGTAATGACTGCTGCCATCTAGGGGCCGGAAGTTTAATTGAAACACAAAAATGAATGCCGTTAATATTTACAATCAATTGTAAATGTTTATAAAAAATATATATATATATTTTATTTAATATACATTTAATTAAAATATAAAATGTAAAACTATGATGAAAAATAAAATACGATTTGGTTGCAAACAATACAAAAACTTTAAATCTATACAGCGCTGTTGCATATCAATATTGCGATATTCAAGTTTATCCGTATTTTCTTAAACCTCTTATATAAACAACACATCTTGTGTTTTGGAATGTAGCCATTAGCCATACACAGGGGCTCAGAAACAAAACAACTCAACAGGAAATGGCTTATCCTTGATGGGCAGACATAGATTGTGTGACCGACCGGTCTTGATGTGTTCTTAAAGCGGAAGACACTCAAAATAGCTAGTTTAGAAACAAGTGACATCCCATAATAATACCCAGAGACACTTAATAAACACAATCGCAGTGCAATGTACAACTTTTTCAACTGTAAACGAAGCCACATGCTTATCGAAAAATCCAAATATAGCAAGAATACGTTACACAAAACGCATTAAAAGCCATTTTTCAAATCAAAGAGAGGTCTCTTGGGATGATGATGTTTTCTCATGACGCAGTGATTTGAAGGGGACTCACCGATCGGGTTGTTCATCTTGAAGGCGATGTCGAACTGCAGGATGACCAGCATGAACTGGAACCAGGGGCTCATCTCGTTGAGCGGCAGAGGAATGTGGACGGCGAACACGATGTCGTTGGCCTCGATCTTCCGGGCCCTCGCCTCCTCAAAGTCCTGGATCTTGGAGCACTGGTTGGGCCCCCACGGCATGAACCACTTGGACTCCTGGCTGTGCTTGACGGTGGCGACGCATTTGGACGCCAAGTAGTGAACGGCGGTGGTGGGGCTGGGAGCTGGCGGGGGGGGGGGGAGGGAAGACGAGAATGGGATTAGACCAGATTCATGTGATGCCAGGAAGTGTTGGGAAGGTTCTGGGGCCGGAGACCGACCCATAAATCAAATCTTGGAGCACCAGAGTAAACTTTGCAAACACTGCGTTCATCTTTCAGTGAGTCAACAGGTTGAACGTGGGCCAAACTCACTTCAAACACTTTGGAAATTACTCTAAATGTTGTTTGGGAAGAGGTACTTTATACCCCTGTGAAGTGACTGGGGGGGGGTTTAAAAGCAGCACTCACGCCATTGTGATTCATGACTTATACTGACGTCAGTCGTCTGCTCAGGATGTCGCTGCCGTTTGGGAAAACAGGCTCATTATCAACACTTTGATGCCCACCAGAGTCTAGTGTGAGGGGTCCACAGCAGAAAGGAATCATGGGTAATATCGCCCCAAACTAACTCTCAAAAAGACTGACTATCGTGGCAACACAAATGGTTCTTTAAACGCGTGTTTACCGTCAGTTGCAGTACAGTACCAGACGGTGATGGTGAAGTGATTATCGTATTTGTTAGCAATCCCACTTTGTTTGTTGAAAATTCCAGTATTTGGCAAAACTAACAAGAAAACGTTACCCCAAAATAATCCAGCTCGGATTAGCCTTTGGGCCATTTAATAGTATTTTCAAGTGGCCCACATTCTATCAAAAAAGTGTAGTTTGTGGTACATATCTGAACTGGAAGTGTTTTAAACAATTTTGTCAAAACGTCATTTAAGCTTCTGGTCAGGTTAACAGGAAGTTTTCATTCTGGGGCCTTTTAATTATTTATTTAATTAAATAACTGTATATTATTCACAGCATTTGTGTGTTGTAATTAAACTTCCAGACGCTCCGCAGCTAAAAGAACAATGAAATCCCATGACGACTGAGGACGAGGGGATACAGGCGACTCGAGCTGCTTTTAAAAGGTGATGTTTGGACACGTTTTGTTTTTTGCGTACAAATTGTATTTAATTTTCATCATTATTTACATTTATTTATGTACATATATTTGTAAAAAAAAAAAAAAATTTAAAAGGTAACATGCAAATATTCAAGTCATTCATTTTTGTGTTGCGATTAAGTTTCCGGCCGCTAGATGGCAGCAGTCGTTACGTGCTCCGCAGCTAAAAGAACAATGAAATCCCATGATGACTGAGGACGAGAGGATACATGCGACTCCAGCAGCTTTTAAAGCTGATGTTTGGACATATTTTGGTTTTGCATACAAATTGTATTTAATTTATCATTATTTACATTTATTTATGTATATATATATATATATATATATATATATATTTGTAAAAAATACATTTACAGGTAACATGCAAATATTCAAGTCATTCATTTTTGTGTTGCGATTAAGTTTCCGACCGCTAGATGGCAGCAGTCGTTACGTGCTCCGCGGCTCCAGGATCAAGCAAAAATCATTTATATACTGGCGATGACTGAGGATGAGAGGAGACAGTCAACTCTAGCAGCTTTTAAAGCCGATGTTTTGCGTACGTTTAGAAAACAAATGAAAGCAGTTACGACTTCGTCAAGAGTCATGTGGTCTGTAAATTCTGCGACACTAGAGTCAAGTACTCGAAAATACTACAAATATATCCTTGTTCCTATAGTATCGCCCATATACAACTCAAATAGTTACAATGGTCCACTATGGTGTCGTTTTTTTTGTCGGACATTAAAAACTATGATATTATAAAAGTTACAATCAAAGCCTTAAATCTGGAGGTGACTTGATTTAATTATTCAAGTCCTGGTGAGTAAAACCGAGTGTCCGCTGTGTAAAACCCACAATAATAGGTTGTCCCCCTTTTGCTTCTAGACCCCATGCCGGGGGTCCGGTGGTCTGTCGGGGGAAACATTGGTGAAAAAAAAAAAGCTTTCTACTCAATTACCCTCGCTGCCTCCAGCCCCTGAGCAAACACAAAGGAATCCGGCTTCATTAAAACCATCTCCACCAAGAAGAAACCACACCAGCTAATTTAGAACAAACTGAAAGTTTTCTGCTTCATGCACCAGACAGGACGAGTGGGTGGATTTTGAAGACGTTTGACAGAAAGAAAAAAAAATATTTCCTCAGGAACTTTGGAGCTAAAAGTAGATGAAGCCGAGGAACCATAATGCACTGCCTGCAAGGTGAGAGAGGGGGGGGTGTGGGGGGGCCACAAGGAGGTAGAGATGCTGCCCGGGGGCCCCTCAAAGCTGACACACATTATCTGGGAGGAGGGGTGAGGAGGAGGAACAAGAAGGGAAGGACCACATTAAAGTAAAAAAAAAAAAAAAATGGAGGGTATATGCGGTAACTTTGCAGCTCCTTGATGTTTCCACACTTGTTCACCAGGTACTCGGTGAATAACTTGACTTTTTAACACTTTTCACAACAACAACAAAATAAATCACGGCAGACACTCACTTACCGATCAAGCCGCCGACCATGAAGGCGAACACCTGGAACAAAAGCAGAGTCACTCCCACTATCACCAACTTTTTGGTGCTCATGTTCTCGATGATAGCTCCCGCCATTGTGACGCGGAGGTGCGGAGCGGCTCGCGGGGAAAACACGCAGAAAAGAGCTCGATGTGTGCGGCATCCAGCGCGCGCGGCTCCGTCTGCTCCTGCCTCAACTTGAAGGAGGAAAAGAAGAAGAAGAAGAAGAAGAAGGAGGAGAAAAAAAAAAGAAAAAAAAAGTGGATCACATGACCGAGGAGTCCTCCGCTTTTATCCCCGAGGAGGAGGAGGAGGAGGAGGAGGAGTGGAGCGTCACCGCCTGTGGAGAAGTTTATACTTTTTTACCTACATCCGTTTTTAAGCATTTTTATTTGTCTTTAAACGGATCAAAACTATTATTATTATTATTAGTGTATCTTGGGCTCAAAAGTGTAGCTTTAATTTGCGTTCAAAAAAATATTGGCTGAAAAATAAGAATTTTGCGATTGAAAATGAAATTTGAATCAGCAAGCAAAACAAAACACATCAAATAAATAAATATATATATATATATATTTTTTTTTCATGTATTTTTCTATTGTCATGTGTTTTTCCTGCAAACGTTTTTATTTATTTTTCTTAAAAAGTAAAGTTTCTTTGGGCACTGCTCTGATCCCATAAAAATATAAACTGCACTTTTTATTTAAGAACATGGAAAACAATTTTTCATCATAGTTTTACATTTTATATTTAAATAAAATGTATATTAAATAAAATCTCTTTTTTTATAAACATTTACAATGAATATGTGAATATTCCATATTAAATATAATATCTTGATCAAATAACATTTCTAACAATAATCATTTTGTTATAAAATGCCTGCCCTTCATACAATACTATATAAGCGTATAAATGTTCATGGCTATAAATACTCTGTTTCTTTAGTGACATCACAGACTGCAGATGGCATAACTCAAACCCTTGCAGGAGCCAAGGTCTCCAGCAGACACCATTTGACATGATTAAAAAAAACAACTTTTTATATCTGACATATTTAATCCTGACGGTCCATCAGATTTGTTGTGTGAAGTGAAGGGAATTTTAGTTTCTTAACAATGTTGAGAGTAATTTGAGTAAAGTTTCTGAAGTGAGTTTGGCCCAAGTTCGTCCTGTTGACTCACTAAAAGATTAATACAGTGGTTGCAAAGTTTACTCCGGTGCTCAAAGTTGTGGTGATTTATTCACGAGTCTCAGGCTGCAGGGACCTAACGCTTTCAATATGAAAATGAATCATTCAAATTGAAAAGTGACACAAGGTCATAACAAAAAAGACCATAGAAAACTAGGACCACTTAAACTAAATGAATTAATGAAAATTTCCCAAAATATAAAAATTAGCTAGAAAAATGACCTGAGAGAGTATATGTTGTCATAAAAAAAACAACTAATATAGAGATTTACTCTTAATACAGAACTTATTTTGACTGCATTTCTTTTTTAAATGGGTCTTTTCCATATTAGAGAAAATGTGGATCAACATGAAACAAAGCACTCGCACACAGTGGAGCGATGATACTGGCAGTTTTATTTTGAAGTGTGTGTGTGTGAGTCCAGGGTTGAGCTTTGACGCCGACACATCACATGACCTTCTGGCACGAAGCATGAAAATAACGCAGCATGCATCTTCGGGTTGAACTTTCTTCAGCAGCGACACAGAAACGCGGCAAGTGTCCTGTTGCGATCGAACAAACAGGACAATAAATGGAGTGGTAATATTTTGGCACCGGGGGGGTTCTGAGGTCGAAAAGTGCAGGTAGGATTAAGGAGGAGCGAAGAAAAGTCGGCTTAGAAACGAGCACGGATTCTATCCATGGGATCGGTCTCCCACATTTTTGGGTCCCAGGCCTGGAACCAGCCGGTGAACGTGGGGGGTTCTGCTCCCTGTTTGATGGTGGTGATGGGTAGACCGCTGCGACCTGCCGGGTCGGACTGTACGTATTCTTTAGCTGTGGATGCAAAGACAACAAACACCGTTTATTTTAGGCATTTTTTTATGGTTATGGAACTGCCCTCCAGTTTGAAGTGCAAAACCATCATGTATACTCGTATTTCTGCATAAATACAACTATTTAAAAATATAATATTTTGTTTACATGAATGGAATGGTCAAATAATGAACAAAATATATAAATGATATACTAAACATTTCAATAAACATGTTTATTCTATGTTCACCTGTTGTGTTTGAAATATATTTCAACTCATATTTCAACACTTTCACAATTTAGCTCTCAATATAATACCTTGATGTGTTTTTAATAATAATAATAATTTTCCATTAATAAGTGTACCCACCGATTTTAGGAGCCCCAGTCCTCTCCTCCTCGTTGGCCTCGTTTCCAACCCAGAGGAAGATCTGAGGGAGAAGATCCAACACGTTCAATCGCTGTCCATCTAAATAATTCAGCGTTTAAAAGAAAAGGCATGAACTCACCTGGTCCCAGGTGTCCAGGAGCATGACATCATCAGTGGCCAGATCCGACTGGGTGAAGTCTCCGGGGACTTCCTCCACCTGAGTCACAAGTCGGACGTTAAGAGTTTGGAAATGATCACGTGACCTCGGTCGATTAATGAAAACCTACGATGAGTCTCCCTGTTTTGTTGGAGCAGCCAAACAGACGCGGATCTTTCACCATGTTCTGGAGGCTCTTGGAGCTCTGGTACTCCTTCTTCCCTCCCAGAGCGGACCAGAAGTTACCTGGTGGACGAGCAAATCCAGTTTAAAAAACATACAATAAACCAGAGATAAAAAGTTGTACTACATCGTTAAGCTAGTGATCTTGAGTTCAAAGCTGTTGACACTTTCGGAAAGAGGAACATCATTTCTGTTTATAGACAACAGGTGTCCGGCGGCATGTGCGGACCAGTGTTGTCCCATGATTTACGACACATACCCGGCTCTTTGCCCTCCGAGACGTCACTGGCAGAACCTCCGAAGAAGTTCACCACATGCTTGGCCGCCTTCGCCTCCTCGTCGCTGGCGCCCACCCCCCGCCACACCATCACGCCCGCCGCAGAATTCAGCACGAAGACATCGTTGCTGTTCAGGTTGGCGGAGGAAGGTTCCGCCTGAGGACAGGATCAAGGTCAAGCGGACGTCTCTTCAACACTCGAAACCGGGTCGACTCACCTCCACCGCCCGGGTGGTGCCCGAGGAGCTCTGGCGGATGTGGAAGAGACGAGTGGCGCCGGCGGCGGTCTGGCCTCCTCGGCGAGATGTTCCTCCACTGTGAATGATCATGGGTTTGCCCTGGAACAGGCTCATCAGGTGGGGCGGCTCCTGACCCTGAGTGACCCTCACCTGTGGATCAATGCATCCAAAAACTGCCTTTAGTGTACTCAGGCTGTGAGGTAGAAGTTGTAGTACATGGTGGTAGGACCGGTGGTCAAAGTATTGTTGATAGTATTTTAGTAGATGTAGAACTTGGTTTTTTTTAAACTAGCTTTTATAGGTAGAACTGCTGTACTAGTAATAATAGTAGAAGTAGTGGTAGCAATAGTGGAAGTAAAACCTGTAGTTGTAAAAGTAGTAGTAGAAGTAGTAGTAGAAGCAGTAGCAGTAGTAGTAGTATGAGAAGAGGTAGTAGCAGTATTAGTAGAATTAGAAGCAGTAGTAGTAGTAGTAATACCACTAGAATCAGTAGTAGTTGTAATTGGAGCAGTAGTAGCACTAGAAGTAGTAGTAGTAGTATTAGTATTAGAAATAGTAGTGGTGGTGGTAGTAGTAGAAGTAGTTGTAGCAGTAGAAGTAGTAATAGTAGTGGTCGTAGTAAAAGTACCAATAGTCGTGGTTGGTAGCAGCATTAGTATAAGTAGCAGTAGGTTGTAGATATTGTATTGGTAAGTTGTAGTACTAGAAAAGTACCCCAGTTGTACAATACTTGAAGTCAAGTAATAGCTGTACATAAAAGTGGTTGAAGTGGAGGTATTAGTGAAAGTAACTAGAATAATATAAGAAGACGTGATGTTACGCTTTTTATTAAGCTAGAGAGATGAACAACAGCGACCCCCACTGGTGTTTACCAGACATAACAAGTCTATGGCTTTAGAATACCAAAAGAAAAGCGATTACCGCCCTCTGCTGGATGATAGTGATAAGTGCAATAATCAGTCAGTTAAATTATTATTAATTAAATAAAAATTAAATTTGTCCCAGACAATTGCTTTTTTTATTTTGAATTATAAATATTGGACAATATTTATAATATTAAATATTGTAGAAACTTCATTTATCTTTTAATTTCATTGAACATCATCTCGTTACAATTATAAAATGATAAAGATTAATTTAGATTAATCTCTTGCTTTATCAGAGCGAAATACGGTTCACAGGAAGAGAATACTATATGATAGAAACTGACAAGAAGTTAACACTGAGGACAGGATTGTTGCAACGCTCAAACTATTATTCAAAAATCTTACTTGCTAACATGAGCACTTTAATATTTCTGTTCAGTTCTGGTTTAATGAACGTGTAAAACTATCGCCAGTGGCAGATAAAAGATGTTATGACTTGTTTTGAAGTATGATTACAGCCAACAAGCTCTTACCTGAACAGGGGATCCTCCCATTGAGTCATCCAGCTGAACGGTCATGAAAGCTGAAGCAGCCAGTTCATCCTGCGTGCTCTTCAGGCCCTGCCTGGCAACATGAAACTCACATCGTCAGAATACCTTTCTGAAGATCACTTGTGTCTCCGTGCTCACCATGTGTAAATGATGTGTCCCTTTAGGTAGCTGTAGAGGATGATGTAACAGTCTCCACCGTAGAAGTGGCCGTAGAGCGCAGGATCCACTGGCACCTTCGTTCCACTCTCAACTCGCCAGATCTAGGATCACAAACACACAGTAGTAACAAAAGTATTAGATGTAGTAATTTTCAAATTATTAATATTAGGAAAAGTAGTCGCAGTATTAGTAGAAGCAGTGATACTAGTATTAGTAGCAGTAGAAATAGTAGCAGTGGTAGAAGAAGTAGTAGTACAAGTAGTAGTAGCACAATAATCAGTAGTAGTAGCAGTGATAGTAATAGTGCTAGCAGTAAAAAGTAGTAGGAGCAGTAGTAGTTGTAGCAGTAGGATTATTACTAGTAAAAGCAGTAGCAGTAGTGGCAGTAGAAGTAGCACTGGTAATACCAGTGGAAGTAACAGTAGTATAGTTGTGGTAGTAGTAGTAGTATTGTTAGTATTAGCAGAAGTTTTATTACAAGTAGCAGTAGTAGGTGTAGTTGTAGAAGTAGAAGTAGAAGTAGTAAAAGCAGTAGTAGCAGTAGAAGAAATACTGGTAATAGCAGTAGAAGGAACAGAATAAATAGTAGTAGTAGTACTAGTAGCAGCAATGGTACTAGTACTAGTAGAAGTACTATTAGTATTGTTAGTACTAGCAGTAGTACTATTAAGAGTAGCAGTAGAAGTTTGTAAAAGTAGGAGTTGTAGAAGTAGTTGTTAAAGTAGTAGTAGCAGTAGCATCAGTAAGAGTAGCCGTGAAAGTAGTACAGCAAGCAGTCAAAGTAGTAGAAGTATATTATTGGTAGAACTAGTAAGTAAGTAAGTACGTAATAGTTATTTGTACTACTCAAACTAGTAGTATTGTTAGTAGTAGCAGTAGTACTATTAGTAGAAGAAGTAGTAATGTAGCAGTGGACTAAAAAGAGTAAGTAAGAGTAGTAGTAGTACTAGCCGTGTAAAATACATGTGTAACAGTAGCTCTAACTCTGAGATCCCAAAGAAGCTTTTAACACTCAGACTCCTCCAGGAAAAACTCTACCTCTATCTTGCCCTTTCCGTCGTCCACCATGCCGTGTTGTGCTGCCATGGCCTTGTTGTTGTGCAGGCTGGACGCGTCGAAGGGAACTTTCTTCACTTTGGCGATGCTGCCGATGGTGTAGGCCTTGCTGGGACCGGTCGTCTCGTCCTTGTCCTTCCAGTCGCAGAAGAACTGCTTGAACAAGGTGGTCTCTCCACCGCCGGGAAGTACCTGGATCTGTGAGGCAGCAGTCGAAACCATCAGCCGTCTGGAGTCTAGAGTCTATATCTTAAAAAAAAGCTCACCTGGCAATTGCTAGAGTAGTTCTTGTCTTTGATGAACTGCTGACCTGCTGCCATGGCCGCCTTACGTTCAGACATGTTGGCCTTGGGACCTGGAGAACCACATACACAAGTACTTGAATGTTCTTTTAGACCAGAGATAAGTTAGCTTAGAGCAACCGAAGTTTAAGACATAACATTTATGGAATCTATGTTTCAAACCCCTACATTTATTGAGAAACCTGGGTGTTGTACTTGACATGTCTCTAGTTCAACACTGAGAAAACTGACCAGAAACTGTTTGCTTCAACTGAGAAAAATCTCTAAAATTAGGAAAAATGGTGTCACAACATGATCTGGAGCTTATAATCCATGCGTTTGTGTCTTCTCGTCTGGACTATTGCAACAGTTTGTTTTCATGTCTTAACAAGAAGGAGCTGTCTCGCCTGCAGTTGATTCAGAACTCTGCAGCGAGAATTCTGACCTGCTCAAGTAGAAGAACTCACATTTCTCTGATCATTAAATCTCTTCACTGGCTGCCAGTTTCTTTCAGGATCCTTCAAGAAACATCTCAAGACATCTTTATTTGTTCAGGCTTTTCCTTGATTTTCTGAGACTCTTGTGTTTGTCTTTGTGTTATCTTGACCTTTTAAGTATTTATTTTATTCTGTACTTTTGGATTGTTTAAGCGCTTTGTGACCCAACTGTTTTGTTGTTATTGTCAATACATCATTATTTATATAAATGTCCCTAATGTGGGAAGAATAAATATCCATAAATCAATATTACAAACATGTATCCAAGCTTTCATAACTTCTTCATCTGGTGCATTTTATTATAGTGTCGAACATTCAATTAAATGTAAATTAAACTTACATTTGACACGGTGCTTAAGGACACATGTGCTAAATACTAGATTCACATTTTTAACAATTAAATACTAAATGAGCAAAATAAAATAAAATAATAAAAAATCCCTTTAAAACACTACTTTACTATTTATTATGATTTCTAAACTATTTTAATGAAAACAATGTGTTTTGTAACTATAAAAAATAGCATATATTTGTAATATATTAAATAGTGCAACATAGTATCACATATTATTACTATTGTTGTTGTTATTAGCTTGCTTTAATTTAATTAAATATTGGTACCAACGAATAGTAAGTGAAAGACCACACGTGGCCAATGATAATATACATTTATACCAACGCGCATGTGTTACCTTTCCACACGAAGATGGTTTTGTCGACGCCGTTGTCGAGGATGTAACACTCGTCTAGAGACAGCATGGCCTGCTTGAAGGGGCTGGACGGAGCCACCTCGGACACGGCCATGCGTCCAGAAGCGTCAGAGATCTGCAGGACAAAGAGGTCATGGGTCACCACGGTTTGTGAGTCGACGCGTTAACCGTAACGGATAGTCAAGTCAATGACCATGTAGAGGGCGCCCTTGTTCCTGTTGGCCTTTTCCACTTTATCGTCGTCCGGGGTGCTGGGAGCGATGGTGGTCTTGGGGCCCAGGGCCTACATTTGCAAAAAAAAAAAAAAACACAGGTTGTGTTTGTGTGTTGTTGTTGATGATGTCATGCTAGTCGTTTGTTTCTATAGGAAGAGCTAGCATGTAGTCGTGGCACAGAGTTGGCACCAACACAGAGACCCCCATTGTGTGGACTAGTTCCCACGCTGACCAGCTAACTGGAATAAAGACTCAAATAGAAACAGAGATTCAACAAGTGTCCAGTAGGGGGACGGGAAGTTGACCCACATCGATGAGCTCCTGCGGCTCCGAGTCCTCTTCCACCATGTGGAGCTTCGCCCTGCCGTTCCTCTCGTTGTCTCGGATGCCGATGGACACTTCTGAGGCCTTCAGTCTCTCGAAGCGGTTGCACTCACTGCCGCACCACTGGAACACATCCTGCAGGAAGAGATGAAGATATAATAATGATAATCATTTTATTTATATAGCACTGTTTTAACATTCGTTACAAAGTAACACGTCTTCCATTCAAGGAAAACAGTATTAAACGAAATTATAAAACACTGCAAATAAAGGAGAGTTAAAGCCTATTGATGAATAAGGGTTAAAAAGCGATATCACATAAAAATGAGTGTGTGTTAAAAAGAGATTAAGATAAAAGATAGAACTTAAGTACTTGTTTGGATTCTTTTTTTTCATCGTGATCCAGGTCTATAGTAGATACAACATGCACTCCATTTTAGACATTTTAATATTTAAAAAGATTCAATATTTTTCTGTCCTGATTGGCGATTCAATTTACTTTCTTACCTTGAAAATTCACAAAGATAAAAAATTGTTACGGGGTTGTTAATTTCACTTTGTGATGACAACTGACTCCTTTAAGAAACATCTTAAGACGTTTTTATTTGTTCAGGCTTTTCCTGTTGTGTTATCAGTTTTATCTTGACCTTTAAAGTATATACTTTATGAATATTGTTTTGATTGTTTAAGCGCTTTGTGACCCTGGTCTGGAAAAGCGCTATACAAATAAAAATTACTTACTTACTTACTTACTAACTTACAACAGCTAGCACCTCTTTCGGCAAGCTAAGCTAGCTGGTTAGCTAACTACTATTTCGTTTTAAATGTCCTTCCCTTTTCACCATTTTTATATTGTGTTCTGGGGTGGTATGATGTAACTTCCAAAATTGGTCAATATTTGAATCAAGCTCTGTGTGGATGCACTTGCAGGTTTGAGAACTTGGCTCCTGCAAGCCATTAGAGATTAATTTACAGTTCTGATCTCTTTAAAATACACGTAGACACCTTCAGAAGCTCATGAAATACATGTACGACATTAAGTCGTAAACTATCAGCAGGAGTAAGATTAATAATAGTTTTAGGCAGGCATGTACGAAGTGAAGGCTGTGTTTTCGGCTCTAAATCAGATTTAATTTGACCACGATCTCTGCTGTAAACTCTACTGTTCAACCTGGGACTGTATGAAACACTACGTTATTTAAATTGTGTTAAAAAAAAGAGTTTTCCTGACTGTTTTCAATTTTGTGTAGAACTGGTAGAAGACATATGCGCTTTTATTTTGAAATTCTCATTGAGATGTGGATACATTTTGCCCCCTTTTTCACTTTATCCAGTATGGCCCTCTTGTGATAGTTTTTGATGTTAAAATATTAGTAGATGATATTAGTGTTGAGTTTGTAGACATGAGTTGTAACCATATATGTTGTTTTTTTTGTCATTAACTTCAGATATTCTCTGGAGTAGGGGTTTCAAACTTGAGGCCATTCGTGGCTCATGTCATTATATTCTGTGGCTCTTCATTTATTGTCAAAAATTCAACCAAATGAACAGTTTAATCACACATAAACAAAACAAATTTGTTAAATACGTTAAAAAATAATCAGCTTGATGACCCCCTGACCTGAGGTCACTCTCCACAAGATCTAAACTCTGGTGGCCCCGGCCAGTTGAGTTTGAGACCCCTGCTCTAGAACCCTTTCCTGAATATTCCTGCTTATATTTTCACTTACAGAAGCAGCAGAGAGAAAGAGATAAGATGAAGAAAGAGATGTCACCTTTCCCAGGTCCACGATGAAGCAGTCTCCCTTGTTGAAACTCGTCCAGCACATCGGCACCTCCGTGGCCCTGATGGCCCGGCGGCCCTTGATGTGGAGCAGGCGTTTGACGTTCATGTCGTTGGTGATGACATGTTGGAAACCAGAAGCCACGCCTCCTTTCTGTAACGCAAAGCATGTTCTTCCTAACTCGAGTCTGAGTAGAAACACAGACGCTGGCGTGGTAAGTCTGAAGGTCTGGGTGGAAACTGAAGATAAACTCTGAGACTGGGGTGTTTGAAAAAAGCACATGAACCACAAATGAAATGCTTCAACAACGTCAAAAAAAAAAAAGAGTGACATGTTGTACCTTTGGGGCAGAATCGTCCCGCAATGTGCCATCCTTGATCCAGGCGTTTAAAAAAAAACAAAACAAAAAACATGCAAATGAGGGATATAAAGTTCCTATTATGACAACAAAATGAGGAAGCAACGTTGTGTGCGACTGTTTCTTGGGAACCACGACAAAGTCTGTCGGGGCCACGAACCCACAGAGCGTTGGAAACATTTGCAGGAATGTCTTCTGGGTTGTTAAGTTCTCCATGGAAACAGATTCTTGTTTGTTCTCGTCTATGTTTGCCCTTCACCGGGCCCTAGGTCACACATCTGTTTGTCATGAAGCCTTTTGTGTGTCTGAGCAAACATGTTTGATATTCAATGTCCTTCCAAACTGTTTGTGCGTCTGTATTAGTAAACAATATGTGTTGTCAATGTCATGCTTCTGTTGGCGAGTGTTAAGGTATAACCTTTTGTAAGTAAGTAAGTAAGTAAATTTGATTTGTATGCCGCTTTTCCTTGTGTTCCTTTTAGTCAAGTGCATGCAAGCATGTGTACATAGGTGTATTAAGCATGTGTTAACATGTACAGTATAATCCAGTTTTGATATCACGTACTTTAGTTTATTTAAAACATCTGCGTGTATTTGTGTGGTAATTTCCACCAACCTTCTACTTCTTCCACAATAGGTAAGTGAAGTAGTTTTAGTGTGTTGAAATAAAAAAGTGTGTTCACACATGCAGGACAGACTTTCCACTGTGAAGAATTGCAAAAGAAGTAAACAAGTATGTGGAGGTAATTACATTAAACCAGGAGGGGGGAGGGTTCCCAATGGAAAACAGATGGGTGGTCAACTCTGAATAGTCGAGGGATTCAGTCGACATCAGACGACAAAAAGTGGTCTGATCTGGTGAGATTAGCTGAACGGTAAAGTTCAGAAGGTGCTGATGAACTAGTATGTGGGAGGTTGGTCGTGTATGAGCGCCGGTCGTCTCATGATCTCTGTGAACTATGGCTCGAGGATGTTCCCACTGCTCCTTTTTTTTTAATCCACATCAATCCACTGTTGGCACAGTTTGCTCTTCAAGGCGGATTTTGGTGATCCTCCTTCTTCCACTAAATACTCACACATGGCAACCATTTCGCCTACACACCAACTTTATAGCGCAGACTAAGAATTCATTTTTCAAGAACTGATTCAGAGATTCGAATAGATATTAAATGTTTGTCTAAACACAAAACACAATTCAAATTTTTCTCATTTCCTCTTTGTTTTCACATTTGGCAAAAAAAAAGCCTGTTCAGCTGAAAAGTTGTCTGTGTTATTATTATGTTGTGAAGTGGAAACTACTGGTCATTATTTTGCATTAGATTAACCTTTAATCTGTTTTTACTCAGTCACGTGGTAAAAACACGTTTTTCTTTTAACAAATCTATAAAATAAAAAAAAATAAAAAAACAACAGGTTACTTATAATCGCCAAGTTTCCAAGATTCTCTAAGCTTTTGAGCTCTTAAGAATGCTATGAAAGAAGTAAGTTTTGCTCTTAGCTTAAGATTTTTCCCTAAGAATGAAATGTAAGATGGCGCTGATCCACTCTTAACAGCCTTCTTAGCGACCAAAAAAAAAATGAATAACACGTTTATATTTTCCTCACACATCTGCATTTATGAGTTTATAGTACTATTATGACTAAACTGATAACAAGGAAATAGAAGGAATACTACTCAGAGAGGCTCCACCTTGTAAGCCAACTAAGATCTTCTTACTTGAGCTTAAGATTCTCCTAAGAAGGCATTTGAGAACACGCATGGGAAACACCCGTATCTTAGCTGAACCCTTCTTACGAGCCTTCTTACTTCCTTAAGAATGATCGAATCTGGGAAGCCTGGCCTTATTCGTATTTGTAGTATTTGTACAAGTTTTTATTTAGTACGTTAGTATAAGTATTTCCAGCGTAAAGGAAGCGTTCCAGTTGAGGGAAAGATCTTTCCTTAATGAGAGTATAACCATAATTTGTGTTGGTTAAGTACAGTCCTTTTCCCTCATTCTCACCTGGTACTTGATTCCGGCCTTGAAGTATCCCATGAAGACGTTGGATTCACTGTTCTGCACCTCCCTGAACTGGACCGGGCTTCCTCCCAGGAAGTCATCCAGCTGCATGGCGTAGATGGCTGCCGACCCCTTCTCATCCTGTGAACACTCGTCCCCTGGAGAGACAGACATTTGCAAAAAACAGTGAACATCTTCCTGCAGTAAGAACTCCATGTGCTTTGTTCTTTCTTCCATTTCCTCCACAAGGTAAGTATCTAAAGTGTCACTTTCAAAATGTCCGACAAACCTATCTTTAACATCTCAAAAGGATTAACAAAGTGGCCGGTGAAGCCGTAATCATCGTCCACTTCATAATCACACGGTGATGTTTTCTATAAACAGATGTTTAGAGAAGAACCTATCATCGTCTTCCACCAGGATCCTCGCTCACACGGAGCCTTCTAAAGTGACCTCAAAAACAGCTGAGTCATCAGCTCATATCCTAGTCACGGAAACCACATGTGCGGGCGGAGGGATGGCACACAACATGGACAAAACTATCCCATACTTTTCCACGACCCCGGCCAAAAAGTATTATTCACGCTCCCGCGCGACTCCCTCGGCTGGAGCTTAAAGGCCCGTCTGTCTGCTGCCATGGAATCGGCACAAGGTTCCAGTGTGAGTGTTTCAAATGTGGGTTTATTTTGTTATGTAACACGGAGGGGGTTGGGGGGGCGAAGATGATTTTTCTAAAATAATCTACCAAAACAGAAGGCCCAAAGAATGGCAACTGTGTTGTCGAGTGAGTGTTCACAGCTTGTTGTGACATTTAGAACATTCCGGCCATTCATTCTGGATTTAGGAGTTATTTTCCGGAGAGACTTGGACACCATAACCATTGTTTATTCCTCTTTCTTATCCGCAAATAAATGCTTTTAATCCTTAACACATAATATAAACGTTATGTTAACATTTGCTTTAAATGTAGTTATTACAATATTAAATTTAAAGGTTTAATAATAAGCTTGAAACTTTAAATATCAATGGAGTAGTATTTCAAGCTACATTGTTAGCATAATTTAGCAAAGATTGATGAACTAGCTAGCTAATCGCTGGATGCTATGTCAATGGTTTATTCCTGAATATTGAATGAAAATAATATTTATGATGAAAGATTAAAGTGATAATTCAGATTTTCCCCCGTTTTCTACTCACTCTCATGTTGACTTTGGGATTATTTTCAAAGTAATCTGTTCCTTTTTAGAGTTATAGGCAAAAATGTAAATCCATATTACCGTCAATAATGGAGCTTGAAGTTCTTCGTCCAAAAAGACACAATTAAAAACATCCAAATACCTCCATACTGCTCGTCTGTAATGCTCCTCTTGTATTGAAGCCTCGACATGAGGAATAGTTTGGAAAAACATTAAACAAATCTATCTTTTAAGGTTTTTTTTGTAGCAGAAGCTTAAAGGCTAACATGCTACATAGACAGGAAACATTGGGTTAGCTCCCAGTGTCTACTGTCAACACTGGGAGTTTCCGCTATATTTATCTAGCCTTTTAGCTTCTTCGACAAACAAGAAGGCTTCCATACAAGTCGACCACCATTACAGACAAGCAGTATTGAGGTATTTGGATTTTTTCAAGTATGTCTTTTTGGACGAAGAAAATGAGCGCTGATCGCCGACACACTTTTTTGCCTATACCTTCAAAAACACACATATTAAAATAATCCCAACCCTTAGTCGACAACTATCCCTTTAAGCACACACTTTATTACAAGTTGCTTAAATAAAGTTTAATTAATAGTTAGCATGTGTAGCTATTGTTCTTATCACTGCTTTGTAAGCTAGCGGTGGATATTAGCATTGTATGTTAGCAAAATACTAATAAACAAACATCATTGTCAAACTGAATGACAGACGACACAAGAATTCAAAGGAATACAGCACATGACTTGACTCCGATCCAGCATCTCACTTCCCTGGTTCTAGCGACTGAATGAAGCACTAAAAAACAAACATGACGGTGCATCGGGCCAAGAGTGTTATATAAAACATCAAAAAAGGCAAGGGAGGCCATTAGCGAAAAAAACAAAAATTGTGAGGATTTGTGGGATTATGATACGAAAACTCATCCATGTGTGTGTGTTAGCGGTGCTGTACCCTGCCACATGTGGATGTAGTAGGACGGGGCCGACGTGGTGTAGAGCAGCAGGTAAGCGTCCCCGGTGTAGAAGCTGCCGTACAGAGCCTTCGGAACCGGCTTCAGGTCCAGACTCTCGATGCGCCAAATCTGCAGACCTGGAACCTTTCCAGCGCCCAAAAACTCCTTATGGGAAACCATGATGACTCTGGAAGAGGTCGGGGAGGAGAGACCGATTTAGTGTTAGCCAGGAGAGAGGAGACGGTAAAGAACATATACATGGTTTAGTGGCAGAATATACACGTTACCTAACAGGGAGCCCTGCAGATGGATGTTTAAACCAGTCAAACGTGTTCTTAAACATGCGAATACTCATTCATTCCATAGCACACATTCATCATGTAAGTCGTCTGGGTTCACAGTTGGACTGATAAGTCCACAAACATTTGTTTATGCAAACACACACTAGACTGTATGCATGTATAGACTAGTCTTGCACAGTTTATAGATACAGTCAGATATGCTGGCGGGTAGCAGTGGTTTCATGTCTGTGGTCTTGGACGGGCAGAAAATGGAAAGTTTGATTCACCTGAAGAGAGTTAATAGTTGTAATAAACATTTTATGTGTCTTCAGCACTTGGCTCAGGCATCAACTCTTTCCAAGTTGATTTCAACACTTAATGGGAAACAAAAGTGTTGATTTAAGTGTCTCTTAAATCAATCTTGGACCTCTATTGTGCTCATCAGTATGTGTCTGTTCGTACAAAACTATTTTTATTGAAATATTTACATTAGAAAATGTGCTAAAAACTGTACTTTTTTTTCTGTAGATTAAATCTTGTTTAACATAACCTTGCCCACTCTGCTGTGATTTGTCAAGCACAGAAGTTTTTCATCAATCCAGGAAGTCTCCATCTCCAAGGGACTCGTTGTATAAACAAAGTGGGGCGTGATTACAGCTGACTGGAGGAGGAGTGAAGACATTACTACATCATAATGGACTCCGCTCTCGTAACTTCTCATTCGCCGAGATTTCAGACTTTCAGGGGGAGAACTTTATAAAGTAATAACTTCAAATCATGATAAGGTATTTACTTCATCTTGGAGAGGAAGACTTCAACATTCGAAACATGAGTCAGGAAAGTTTTCACATTAGTTGCCCTTTAAGTTATTTAAACTTTATCTCTTACTTTGTTTATGATGTGACACTTAAGGGGGGGCAGCAACACATACAAAAATAATTATACAAAATAAAATTGAGTAAATGGAAAGTTAGACATCTGTGAGATTTTGTTTGTACTTGAATAATTTGTGACCGCAAGATTACGCAGATTACAGTTCCCCCAGATTACATAATAGCCAGATTACAAGTGGATGCAGCAGCAGGATTATTGCAGCGATGAATCATGTCTTTGCTGTAGTAAACACTCCTGTAATGTCTTCAACTCACGCCATATAGATCATTGATGCACGAGTGAAATTAGGTGAATTACATCTCAAAGATAATCTTCAAAATTCAAACTCAGTTGTTAGAAACTTATATATTTTTGACTCTAATAGTTACAACTGCAGTGCATTATGGGACTTGAAGTATCAGCAATAGGAGTGGTTTAAATAATAAGATGTTTAATTAAATCCATTATGTTTTGCCTTGTTTGCGATCTCCTGAAGGAGGTTGGTGGGTTCAGACTGTCAAACACAAGCATTAAGTATTTGTCACATATATTTAACATTGAAACATTTTGGATTTTCACTGGCATTAACATGACATGTCAGTAGTACGTAAACATTTGCATGGGATTAGAGTAAATCAATATGTTTTTAGTTTCAGCTTTTTGTTCCCACCACAGTTAGTTCCCGTGTTACGCCTGAAAGACGCGATTATACAGCCGCAAAAACATTGATTAGAATAACACTCTGTCATGGAGTCGGTGGAGTGTGTTCAGCTGTGTGTTTGTTAAGTAGGAAGCTCGTGTTTCAGCAGAGAAAACAGCCACTGGATTTACCGTCACGGGCCGATCAATACTCGAGAAAACCACTCAGTATTTTAGACCATCAAGGAAGTGCTTCCGTGTCATTAGGATTTAAACAATTTCTTTAACTGACAGAGAACAACTGCAGCAGTAATATTCAGGAAGCCTTGCAGCAAAGATAAAACTAAACTTCAGTTTGAGCTTTGAAGTATTTTTCTCTTGCAGGATAAGACGTAAAGATGTTTTAAAGTGAGGCTTATTCGTAAAAAGGGGTAAAAGATCTATTTAAGTTATTTAATTTGCAGCCTGTCTGATAAGCATTGTCCTTGTTTGACACGAGCTCCACCCCTGCACCATAAAACATGAGACTTTATTTGATTTCACCCCTTTGTAGCTTGTTTGCTCTCATTTAATTACCTTTTTAAATGTGTTGAGCTTTCTCATGGTAGACACCGTATTTTCAGCAGCTTTATGTACCTTGACTGCTCTTTTTTTCTGTGATGTATATTATGTTAAAATAATTATTATTTGAAGATCCTTGGTTTATGTTTTCCAGACCATCGCAAACATCTGCGAACGGCTCTTCTTCAGGTGCTGTAGTGACAGCTTCTATTCCTTAATAATACAAATATTGTTTGTGTTTATGCAGAATTAGTATGTTTTGTACTTTATATTCTTATAAATTATCTTAAGGACAAGAAACTGTATTTAATTCATTAATAAAAACAATTGTACTTTTTTTCCCGTGTGAAAATATCTTAAGGGATGAACATTATACAAGATGAAGTATTACATTTTAAGCTTATAGTTTTTACATTTTATCAAGTATTTTATATCTTTGATGACTCAACTTAACATGCATTTGGATATAACCAAAGATTTTGTGTAAATAAAACAGTGCAAAAATAACAGAGCAGATAGTGTGTCTTTACTAACACAAAAACTAAAAAATATATATTTGTATTTCAATGTAATTGTCACTTTCCGCTACAATATTTACACGCTGCACCTTTATTGACTGTTGCATAACGCCCACTACTTGCACTTCGCTCTGTAGTCGTTTTCTAAAAGCGTGAGACTTCAACATTTGTTTTTCAAAGAAAGAAAGAAAACAAGAAGAGAGAAAACATCTGGAAAAACGATCCGTTTCAACTTTGCATGAGACTCACGGCTGTGGCTGCAGCGTGATCAAAGTTCGCCACGAAGGACTTTTCGAAGAGAAGGACTCACAGTTTGCAGGGCGATGCGAGGAGAAGAAGCGATGGTGAAGGATGAAGAAGTGGGAGTGTTCCAGTCAAGACTGTGGTTTTTGTTTTAGCTTTGCACGGGAGGTGGAGGAAGAGGAGGGCGGTCGTGTCAGAGAAGAGGAAGCTACGATTGGTCTGCAGCAGCAGCTTATGTTAAAACACAAAGAAACGCTTCCAGGTTCTTCAATTTGTTGCCTATTATAGATCTTTTTTTTCTTCTTTTTTTCCAGTTTTCACTTCTCGTCAGATCAGCAGGAGGAGGAGCAAAGATGTGTGTTTGGATGCCAAGGCTGTGTTTGAGTTTGGCTCAGAGAGAATCTTGTGACTGCAACAGTGATGAGAGGATGACAGTCTTGACATTTGGAATAATAAGACATTTTTAAAAACAATTTACTTACATGGTAACAGCTGGTTTATTTACCAAAAAACTGCATGTTTCAAGTATAAAATGGATCATAAACATACACTAAATGTGACTTATTAGAAGGAAGAAAGTTTACAATACACTGAAAAGAGGTACTTCCTGAAGGACCTAATACCAACAACTTGTTTTGTGTCACGAAGGGTGTCACAAGTGGGATGTTCAACGTGGTTGTACGCTCTCAAACATAAACTGTGAAGATGCTGCCTACTTCTTTTTTTTCACCCTGATCCAAAAAGAAAAAACAAGTATTCTGGTGGGTTGTGGTTTCTTTTTTTGTTAATGTACAACCCCAAGTTTATTTTTAACAAGGGACCAAGTTTTCCCACAATACCAGACCAACCACATGCCAGGGAGCTTCTGTGGGTTTACAGCAAGGATTGTGTTTTACTTGTTGTGTCCTTGACGACTCCTTAAAGTAAGATAAGTATAATATCTGAGGGTCTCACACACAAGAAGCATCATTTCTTTGTCATAGAAAAAGAAGGCTTTTCTGCCTCGTGACAAGAATAATTGACAATAATATATATTCTTTTTAATCCATTTGATTTATAATATTTCCATTAATATTTGAAAAGCATGTATTATTTTGTAAATTGACTTTTTATATTTATTTTCATGTACGGTATCTACTATAATGTTATTAAAAAAAAAACAGAGCACGCATTTATATTTCTAAAAAGGTTCCTCTTTTCATCTCCAGGATTATATATAACCATAAAATGTTCTGAAACAAGATGGCTGTTTTTAGAGGGTCTATTTTTAAAAAAAAAACCACTTTTCTAGAAATTATATAATGGTGACCCAACACTTAGAAGTAAAGATAATATAAATAACTAAACATGATAAAAAGAAGAGTGGGTGAGGTAAACAATATTTCATCATTTTGTCATGTAGAAGCTTTAATAATTATTCCATATTTTGATAGGAAATCAAACAAATTCAAAATAACAAAAACTATTATGAATGTAAATGTCATTAACTACTACTAAAGGGTCACATATGGCCCTCCTCAACCACACTTTGACCTAAAGCCATCATTTGTCTGACGACAGAGGTGAATGTACAGGTTGGTTGAAGTAAAGTTGAAACTTGTATTTACAAAATAAACACACAGAGAAAATCTCTAACACTGTCTTTTATCAGAATCCACAAAGAAACATCAAGGCTTTTCCTTGCTTTTCTGGAACTCCTGTTGTGTTATCAGTTTTATCTTGACCTTTAAAGTATATACTTTATTGAATATTGTTTTGATTGTTCAAGCGCTTTGTGACCCTGGTCTGGAAAAGCACTATATAAATAAAAATTACCTACTTTCTTACTTACAACAGGGTGTGTCTCTTCTCGCTGTGCACGGATGTAAATGAGGATTTAAATGGATTGTAAATTCATTTGCATTTCTTTGTTTTCCTGCCACCCATGCAGACGCACAAAAACACACATTTGAACCAGCACGCTCATTACTAACCCGTAATAACAGTGTAACCCACAAAGCTGATCCCAGCAGCACCCGGAGGCCGAATCACAAGAATCACACACACACACACACACGACACACCCAGCCTGATGGAATCCAAAGGTGATGAGAAACGTGTTTATCCTCAAATGTTACCGACTCAACGATGATACCGTGTGTACACTCTGGCAGAGCGACTTCATGGACGCGCGTCAGGTGATGTTCTGGGTCGTGCATGATTTACCGGGTTTTCCCACATTCAACAGAGCAGCGTTGTCCAACTTTATTAGCGACGAGTCAGCAGTTTGGCTGCGGATTGAAAGCAAATTGAGTTTGAAATTGATTTTATAAAAAAAGAAAAAAGGAGAAGCATTATTTGACATTCATTAGTTGATGTGTGTGCAAGGCAGGGCTGTAATCCTGAAATTTACCACCGACTAGACAAGCAAAGATGTTACCTAAGATGCAAATGTTACTGTCATCCTGTAAAAGTAATGGTTCGTAAAGAAATAACAATTAAAATAAAGCTCAATTTCATTTATTTCTTCTATGTCAGCACCTTTAATCAGAAGCTTAGCTTAGATTTCTTGCACATATCGAATGAACATAGTTTTATCTTGGTGTGATAATCCCTGATTATCTAATAATTATCTCAATTTTCAAAGTTATTCTTTAGACTTAAGAAGCTACTATATGAACATATTAACTACTCATATCCAAATATATCCAATAATACATCCCATAATATAGGGGTCAGCAGTTCAAATTCCCCGGGGGCCACATTATAGAGTGAGTCAAGCCATATAAAGGAGCCAGAGTATGATTAATTAAACAAAAATACATAAAACGATTTAATACTAAATATCAAGTGGGATTACCTCATGACAAAAAGTAACTTTAATATTAAAAAACTGTAAATTGTGTTTATTTTGTATTCCCTTTATTTAAAAAAAAATCTCAATATTCAATCAAATAATTTTGAGGAGCAAAAATGAAGAAAGAAATTCCTCAAGCAAAGAATGTCAAGTAATACTAAGAGCTAAACTTGTAATTATTCGTGAAAATGTATCCAAAATAAAATTGTTTTCTACATTTCTACACAATCGAATAAAAACTGTCAACCAATATATAACTATAATCATTTAAGCGGTTACACAAAAAAACACAGTAACAACGAAAAACTATATTTATTTATAATTATTATTTTTTAATTCTAATTGGTCGCTGGTTATGGACAGAATTATCCATCACAAATCTTTTGTTTTTGAAAAGCAAGCTATTTTAGACGGTTTGGAGAATTGACAATGCTTTTGGGGACATTTTGCGAGTGTAAAGGAGTTGTTTCATATAAAAAAAAGTACGAGAATGAAGCTAAAACGTTACATTAAGACCATTACTCTACGTGGCGCTAACTGAGGTGGTTTCTTCCTGCTACAGGAAGTTGGTTAGTCTCTCGCCACAGACAAAGTTAAACAGCAAACAGATCCATAAACAATAAAAGCTTTGTATCGTTCAGATTTCACTCAAGTTAGGAATACCAGGAGTGCCATTATTCCCAAATTAATAAAAGGAGAATAAAAGAAAACTATGCTAGCCAAGCTAAGCTAAAGCAGGCTTGAGCTATCGGTAGAAGCTAAGCTAGGTTAGTTACTTTTTCTAACCTTAGTCTTGCTTATACAGGTTAATACACATTGTCTGGGATTGTTTTAGGTTTAAATATGGTTTGAAAAACATAAGATTTATCCTTAAAAACTGCTTCCTAAGTTTGTTTTAGTGTGTAAAAACTGGAACACAATTTATACATATGGCACATGTTTAAGGTAAGGTAGGTTAGTGTAATTCTGGTATTTCTAGCAAAATTATGTTATACAGTTATTTTTTGGGGGGAAATGCTTTTAAAATAGTGTTTTATTATATAACATTTCTAATTAAATGTATTTAAAATGAAATATCACACAATAAAATGGCTTATTTATTTTATGATGTCATGGTATAATTATGTCTAATCTTTTGCATGTTTTTGTTCACTTTGGAACCACATTTAAAAACAATGATTGATAAATATACACAGACAGATGTAAAATGGTTATATTTAATATAAGAGCATGATTTGAAAATGATACAATATTACAGCTTGAGCTTATATTACAATATCCTTTGTATTCTTTATTTCATATTAATGTGGTCCCTGAGGGAATCTAACCGCCCACCACTGCTCTAGAAAAACTTTTCTCTCCGACAAAGGTACTTCTGGGATCTATTGTGAGGCGATGGCTCTACTCTGAGTCCCTCATGGGTGTCAAAAGATGATTGGAGGACAGAAAGACTTGAATGAAGCCATAAAACAGTATAAAGTCCGACGGACTTCTGAGCAAAACAACATTGATACCTTCATACCTAGTGAGAGAATCTGATGAATTATTAACACGATTTAATGATCTTTTAGACGATTAAGTCTTACTTTGCTTCGTCATCTGACATCAGCGAATCTATCTCAACACTTTCACAAAAGTGTTTCCCGGTGGAAGGAGCTTCATGTGCAGCCAGATAAGAACGGAGTCGTATATTTGGACATTTGCCCCCATTAAGGTAATAAAGAGCGGTCGGGCTGCGAGGAAAGATAACATTTATCTACGTCCTGCAACGTCTGTAACGCACGACACCGAATATAGAAAATGCTTGTTGAACAGCTGATGCGTGACGACACGGAGTTTTTACTTGACCCTGATTTCTTTTATTCAGTGGATTTACTCCATTATATCTTCTGTGGATTCAATATTTGACTTCATTGATTTTGAAGAAAAGGTCTGTTCTTTTGTTTTTATTTGATTTATTTTAGGCAGAATGTGTTACTGTACTTTTTATGTTGCTGTGTTATGATTCTGTAAATATATGGAAAAAATATATAAAAAATAAAAAATATGAAAAAATCCAATTGCAATGGATGAAACGAAAACGACCACTTTTGGATTATTTAGTCACTATTATAGTGATTTGATGTTTTGAATTAGTTATAATAAATATTTCCCCAATTTTTTGTATTTTAAAAAATGTGAAATCTACATTTTTTGTTTAAAAACGCAGGATTATTCAGAAATGTAATATGTTTTGCTTTAGAAGGAATGTGAATATTATTCATTTAAATGTGTCAAATATCTGATATCAGCAGATTCTTCAAAATATTAAAACATTTATTTTTTTTTTAAATTAATTAAATTATTTATTATTTATTTAATAATGTGCCATTTTATGTTAATGTATCTTGTTTTATATCAATTGATTGTATTTTATTTTAAAAAAACAGTTTGTATCCCATTCGTATTATTTCATTTTTATACTCACAACAGATTCCTGTATTGTGTTTTCAAGTTTTCTGATACTAAAACACTGTCAAGAATGTGACGATAAAGGGTTATGAATAAAATAATTATATATAAATGTATAAATTAAATGTAAAGATCAATAAATGTGTGAATCAATACGAAACTGTTGAAATAAAAAATTACTTCTGATTTTACATTGTTGAAACACTGAGCTATTTCTGTGTATTATCTATTATTTATTCATTTAATTTTGTTATTACATACATTTACTTTATCATGTTTTAAAACTTTTTGCTTTTCTGCTTGTTTTTCGACTTTGATTTATTTCAACATTTTAATTTGTATTCACCTATTTATTTATACATTTAGTAATTTATAGTTATGTCATCTATCGCTATGATAGATCCAAGTCTCTTTGCCGACTCATCAGTGACATCATCAACTCCTCCTTGACCTCTGGCACTGCCCCCCCATACTTAAGGTAAGGTAAGGTAAGGTAAAACTTTATTGATCCCTCAGGACCTCATCTATCAAACTTTCCAAACTGGCTTCTCATCTCTAACTCCACCTCTCCTGGTTCAATCCATACCTGTCTGAAAGATTTCATTTTATAGCAAAAATCCTGCACCACCCCTTCCTCATATGGAGCCCCCCAAGGCTCAGTGCTTGGCCCCATCCTCTTCATGCTCCCACTTGGTCACATTATCCGTCGTCGTGGACTTCACTTCCACTGCTATGCCGACAACACCCAACTCTCCATCACCAAAAGCCTGCACAAATACAAATGTCTTCTAACACCTCATGAATCACTCTCCACCCTCCCTCCTTCTTTGTCCTTTCTTCTTCTACAGATTGTTGACTTGTTGTGTGTGTTCATTTCTGTCTGTGTGTAATTGTTGGTTTATGTAAGGCGTCTTTGTGTACTTTGAAAAGCGCTATAAATGTAAAAAGTAGTGCGAAATAATAAGGTTTTAGCAAAGTTTGACAGACGCCAGAACACATCTGATGCAAAGAGATAAAAAGATGATGTTTGCCATTTCTAAGGCTCAGGAAGTAAGAGTCACGCACACAAAACCACCGGGCCGTCCACATCCCCTTAAAGAGAAAACCTACAGCGAACAGTGCGTCAGAGAATGAAACTAGATAGATGTGAAAAAAAAAAGAAGGAACATCTTGCACCTCACCAAGCTCTTGCAAACATGACCACCTCCCTTCAGACACGCACGGATCACGAGCTTCTGTCAACTCCAGCCGACAGAACAAACATCTTTACAGTAGATGATCAGCACGAGCGCCACCATCATGAGAGGCATTATGAAATGATAAGAATTATTATTAGAGGAAGTTTGAATGACGAACACAATTTAGCTTTTATGCAGACGTGCATGTTATGATACAGTTGACGGTTCTATCCAAGCAGGAAGTCAAAACCCACATTATGGGAAATTGTCTGGTAAAAAACAGAAGGAATTTTGTTAAATAAGAGGTTGTGAGTTGAATTTCAGTTAGTGTGAAAAAGTTGAACGATCCAGGAAGTGCTTTTGGACATATAGGTCACATGATGAAGACAGACTGAGCGTGTAATTGTGCAAATTATCAATTTCCAAAATTGTAAAACTATTTTGCAAATACAAATGATTAAACACTAAATTTTCTGCAGTGTGTAATTGCTTTTTATTGGTTTGAAAATGTGATTCCTGGTTTTGCAAATCATTTTTCACAATTTTGCTTTTTGTTAAATATATAATATTGTTAAAAAAAAAGAGAAATATCACTTATGATGAAAAGAAAATAATTGGTAACGGATTTAATCAGAATTTTTAAATACAAACTTTAAACCATAAACCACTGAGGTAGCGCCGTCTGGTGGTGGGAGGCTGAGATGTCCTAAAAATACCAACTTAATACAATAAACTTGAATTCCAGAATTCATTTTTAAATTCCAGTTGTCAGACTCCAAGCCTCGATGGATGAGAACCTTCATACAAGATTGTTCAAGTTTCAATGTGATCGTCTTGATTCTCAGATTGCTGAAGTCAACCAGTTGTCACGGTAACACGATCCCCCGTCAGCAACGAGAAACAGATGTTGGTGAAAACTACTAAATTTTAAAAAGCAAAATTACTCAATTAAATATAGGAAATAGTTTATTCACAAAATGTAAAAAAACAAAACAAATATAAACATCAGATTACAAACAACAAGAATGACTCATTGATATGGTCTAAATATGGAACTAGAATGTTCGTCTTATAAATAATATAAACATTATTATTACCGTTATAAGTTAATTCATATGACGGGGAATTGTTCTTCGCTGGCTAATGTAGTGCAGACGTGTTGAGGCTCATGAGCGTTCCTGCTTCTTTCTTTCCTCTCCTGAGTGAGCGTGACGAGTCTTCTCTCTGCAGGGAAAACAATCGCGACATGAATAGAGGAACAAGAGTTGCTTCAACAAAAGTGTTTAGCAACCGTTAGCATGTCGACACAGACAACTGTCGACACCGTCCTGTTGTAAAACATAAAAAGTGTATTTAACATGTCTTTTACGGAAGTATATCAGAACTCGCATTTCTCTGATCCTTAAAACTCTTCACTGGCTGCCAGTTTCTTTCAGGATCAACTTTAAAATTCTGGTTCTTACTTTCAGATCTATTCATGGTCAGACTCCTCCTTACATCACTGATCTGATCCAGCCTTACACCCCAGCTCGGACTCTGAGGTCTGTGGATCAGAATCTACTGATGGTTCCTGAACACGCTTCAGGACCAGAGGAGAGAAATCCTTCCAGACTGTTGATCCTAAGCTTTGAAACGATCTTCCTCTCCCTCTGTGTTTGATGATCTACTGACTCCTTCAAGAAACATCTTAAGACCTTTTTATTTGTGCAGGATTTTCCCTGATGTTCTGTGTTTGTCTTATGTGTCTTGAACTTTTAAAATATATATTTTAACTGTGTATTGATTTGTGACCCTGGTCTAGAATGGCACTTTACAAATAACATTTACTTTACTTACTTTACTTTTCCAGGGGGCTTCTGGGAAAGGACTTCCTGCTTTGCCAACGTTTGGTTAACGAACTGCAGCATCCCCGTGAGTGAGCTCAGATCCCCGTCCTCGTCCACCAGGGTGGACCCTCTCCTGGACCCCCGCTCCTCCGTCAGGCTCACGAATGTGCTGGCGTTGGACACGCTGTACGTGAGCGGGTCAAACGACCCGTCGGAGGTCGCCTCCATGGAGTCGGGATGGTGCCAGCTGGCGTCCGCCGCGTTGTCTTGGAAGGAGGTTTCCGACGGCTGCTCGGCCAGGGCCTTCCTCAGGGAGGCCTTGAGGCTCAGAGGGAGGTCGAGGGACGAATCCACGTGACTGTCCTTCAGCCAATCACAGACCAGACTCATCTCACTGGGACGGCTGAATTCTGAAGAAACGGCCCTGTGCAGTGATGAGGATGAGCTTGTGTGTCTCTCCAGTTCACCGGCAGGAAGATTCTTGTCTTCTTCCTGAAGGTCCTTCACCTCAGATTCCTGAAACATAACTCGTATTAAACATTTCAAAGTGAAGAAGCGAGTGGACAAACTAGTACCTGGACCAGAGGAGACTTGTGCTGCGTCTCCACAGCTTGAGAAGAGAAGCAGTGACTCTCCAGCTGAGCCGTCTGGACAATGTGCAACTGGACCTTCAGTTCTTCCACCTGGAACTGCAGCTGGCTGTTGTGCTCTCTGGCCTGCTGGTACAAGCTCTGACTTCTGTCCACGTTCGCTTCAGTCTGACGCAGCTGGTTCTGGATCTGGTCCAGCTGTGTTTGGAGGCGACACCTCGCGCTCCGTTCTTGATCCAGCTCGACTTTGGTCTGTTCCAGGCACATTTTAGCGTGTTCGTATCGAACTTCGGCCTGTTCCAGCTGGTTCACGCACTGCTGGAGCTTCACGGCGAGCTGATCCTGGGACGATCGCATGTTGGACGACATCTGCTCCGACACCTTCAGGATCTGACCCCGGGTCTGCTGCAGGGACTCCAACTGAGGGGCACAGAAGATGGAAGGGCTGTGAGATGATATTATAATCACAACTATTTTGATTCATGATTTAATCGTGATTATTTGATTGATGATTAAGTCACGATAATTTTGATTCATGATTTAATAAGGATTTCTTATTTTTTATTTATGATTTAATCACAATTATTGTAATTCATGTTTTAATCGTGATTATTTTATATATTGATTTAATCACGATTATTTTGATTCCTGATTTATTCACGATTATTTGGATTCATGATTTAATGATTTTTGATTTATTTATGATTTAATCACAATTATTGTGATTCATGATTTAATCGTGATTATTTTATATATTGATTTAATCACGATTCTTTTGATTCATGATTTAATCACAATTATTGTGATTCATGATTTTTTTATTCATGATTTAATCACAATTATTTTGATTCCTGATTTATTCACGATTAATTTGAAACATGATTTAATTATTATATTTTTATTTATGATTTAATCACAATTATTGTGATTCATGATTTATTATTATTATTATATATTGATTTAATCACGATTCTTTTGATTCATGATTTAATCACAATTATTGTGATTCATGATTTAATGATTTTTTATTTTATTTATGATTTAATCACAATTATTTTGATTCATGATTTAATAACAATTATTGAGATTCATGATTTAATCACAATTATTGTGATTCACTATTTAATCACAATAATTGTGATTCATGATTTGATCATGACTATTTTAAATCATGATCTAATCTTTGATTTATAATATAATCAACTTTCATATTATACGATTCTCTGGGAAAATGTTATAATCAAGACTATATTAATTCATATTAAGATCACTTTTCTTGGGATCCAGATTATGATCATTATTCTTTCCATTCACATTTTTACTAATATGATTTGAATTTATTTGACAATTAGCCTCTTAAAAACAATAGAAAACAACAAATAAATGATTTTAATTAAGTTATATTTCCTAAACCTTTTAGTAAATACAATTGATTTGGTAGTTAAAGAATGTTGAGCTCTACTGAAAGTAAAAAAATGTTTCGTTGTACAGTAAATTGTTACGTTTACTCTTTGAGACAGTTTTGAAGTAGAAAAGGGTTGTATATTCTCTTTGTTGAGCAGCTTTCATCAGAACCATGTGTCGTGACCACACTTCAAAAACTACGCGTGCATTAAGGGAAGTGCAATAAAAAGGAAGAATCCGAAAGAAACAGAACATGAAAAAGTGAAGTAGCTTGCTTATGAGGTTAGAACCAGTCTGTGAGCATCACCTCCTTGCTGTGTCTCTCCCTCTCCTGCTGCAGCTCCTGCTCGAGAGACGCCACCGAGCTCTTCAACCGCGACTCCGACTGTCGCCAGTGCGCCCCCTTCAGGTCAAGCTCCTCAGTCAGGCAGCAGAGCTTAATGTCCTGGATCCAAATTAGAGTGTTCATATTTTTTATTTTATAAAAAAAACATCACACACTGACCTTCTCCTTCAGCAGCATTTTGGTGTCGTCCAGCTCTTTGCTCAGAGATCTACTCTCTCGTCGAGTCTCCTCCAGGTCTTTGTGTAACGTCTGGAGCTTCTGAGATTCCTGAGACATCAACACATGCATTTGTTACTTATCTTAACTTGAAGCTCACTTACAATAATTATCCAGAAACCTCTTAATTTGATTTAACTTTGCTAAAAAAAAAAGGGAATTGTGAATTTCGGTTCCATTTTCTTTTAAACCTCTGGAAAATATCAAAACAAGAAGCCAAAATAATAACCTGTTCTGTTTCTCTATGGTTTCGTGGCAAAGTATCTTGCAGCAAAAATAAAGAGAACTTTTGATTAAATTTCATAATTATCACAAATATTATCTACTTAAGTCAGTGTTATTGTTTGTAAAATCTTACTCTACAGGATTTTCTACCTCTTATTCTTGTTCTTGTTCTCATACAGTCAACTTGATAATGTTTACGTTCACAGCACAGAATCAAAAAATTAACTAAAAACCAAGAACAGCGTCCTCTAGAGGAGAAATGTGACCACGTTTCTCAAGTTTCTCTGAATATCTTTTACATAATAAAAATGTAAACTCAATCCAAACCAGTTTTTCCTCTATGATTTTTCTTATTTATTATCATTTTATTTGTCTTTTACCCCCGTAATTAAATTGCTTTATTTTTAGCCATTTAAATAACTTTATATAAAATAAATGTATTTTTGCAGGATTAAGAGAGAGAACTTGATCCTTTTTTCCTTTCTTATTTCTCATGTTTTTTGTTCAGTTTCCCCATCATAACAAAGCTATATAAGAAAACCCTAAAAGCTCTGTTAATGATTTTAAATGAGGTATTATTTTTTCCCTTATCCACACCTAAAAACTCCTCCAGTGACCCATTTCAACCTGTGCATTCAACTCTTTTCAAAAGACCTCCACTGCACTGTAAAAACAGTTTTCATCCCTTTCTTTTCCCGACCTTTGTACGTCTGCCTGTAGTTTCCTGCTGTGCGTCTCTCAGCTCTCGCTCCTTCTCTTCCAGTTGTTTCTGCAGAGACTCCACCTTCCTGTCCATCTCCTGCTTGTGATCCTTGATGACCACGTCCAGCTGCGCCAGCTTGAACGATACAAAGACACACAATCAGGCCCAAGAAATTGATCACAATCGTGTGTGTGTGTGTGTGTGTCGTACCAGCTTGGCTCTCTGCTGCAGCTCCCACTGCCTCTCCTTCAGGGCATTTTCCAAGTCTAAGACCTGGTGAGTTCTGTGCTCCAGCTCCCTCTGGGTCTCGCTGAGAAGCCACACATTCATGTAAATATTAGAATATATTTCAGGCATAACTTATCTTAAAATAGGGAACATGAAAATTCTTTATCTTTATATGTTTTTATAAGATCTTTGGAGTCATATGACGAGTCTCCACCCACTTAAGGAGTAAGAACCATGACGTGAGATGGTGAGAAACTATAAATAACTAAGATTAATTGATCTTTTGTCCAAGTGTGGGATATGGATCACCAGTGAAGCATATGATGATGGTGTGTTACAAGTGAACAAATGACACTTTGGAAAAGCTTTTAAATGGATTTTCAATATTTAAAAAAAACACACATTTTTACAAAGTTTGATCAAAACAATAAATTCACATCCTTGTTCGGCTCATGGATCATTTTCACATGGAATAGAAAAGTGCATTATCGGTGCATGTGGGGCAACACGTCGGGGGCTCTTTGGTTACACAACTGTCCGTCACATTTTTTGGTCGGGTGTTCGTGTTACATTTCCCTCGTCTCTCTCGCGAGAGCTTCTCCCTCACCTAAGTTTTATTGTCAGCTTGTCGACCGAGAGCGATCTCTCGTCGGCGATGCTCTGCGTGATCTGCAGGACGTCCTGAAGCTCCTGCAACTGCTTCAGCGTCTCGCTCAGCTCGGACCGGACCGACTGCAGCTGCTCCTCCAGAGCCTGGACCCGCTGGACCGAGTTCTGCTTGTCGGCCTCGGAGCGGTGGAGCCTCTCCTCCAGATCCGCCACTGAGTGGAGAAGTAAAAAGCGTGAAAAAAAAGTGTAAATCCGAACCTGGTACGACGACTTCTTCACTCGTGAATCTCACCTTGATTGTTCTTGCTCTCCAGCATTTTCTTGGAGTGTTGCAGGTTCTCCTCCAGGTGAGAGAGCTGAGAGGACTTGGCCGTCACGTCTCGCCTCAGACGATGTAGCTCGGAGTTTTTGGTCAACAGCTCCCCTTTGAAGGTCTTCATCTCGGCGGTCAGATTGCTGCCATGTTGAAGACGAGCACATCCGTGAGGATTCAACAGCAGAAGAAGAAAGAAATACAGTCCACTCAAGTCACTCACCTTAACGTGAGCAGAGCTCCCATGGTCGACTTCAAATGAGGCCAAAAATTAAATCAATTCATTCAATTCATTAAACTCGGCCAAGCATGGCGCGTTCAGCACCTTCCTCATCCTCCGCTTTCAAAAGCTCTAACGACTGGACTTTATAAAGCGTCTTCCCGGGTCACGGGTAAAGAGGGACGGACTACTCTAGCCTACAGGGAGACGGGGATGTGGTGGAATCATACGACGACAAAAGCTGCAAACATCACGATTACACGGTAGCTCTGAGAAGGCTCAATTTGAAGAAAAAAAAATAAGATAAGAACTATTAATATCCAATAATGTGTCTTTCTGCGCAAACCTTTTTTTAATAAGCACAGAGCATGTGATGGTTTCCCTACGGAAGCTGGAAAGTGGCAATATTTTTGTTATTTTTGACTTTAATCTGTAAATCTAGGCGGAAGAAGAACTCAGGATTATTGAGTAATCACTCGATGCATTTGTGTCTCTAGTGAAAAGCGCTTAAACAACGGAACAATACACAGTTAAAATAAATACTTTATAAAAGGTCAAGACAAACAAGTGACAAACATGTTTAAGAAAATTAAGAAAAGCCTGCACAAATAAAAAAGATCTTAAGATGCTTCTTAAAGGAGTCGGTAGACTAAAGCAAACGCAGAGGGAGCAGAAGATGAAAAAATATATACAGACTGAAAAATATTTTCGTTCCCACAGAGACGAGTTTAAGAAGGAGTAACGAAATCCTGTTGTTATTTTCCCCAGACACCTATATCAGAGTATATCTAATTTATCACATTTAATTTAACAAATTATTTTATTTTGTTAGTCAGTTACTGCTGCGCTGAGCTGAATTGATGGCAAAGAAAAGTTCCACATACAGTTGACAATGCTGTACAGCAAGGGTGTCAGACTCAATCAGACAAGGGGCCGAAAAACATTTTAATTTAACCAAACTGGGTTTAACAATGAGTCTCAAATTCCTTTGTTTAAACCTCAGTTTTGCTAATATAAGAAATCTCTATGTACTTGTTGAAAATCTCTGTTTCTTACCTCAGCATTTTTATGTTATTAGTATATCAACATGAAGAATTCTCTATTTTTATTTTAAGACAACGGTCCTTCACACATGACTTGCGTGGACATATTTGGACGTCAGACCTTGAGTTTAACCCGAAAGGAAACGCAGGTAAAAAGGTGAAGAAGCTTCTCACCTGATGTTCTCAGACAGTTGTGTGTTTTTCTGGTTCATCTGCTGCAGGTCTTGGTCCTTCACTTGAGTGTCTTCGTCTCTCGTCCTCAACTCCGACTGCAGAGCTGCTCGCGTCTGCTCCAGCTCGCGCTCCAGACCCGACACCTGCAGCCGAGATGCAAGAGTCCGACGAATCCGACATTTGAATCAAACAAAAACATAAACAACACTTATACTTGTTTTTGAAATTTTTAAAAATCAATTTCAATGGACATTTTTGGGCCGAATTTTATTAAGCGCAGAAATAAGGGGGGGGGGGGGGGGGATCAAAGAGGAACTTAAAACATCTATATTTTAACAAGTGACGAAAATTCTGATTTTCTAAATATATATTTTTGAAAAAAAATGTTTAGATTTGTCTTATTTACCAGCAGTTTATTATTAACTGAGCACAACAGGAGGCTGTTTAAACTGAGTCTTGTTCTGCTTGATGTTTCTTCCTGTCATTTTTATTTATTTTCTTAATTTACAAGTGGAAAAACGAACCAAAAAAGTATTACTATCACCGAGTATAATAGCGTTGTGTTCATAAATAGCAAAAATGTCTGCCCGTTACAAATGTGCTTTTCCTCGCTAATGTCCAACATTGTGATTCACTGGGACCGTTTTTCCTTTTCTGTTATTTAGTTTCTTTAACTTGTTGTTTTGTGATTTTTACCATTGAAAACAGAATGTAATGTACTTGAAGCGTAACACAAGTATGAAAAACAACAAATAGCCTTAAACAACTTTTCCATCTGCTGCCAACGTTGAAATAGACGAGTCATTGTCGAAGTTATTATCGTTTGTACGGACTTAAAAGACAAGAGACGGGAGACGCTCTGACTCACAAGTCTCAACAATTCAAAACGGGACGTGGCCCCCGGAGCCTCAGTCTGAATGTGCACCATTGTTTCGAGGGGAAAGTACTTTCACAGGACAGATTCTACACAGAGTTACACAAGAGCTCACATGAACCAAAGAGCTTTTCCCCCTCGAGCGAACGTTTACATAATGAAGCTCAGATCAGACGCGATGATGTTCACACGAAGTTTCGGATCCAAATGTAAAGAATCTCAAAAGGTCGACACGTTTTGCTGTATAATCATATTTGTTGATTTAAAATCAATTCATCTCTCCTGTGATATGTTATCATTTTATTGTGTTTTTTCTTTATAATGTTTCAATATTGAGGTACAATAGTCATTTGTTTATTCATTCATTCATTAGTCTTTAAAAAAAGTTGTCCATGTCAAGGCTTGTTATGCCTTTAAACCGGATGTAACAATCCGGTCATGCCATAACATGCCATAGAACACATGAAGCACATAATGAAGCTTTAAACTGCGTCATGAATGAGTTCAATGGCAGGAGCAAGTTTTCCTAATGAAGATATCACTATAGCTTTAACTTCTTGGGAAGACAAAATCACTGGTGAACCTTTCGTTCACTACCTTTAGTTCCTTTTTTACTTTCAGCCAACAACCAGTTCTTGAGTCATGGAAGTTGTTTTATTGATTTTATGGTGCGTTCTTTTTGAAATCAGCACCTTGGCAGAAGAATGCACCTTCTCGCTCAAGAAACACTGAAATATTAAAGAAAAAATGTAGACAAATGTCTCATTTCAAGATCATGAAAGACAAAAATGACAATAATTGCTTGTTAACAGAAAACTGTTAATTTAATTTAGTTTTCACCTATAAATGATCATCAACACTTGAAATTATTGATTTTTAAAGAAAATTAAGCTGCATTTTAGTATGTTATGCGTGCACTCCTGACTAGATATAAAAAACTACTTTAAAATGACCAAAGCCAGTAACAATGAGAATAACACGCAAAATAATGTCTATTGATCGATAAACCACCAACAATCTTTCAAATCCACTGCCTCAACATTCATATAAAATACATTATTATTCATATTTGACCCATTTCTTCCATTATATTATATTTATATTATGTCATATTTGAAAATATGACATAATATCAACTGAACTAATTATAGTTAGTACATGATGAACAGACTGAACATAAATGTACATTTCTTTAACAAACCATTGCATGACTGAACCAAGAACATGAAAGAACCGTGTCTGTGACCAAACGGAGGTTAATGAGTACGAATGTTATGCAACATCAGTATAGCTTTTTCAAATGTCTTGCCCTCAGGGTCACGACTGAAATCAGCTGATCATTTATGTACCGATGTTTGAGATAACAGCAGCGAGATGATGAGATTACATTGTGATGATAATAAATAAAAAAACACAGATGAGTTTTGCAACTTTAGAAAAGTCTGTTTCTTGATCTCAAAGGATTCAAAGAAAGGAATTGATTTGACATGATGGGACGTGTTCGGGAACAAACCTTGGACAGCAACAGACTCTGGCTCTCCTCCAGCTCAGCGACCCGGTCGCTGTTCTCGGTCAACATGTTCTGCTGCTGCTGGAGCGACAGCTGCAGCTGCAGGTTCTGCTCGCTGGTGCTGGACCAAACCAGACTGGACGTGTGAAGCTTTTCTTGGAGCGAGGAAATCTGCAAGAGAGAACTTGTTTTAATCTTAACGAGAGAAAAAAAGAGGCAGAATATTTGATGATCAGTTCACCTTGTCGTCGCTCTTCTGCAGCTCAGAGATATATTTTCTCCTGGTCTCTTCCATCAGCTGCATCTGTGAGTTCAGCTCTTCCCTGCAGGTCAACAGTGTGGACTGAAGATCAAACACCTGACGATTGGACGGAAAACAAATTCATGAAGAGTTAGTTCAGTTCAGTTTATTTTAAAAGGAAGTTACAATATGATGAGCAAACAAGAACACAGGAGCATACATCTGTTCAATATGGTGTCATTGAAATAGTGAGCAGCAGGATATTGATGAATAAATGAAAGAAGGTCAAGTTGATTAGTTTAAAAACAGAAGTGACAGTGATAAGGGATGAAGAAAAACTTAAGGGTATGTTGAGAGAAAAACAATGATATATAAGAAACAAAACATGCAAAAGTGCATTTATAAATGTTTTTAAAAATGCCCAAAGACGTCTGTATAAAAGTTCCTTTAGTATATAAACGAAATTGTTGTAGTTGTACATAATTTGAATTATAATTGAATATGGACATGTGTCGTTTGTTTCCACCGCTTTATGTACACTTTTTAAAAAAAATGTATTGATCGCTTATATTTTGAAGGGCAATGTTCCGGTTCCGGCTGAACTTTGAACTGTCAATACTGTCGTTGTTTTACCTGCGTCAACTTAAATATGCAGAGAGAAAGAGAAGACGGAGTTTCATTTATATTTAGTGCCCAGCTGAAAGTGCAGAACTTTTTTTTTAATATACATCACATGGCAATTGTTTGATAACGGCCATGTAGCAAAGAGTAAAGGTTACACTCACAGTGTCAAGACTCATGTGATGTTAATGTCTGTTTATTCTTTTTTTTTTCTTCAGCTCTTACGTTGTGCCAAGAGCTTGGTCCATAAAGTTCGGAACCATAATCAGTATTTTTAAAGAGTCTGAAACCTGGTGGTTGGATCCTCGAGGAAGGTTTTCTCCTCTACCGTCCACCCAGAGCAGTACGCAAAACATTTTAAAGAGTTCATCACCAACAGATTTGCTTAGATTTGTTCATGTTAGCCAAACAGGACTTAATGGCCTGACACTGCCAGACACTATTGATAATAAATCAGAAATATTTGAACAGTAATCCAGACTTCACTACTGTTGTATGAGCAGTAAAATGACAACACAGCTGGATTGCTTTGAATACCTGTGATGGATTTTTAAATACTGTCAACAACATTTCTTCAAACTTAAAATGTAGACCACGGACCTCTCAGTAAAGGATTTCCTTAAACAAGGAAGATTTCTGGAATTTCAGCTCCTTGGATAATTGAAATGTTATAATATAAGATATTCCTTTATATGTCAAATTTCCATTAAATGTATATTATATTTGTACAAAAAAAGAGGATTTCTCATTTTCAACTCTTTTTATGAAATCAAAAATCTGATTGAACTTAATCACTTCTTTGGGTTATTTGGTTTTCAAATTTAATTTGTATATCCCTGCAAAGCTAAGTATTTCAGCTGGTATATTGTAAAGGCGCATTTATTTAAATGCATTAGAAAAAATATTTTACAGGCTAGTTAATGTTCACATAAGATGAAGCCCTTAAATAAAAGTTATAAATGAGTTATATTAACAGTTGAACAAGGAACTAAAGTAGAAAATGTTGGTTTCTGTCAAAAACATGTCTACATGAATTGAACTGTATGTCCTTCACGGACTGCTCGGAGAATCCAGTCACTGACCTTGTCAGCGGACTGGGCGACCTGCTCTCTGAGGCTCTGCAGCTGCTCGTCTTTGTGTCTCATTTCCACCTGAGACTCCTGGATTCACAAACCAGAGTCAGAAAGAGAAAGTCATAGTGAGAATCACATCCTAGTATTTTAAGTATCACCTGCTTGAGCTTCTCCAGAAGATCGGCTGAACTCCTGGCTGCGTCTCGCTCCTGCTGAAGGGAGTCGACCCCCTTTTCCATGTCTACGAGTTGAACGTGAGCCTCTTCGATGGACAACTGCAGCTATAGAGGGAAAATAACTCAATACATTCATTTTGTCGCTCATATTCTAATTGCTCTAATTCAAGCTCTGTTCAAATATGGCAGTAAAACACTTTCATATTGTTATAATGTAACTTCAGTGTCATGTGTCGATCTTGATTTTGATCAGGGATTGTTTCAACTTTTGGGAACTAATAATAATAATAATAATAATAATAATAATAAAACACATATGGACTCTAACAAATGGCTAGAACATGGCACCATTAGAAAAACTCACCATCTCTATCCTGTGCTGATGATCAGAACCTTGTTGGTCTTGTGATTTCTGACACTTCTCCAGAGATTGCTGATACTCCCTCTGCTTCTTGCTTATCAGGGTTTGGTAGTGCTGCAGAGTATTGGTCTGCTCCTGAGGAAGACATTGAAGGAGAAATATTGTGTGCTGTGATAAGACGGTCAGACCAGTCAGTCTATTACGATACGATATTGTAAAAGAAATATATATATATACACATTTGTCTTATTGTAATGTAGAATTTGAATTAATAAACCACTTATTTAATTATAGACAATTAAAGAAGAATTAACAAAACATTCTAAAAGTTCTGTTTCTAAAAGATTTTTTTTCAATGCATTTCGAAATCTTTTAATTTCAAAGGTTTGTGTTAAGAATCGTTTGAATAAAAAGACTACAAAGTACAAAAATAGAATCATGTCCACATTGACAGTTCTAGTTCTTCTAGTTGTTTTTTTTTACTTTCTTTATTCCATTGTTATTTTGCAATGAAAAATACACTGAAAAACCTAAAACAAATCAAAGATAAATGGCAAAAAAAAACAGGATTATTTTTTGAGTAAACAAGCACTTGAGTCACAAACTAATGTTACTGTCATTCAAACAGTATTCTTTCTTTCTGATCCAGTTTATGTCGGCATTGTATTCACGGATCAACCTTTAGATAAAAAAACGTATAAAACAAATAACATAGAGTTTGTTTTCACTCATTTACAGGTTGTTTTCTTTTAGTAAACTTGACTGAACAAGCGTTTTATTGTGTCACAAACTAGTCTGAGAAAATAAAATCTTTTTTTTCAAAACAAAACACCTTTCAGATGATATTAATAACCAATAGAACATAAATACTCTTTTCTTTCTGTCCGGTCGGGTAACAAATGCCTCATGGAGCAGTGATGTAACAGACCACTGATCTACAACATGTCAACTCAATTTCATGGCTAGCAAACATTCATTAGGCGAAGAAAAACAACCTGTAAACTTGTGAAAATGAGTGAAACACGAACACTATATGATTTATTTTAATTGATTTTATCTGACGGTTTATCCATGAATACAATTTTCTGTGTTTTACCTGCAACTGACTCTCCAGCGCAGTGTTCTTCAGAGCAGCTTGACCGAAGGCCGAGGTTTTCTCCTGCAGCTGTTTCTCCAGCGCTGCCACACGAGCGCTTTTCCTCTTCAACTACATCCAGAAAAACAGACTTTTATGATTAGAAATCTGAAGTATTTTAGCAGATGGTTTTAACCAAAAGGAACTTTTTGTTGAATATCGAGGATAAGAATTATACCAACAAGCGCTAAAATACTGGGTTGTTATTTGTATTTTATTAAACAAAGAAATTAATGGTAAGGCTCTTTTTAAAAATTGATGATGATTCAGAAATGTTATCTGTCATGATAGAGAATCTATATTTTTATAGCCTTCGGAGATACCAGTCTGTCAACAACTATTTAAAAATTGTGAACATAGAGGAAACGTTTGTTGTACATCTTTGTTTTGTTCATCTGTTACTAGCATTCCTTCAGGCCAGCAGGTCACTAGAGGTTACTTCAGCGACAGATGAGGAAACACTGAGTTCATCACAAGCACAGACACACACAAAATTATATTTAATTTAATAATTTAACTCTTCGATTATTGAGGTTCTCTATAATAATCTAAACGCCAATCGATTGATCACAAAATAGCAAAAACACATTCAAAATAAATGTAACAAAAAAAAGATAAAAAAAGGACTCACTTCTTTATCTGCATCACTCGACTGATTCAACTTGTCCTGCAGCTGCTTCTGTAGGTTCTGGTGGTGCGAGACTTTTTGGGCCATGGAGTTGTGCAGCGAGGAGATCTCCTCCTGAGACCTGCTCAGACGCTCCTGGAGTCGCTCCAGCTGACTGTTCTGTTTGTTCCGCTCGATCTGCATCAACTGCAGCACCGGCAGAAGATGCTGGTAACCTTCACCTGGAGGGAATAAAGGGTTGATGACGGAGCGTTTGTATGGAAGTTTATCAGGATCATCAGAATATTGAATGATTTAATTTGATTTTGAAGCTCAGAATTTATTTATTTTCATTTTTTTTTAATAATTAAATTCAATATTATTTATGTTTAAAGGTTGAATTTCTTTTCTTGTTTTAATATAATTTAATAAAAAATGAAATTAGTGATTTTTATTCCACATAGAATTTTATATTCCAATTCAAATAACTCTAAAACAGTTTTTTTTATTTAATATGGTTTAATACTTAGCCTTTTAAATTCAATATTAAAATGTAGGTATTACAGCAACCATACAATAGCAAATGAGTACTGAGCTACTAGATAAAGCTTTTAGCCAATCATGCAACGTCCAGACGATCATGTGATCTGTATTATTTGAATTAAAATATCAAACTCCTCAATTATTTTATTTTAATAAAACCTAGAAGAAAAAAAAAATCAATATACAATTTATTAAATTAAATTATTTAATAAGAAAAAAAAACAAAACTTTTTAATATGTAAATCATTGCATCCAATAATAAAAAGAAAATACAATGCTTTAAAAAAAATTAAATAACTTTTATATTTTTAATTCAACAATTCAATATTCTAATGGCACTCAAATATGTCCATATATGTCCATTTTAATTAACTAAATACACATATTGCTGTTAGTTAAAGGAGGAATAAGTTTATTCAGTGACCTATAAATGATTGTAATAAGGTATAACCACACCTGGCCTGAGTCTCAGTACTTCTGCAGTTCTCGCATAATCCACCGGGGGCAGTATGCAGGGATTGACACAGAATTGACCAGAACCAGCCTAGATATTTTCCACAGAAAAAGTTACTCAAACAATCAAAAGCACATCCAAAGTGATCCAAGTTTTCCCGTACCTCTCGTAAATGTAGCAAAGAGATCACAGCCTCCAAACCGTCGAGCTCGGCCCGGGACTGCTGAGCATCTGCACAGCTCCGGCTCACCTGCTGCTCCTGGTTCTTGGTCAGAGTCCGCAGGTGTTCCACTTCTCTCCTCAGAGAGACCAGCTCTCTGCCGTCAGCGTTCTTGTCTCTCAGCTGCAGGTCCAGCTGTGAAGCCTGTCGTCTCGCCTCCTCCAGCTGACTCTGGAGGTCCAGGCGTTCAGAGGATCGGACTTTCGCCTGCTGAACATCTGCCATGAGCTGACTGAGATGAAAAAACAAAGTAAGTAAGTAAGTAAGTAATACTTTTGTTTTAATGAATGAATCTAACGACGGACACTCACCTGGTTCTTTCCTTCAGGTCATCCCGCTCCCTCTCCACAAGAGAAAACTTCACTTGTAACTCGTCTCTTTCTCTGTTACAGCTGCTCATACGTTCTTTTTGTGCATTTTCATTCTTCACCACCTGCCATTTCCACAATTAGTACAATAAAAAAAAAAATGTTTAAATAAAAATACCTCCTTAAGTTTGATTGACACTTTAGTCTTGTACTCTTTCAAAGCGTCTTTGAGTTTCTCTGCGTTCAGGAGCGCTTGGTTCCGCTGCTGCTCAGCCCTACATTTTATTAAGAAACAACTTGAAGACGCTAGTAAAACGAAAACATTAATGAAAGTAACTCGATCAAACCTCTTGCAGTGAGCGATCTCATTGGCCAGCTCCTCCCTCAGCGCCTCCATTTCCTCGGACAGACTGGCGACTGCTATCTCGCCGTGGACGGCAGCTTCCTGGCTGCACTCGGCGCGGATTTCAGCCGCCCTGGCGGAAGAACGGGAGGTGATATGAACACAATGGTGGAGTGAGGAGAGTCAAATTCTTCCTCTGAGATTTACAATAACTTGAGGAATTACTTGAGGTCTTTGGCTTTGTTCTCCACCTCCACCTCCAGATGACGAATCTGCTCGCTCATGGCGACCACACTGTGTTCAACATCCACCCTGGATGATCTGGAGCTAACCTAGAGGTGGACAAAACAATAAATAAACACACCGAGTGAACGAACACTTAAAAGGCGGGGTTTTTTACCGGTTTTGGATTTGAGGAGAAAGCCTGAGCTCCTGAGGTGGACAGGTTATATGAGATGACGGCAAGGTCACTGATAAGTTCTTCGTCTTGCTCCGTCAGGCAAGCGTTCTCCTGCCGCAACCCTCCCTGCTTCCTCCTTGAAGAACCCATCTTTCCTGCACTGGTCTGAACAAAGAAACAGTCATTATTATTAATTGAAGATGTTAACTCAGGGTCAAGGTGACCCAAAAGCCCAAAAACAAATGTGTTTGTGGTATCCCTTGTGTTGTCTCTGGGTCAAGGTGAACGACCTCCCCTGGCTTACAAAAATACATATGTAGTTGCGGAGATTGTTTTCGGGCCGCCGGGTCACCCTGACCCAGAGATAACACAAGGGTTAAAAAAACAGCGAGCTTAATTTTTTGCGCAGTCCTTATTATTACTTTATAATGTTCCCGAAGCGCTTGTCATACACAGATGTTCTCTTATTCTTTTTTTTTACAATCACATCTTTTACTTATTTTTTAATTTAAAAAACATTAACATCAATTTAGAAAGTTAAAAAATATTGAAAAACCTCAAAGTGAAAAACTGCTAATGTTTACTGATCAGACACACTATGGTCTTTTGGTAGTTTAATAGCAAATACCTGGGAAAATACCTGGCAATGTTATATTTCTTCAGGATTTATTTAAAAACTTTGATTTTGTTTGATTTGTTATACCTTAGTTTGGCAGTTGGAATACGTCTATTGTGACAAATGATAGACACAAATTGATAAAAATTATAAATGTTTGTCACTTTGTTATCCTGACCTTTTAAAGTTTTTACATTTGTATGTATTTTAACTGTGTGTACTGTACTATATAAACATATAAATTAATATAAATGGCTTACTTAATATTAATAATACATTATATTTAAAGGCGCCCGTCTAGACACTCAGGGTAACCATACAGAAAACAATTTTAAAACCAAATAATAACATGAAAAATATATATTAAAACATATTTAAGCATTAAGAACAGAAGCCGTGGCAATGGGACAAAACAGCATAATTGCATAAATGCAGCAGAAAATATAGTGCAATACATCAATTTAAAATGAAAATTAATTTGAAATTAAAATCGAATTGTCAAATATATTTATATAGTATTATGCGTATAATGATAAAGTGTTCAGCACACTCTACATTATAGAACTAATATTATTATACAAATATTAACATCAACAACTTTAAAAAAACAAACCTTTGTTGTCACTTCTAAAAAGAAGTATTGATGGAACCTATTTTACAAAATAAAGTATAGAAATAAAGTTCTTCACCAAGGTTATTTTGAATCAAGGTATAATTGCGATTGTTTTAAGATTGTATTTATTTATAGGACGACACTATTTATGTATTGTGTATTATGAAGGATGATAAATGACACAAGTATAAATAAATGTATAACTACACAACTGAACGTATAAATAAATAAATGCATGTGTAGGTCTTACCCTGCAGAGAAAGGTGGACTTCTTGTGAGTTCTTCTACTGAGGCACCAGATGTTTAGAGATAAATAAACTCATCCTCTGTTACAGAAGAAGAGTAGAAAGAAGTCAACAAGTAGAGCAGAGAAAGCTAATGCTATGTTGTTAGCTTACCAGTGCTGCCTCTTCCCTGAGCTCCATTGGTCAAAAGCCGGAGATTCAATAACTTAAATTAAAAATCCAGACTTCATTTAAAACTCAAAAATCATATTTTTAACAAACCGAGACGCTAAATGTTGAGACTTTGAGCGAATGACAGTTTTGTTGCTACAAACTTAAAGTCGATCGATGTAAACAGTGCAACAGGTGGCTAGCTAGAGATATTTAACGAAGAGTTAACGGAAAAGCAGCCACTTAACGAATCCGTCGGACATGTTATACCACAAATAAGTGTAAATGGAAGTTTCTATATCTGGAATATATATTAAACTTTATTGTCGCAATGTAGCAGAAAGTCTGCCGCACTCGGAGCTTGAACTGGAAGGTCCCGCCCTTCTTTCAATTGTAGTCTTGTGATTGGCCAAACCGGCCATGTCTGTGAAATGATTGGTGGATGACTATGATGCGTCACAAAACCGCGAACTTTGGCGCCTGCGCGGAAGTTGTAACCAAAGGCAACCTTTTAATGTGTTTTTTGTCATCTTCGCGTAAACATTAAGGTAAGGTAAGGTAAGGTAAAACTTTATTGATCCCTCAGGAGGTCTCCTTTGGGAAATTGTTTAAATTTTTTTTTTTTTTTTATATCTATATATATTATATATATTAATATATATATTAAACAAAATACATGCGATTTATGTGTCAATTTTGATACAATATTATCAAGCGCTGTGTTATTGTAAGTGTACACATAAACAAACATCTCAGACGAAATGAACACTCAAATTTTTATTGTTTTAAAACATTTATGTGGAAAATATATTTTAAAAATAAAGAAATCCACCCTCGGATGAAGCAACTGCCAGAAATGAACCGTGATAAACATCTGCAGCAAATGTTACACAAGTTCACTAAGATCACAGGGTTTTATTTTTTTTTCCTTTTAACAAAAACTGGTTGAAAATGAAAACATGTCGCTGGATAAAAAATAGCCTCTTCTATGATTACAGTTCTTTGGCCATGACGCAAGGTACACACAGTGATGGATTTAGACACAGAGACGGGACTAAATTCAAAGGCATCTCTGATCAGGACATTCCACCATAATTTAAAAATACACGAGCTGAAACCATGTGTTTGATAATATCTCCATCACAAAATATATATATTTCAAAATAATTGAGTGTTGAAGACTTGGGTGTGGAGCGGTCTAACTGATGGAAGAGAAAAATAAATTCATATTCATAGAAAAATAAATATTGAACACATTTTGATGACTAGTTCAAAGTTTTGTCTGAATGCCGAGATGCAGCGAAACCTCAAGTAAAACTATTATTTAAGAAATGAGGGGGCTTTTTTTTAAATGTATACACAACACTGTATATTGCAGCTTATGCTGGTTCGCCGAGTTGGCAGAAATAAATTTAGATGCTCTTTATGATTGGAAGCAAGTCAAATTAATCTACACAAAGAAAGACGTGAGCAAGCACAGGTAAATACAGTTAATAATAAATGAAGGATAATAATACTATATAAAATAATACACTTTTGCAGCAGCACATCATTTGTTTTCTCCAAACTGAGCTTGTTCACAATCTTGATGTTTGGCTGGACAATGGGAACCAAACGAGAAGTCATGTCAAAATGATAAACTTAAGAAATGAAAGCCGGACTAAAGGGAAACAGCATCTTGAAAATGTGACGTTGATGACAACTTTTGTAGCTCAAAACCTTCTTTCTTGGATGCTTGAAAAATATTGGCAAACAAATGTATTAGTGGACAAAAGAAGATTCACAGAAGACTGACAAGTGCAGACCACCGATCAGCGAGAAGCATTAGTGAGATTAAAAATCTAAAACTCAAAAATGCTGGTTCGACGACAC